>NC_084640.1:4625277-4951388 GCF_019802595.1 Syngnathoides biaculeatus | reverse complement strand
TATATTTTTTTTTTTTTTTTTTCAAAAGTAGCTCTTACTCGTGTTGTGGAAAATTCAGTCACTGCTGATACTATTCCTGGAATTGTAAGTAGGTAACCTCAAGTACCCAAGGGTTTAGACTGGCAATAAATCCTCGATCCTCCGTCATGCACTGTAGTTGGTCTGGATAATCTGCCACTTTCTGGTGAATATGTTGACTCTCATGGCAACAAAAACTCTCTTCTGTTGTTTGCAGAGGAATGCACTATTTACATGCACACCTGTGGATATAATAAATAAAATGTATATCTCTATATGCTCAAAGACCCATTTCAGTCCAGTAAATAAAACCATCCACCCCTTTTGCTTTTGTATTTTAAGCATTTAGTGCCCAAACAAAACCACAAGACACTGGTTGACTATTTTCATTAAAACGTTTTGCGGTATTGCTCATGACAGCTTTGAAAAATTGTGACTAAAATGGGGTTTGAACGGGTCTGGATACTGTCTGGTTATGGAATCTGTTTAGCACGTGAAATTATATTGATGGTGAAGCAAGTTAAGACCAGCTATTTCTCTCAAATTAACTTGACATCATTTTAAATGAATTTCTTTCATTGAAATCCTTATTTGTGAAAATACAGTATACCAATTTACACTTGGACTAAATTATCATCTTCTGCTGGTTTTTCTGCGATAATAAACGAGCCTTGTACACGCAAAATAGTGAGGCATATTGTACTCCTGATGGTTTCTCATACAAACGCAGGCAGATCCATCGCGCTGGACAATGAACGGCCAGGAAGTCGTGTCACTATTTGCTAAATATACGGCGTTTGCATATTTTTAAATTGAGACCCAAAACTTCGTATATACATTCAGGATATCAAAGCCTTTACTATTTATCAGTTTATGACTAACTAAACCAAACAAGAACTTCACAAATGCTTACCAAACGTTTCCAATATGAGCCATTTGGTGCTCTCTCCATCTGACTGCTACTTCATGGCCAGCCATTTCATCTCCATTCGAATGTATGTGCTGTCTAACTGGCTCAAATTGATAACCTTTAACACCTTTATGAAGCTCATATTCTTCACCGTCTTCGTGAGACCCTTCAGAATAGTGTTCATCCCTCGAAATATTGGAAAATTCATCGTCGTTCTCACAATGTACTCCAATGGTCGCCATGTTGTCACCTTTAGTGACGTATCGAGTCTAGTCATCTAATTGTCGTTGTCGTGTTTTTCTGGCGGACCAAGGAATGTGCAATCATTTGTTGCCGATAATCAAAAAATAAAATAGTTTCCTTCATAACGGATTTCAGATTGAAATTCTGAATAAAAAAGTATAATATGAGCAAAAAGGTGCATTGTTTGCTGACATACACTTTAAGGAGTTCGTTACCAGCCTATCCCCCTCTGAAGGGAACTATAATTCTCACTATTTTCGATTTCTTTTCCAAATGTCGACTACGTACCCCTCGCCAAACTACCATCTCCTTTTGAAATTGCTAGCCTACTTCTTCAGCATGTCTTTAGACACCATTGTATCCTCATCAACATTGTCTCTGAATAAGGCCCTCACTGTTCATCCCTGGAATGGAAGGAATTATGTATGTATAGTGCTGAGTACAGCACCAAGCTGGTTGTCCTGATATCATCTACAGACCAACAGCCAGACTGAGCGGACAAATAAATCCCTTGGATGATCCCTCCATCATGGATCTGCATGCAACTCCTCCTTCTGGAGCTCATTTCTCCTATGGATTGTGTATATCCACAACTCCCTCATCAGTTCCACAACTTATATTTTCCCAATTCATGCCTTGATGATTGATGATTGTTGATGATTTCCAACCCCCTTTATTAAAAGAACATGATTATGCACTGGCAGTTCACACATTTAAGGACCACATCAAGAGGGTCCAGGCCGTGTGGTAGGACATCTGAGTGGCCTTTTTTTTTTTTTTAATTGTGTCCTGTTCTGCTGTTAGCTCAACCAGAATCTGTATCCCCTTTTATAGGGAAAGA
The DNA here is from genome assembly GCF_019802595.1 of Syngnathoides biaculeatus. Taxonomy (NCBI): domain Eukaryota; kingdom Metazoa; phylum Chordata; class Actinopteri; order Syngnathiformes; family Syngnathidae; genus Syngnathoides; species Syngnathoides biaculeatus. The sequence goes on along the minus strand of NC_084640.1, from coordinate 4,949,376 downwards.
GGAGTTTCTTTGAGCTTCCTCTGTAATTTCTTTGTCTTTTAATTGAAGTTTTATTGAGGATTAGAGTCAATCACTCGAACAGAACAGAATTTCTAGAGGGGTGAGAGAGGTAAAAAAAGAGAAAAAGACAAAGTGCCGACTGTTAACAGAATGAGAAAACAATTTCTACAACAACAAGAAAGGTGTTACTTTAGATTGTAGCACTATGCCTTGTCAAGGAAGAACAGGACAAGATAGGACAGGATAAGGACACAAGAATCATGCAAGACAAGGATCGTGAACCTGACTATGCAACTGGAATGTGGAGGGACTGACATATTAGAGACGTCTATAGAATGAAAACCGAAGTGTAGTAATACGCCCTTCATGTACCCTTGGACAGTACATTTCAATAATTGAGTGGTCCCATACCCAGTGAGAGAACCCCAGGGGTCTGTGCGTACCAACATACAAGTGTACTTAAACCACTTTGAACCCAAAAAGACTGACAGAAATGTCCTATAATTGCTGTTTCCACAACACAGAAGCGATGGACCTCACCAAATTAATCGAGGACAGAAACTGGGACCAGGGGTCCCCTGAGGGCAACCATGTAGACAGGACATATCCCACGCCATGGGACCCAGGGCGGTCCACTGCCCCCTGAGGCACGCCAACAATTGGCTACTGGGCATTTGCCTGAAGAGAATGCCTGGGTTCCTGGAAAATAAAGAATGGCTTCAGCATATAGATTGATTATATGTTCGTTGTTGTTATGTATAGTGAGGAAATACATTTAATATTAACACTCTGACGAATAGCTACGACAAAAAGTTCAATTAATATTGCAAATAACATGAGTGAGAGTGGAAATTCTTGTTTGGGTCCTCTTTGTAATTTAAAGCTTTGTGACAACATTTAAATGGTTTTAAACATCAGATTCTGCAGTAACATTTTTATTTAAAAAAAAAGTTAGAAGCTTGGTCATCCGGAGGATATCTCTGAGTAGAGCTGCTGCTCCTCCGCATTGAGAGGAGCCTTATGAGGTGGCTGGAGTATCTGATTTGGATGCCTCCAGGACTCCAACCTGATGTGGTGTTTTGGCCACATCCCACAGGAAAGAGACCCTGGGACAACCCTGGACACGCTGGAGAGACTGTGTCCCTCAGCCCTGCCCTAACTAACGCAGCTAACCTGGAAGAGCTTAGATGAAGTGGCTGGGGAAAGCGAAATCTGGGCATCCCTGAAAAAGCTACTTGCTGACCCAACCTCAGATAAGTGGTAGAAATATCCATACATAACCAACAGCAACTGACCCCAGGCCACCTCTTACTCACGCCTCAGTGGCGACCAGCCCCAGGTTGCCTCTTGCTCATGCAAAACTAAGGTGAAATATTTGATCAAAGCCTTGATATTCACAGGAACAACAATCCTACGGATAGAAATGGCAACAGGAAATCTGATCTAAGCACACATGATAGTGGGCAGATACTGATTACCAGATCTGGTTTTAGGCAGTGGACCAACACTGTCAATGATAACTCGACTGAAAGGTTCCTCAAAAGCCAGTATATTTTTTAAAGGAGCAGGAGGAATTTTTTGATTTGGTTTACCAAATATTTTGGCATGCATGAGAGGTCTTACAAAATTTAGCAACATATTTCGTTAAGCTAGGCCAAAAGAAAGGTGTTAATTTTTTTTCACAGATTGTTTACCCCCAAATGACCTGTCATGGGACTTTCATGTGCCAATGAAGTACATGATTTTGAAAAACTTCTGGAACCAAAATTTGATTATGTAATTTCATTCATTTGCAGGAATGTCCAGCGACCTATACTTCCTCAACAAAACACCAACCTCGAAGTAATAACAATCTGGATCCTTACTAGCCTCCTCAAAAGAAACAGCATTACTTGCCTACTTCTGCAACTTAGCATAATCACTCTGTGCACTAATAAGTAACTTTCTAGATAAAAGGTGATCACCATCTAACAAATTGTCTGACTTATCAGGAACACATGAAAAGTTACTTTCCTTCGAAGATAAGTCATTAGCTTCAATGTCAAAAGAATTAACCACAAACGTACCTGGCAATTCATAAATCATTCGGCAAAGAAGTCTTGGAAGAACTGTCTTTCGACATTGAACGAGTCACTGCACAAGACGGAAAAATACCCAGAAAGTCACACTCCAACTTCTCTGCAATGACTGAACACTCTGGAGAGACAGTGACAATAGGATAAGCACCAACTTGAGCTCCCATAAAATCGTTGCCGATCAACAAATCAACATCATACCTGTCAACCTCGGCCAATTTCTCCCCTTATTAATGATTGCATTTCTCCTTATTAAGCAATAATAAACCTTACAAACACAACACGACACATATTTAATCACAGCAAGACAGACTATGTAGAATAAAAACAAAAATAATTTGTGTAAATTAAAAAAAAATTTAAGTTATTTTATTTACCAAATAAACAACACAAACAATTATTTCAGTTTCTTAGTTCTTTCCCCACTTGCAGTAAATTTAGTGTTGCTTATTATAAGTAGCAGTGCAGGATTTCGAAGACTTCATCTGTTCTAAAGATGATTTTACTTTGTAACAGAAACTGTCACAATTTATAGTTTAATTTGCAACAAAGATGTCAAAGTATCAGTTCCCATTGTCTTCCTATATTCTGTATGTATTTTCCTCACATGGCTGGAAACTCTCACTGTCGGCATTAGAGTGAGGAAGGCAGAGCAGAACTTTGTAAATCCCTTTCGTCAATGGAAAGCGATCTTGCCCAAATGCACTTTTTAATTTAAATATGTGTGGCCAAAAAGACTCAGGGTTAATTGGTCTTCCATTTGGCTTTTCTGAGGGATGAGCGCATCAGGTAACAGGTAGTAATTTTCCCACTCGTCTTTTAATTCCTCCTGATCCAGGTGTGGTGCAAACCTATCAACCAACCTCACAATGTGGCTGCAATGTACATCCTTTCTTGAGTCCAACACCACTAAATCACTGAGAACATTTGCTGATCATTTTGGTGACACCAGCTTCATAGAAACAACGCACAGAAGAAAATGTTTTGGTGTGATGCTTAGGTTGCTTTCATCATCATCATCATCTTTGAAGAGAGCCCTAGTTCTCAAGTCAACTGCAAGTCTGCTATCTTCATGCTGTCGGCATCTGTTGGTAATGTCCATTTCAGTCAAGGTGACAGGAGATTTCACATGCTCCATCTGTACAAATTTTACCAAGAATTTCTTTGGCAGCCGTTCCATTTCTGGAATTACATCACCAATCATGCATTTTTCTGTTTGGAAGAGTACGTTGAATAATTTGATGTGAGTTAAGATGAAGCTGAGGAAGTGGAATGTGAGGAGAGAGAAAGGGTTCTATAGCCTATCATTGATTGATTTGACTTTCCCTGGCCTTTCAACATCTGCATGACTGGCAAAGTAGCTTTTGAAAACCTCAAATTGTGTCAGAGTTCTACCACTTTTTGCAGAAAAAGCCATCGTGTTGGAAAATGCTTGAGGATTTGTTCATGATGAGTGTTTGTAAAGTCCTCAAACTCTATTCCTCTATTCGTTTTGAACTGTTCTTAAAAAAAAACAAAAGATATCCACCAGCAAGTCATCCACATTCACTGTCTGTGTCTTCAGTCCACTTTTTACACAGATTGTCAAGGTGGCAAATGCATCCAATGCTAAACACAGTCTCATTATTTTCTATGATTCTTGAGAAAACAGAGTTTTCTTTCCAACCATAGTGTTACAATTGTCACTAGCAAATCCCACAACATTTGTCCACGGAAGGTCTTTTTCTTGGAACAGTTCCTCAATAACGGCAAAGATTGCTGATTCCATAACTGATGCCAACTCCGGTAAATGGAGGAGTCGGGTTTTCGTGTTTTCCCCATCAGAAAAGTGAGCCTCTTTTTGGTGCTACGGTCATTGCTTTTGTCAATCATGAGGGTAAAGGGCTGAGTTCTGCAGTGTTCAATGACATAGTGTGTGTCATTGTGTGCTCGGCTCTGCTTTATGATCATTGTTGCTTTCATCCTCCGACAAGCAAACTCCTGAAAAAATACAGACCATACTGTTACGATAATAATAATCTTTTTGGTGTCAACCCGATCCTTGAGTTCTTTTCTTCCTCCTTGGCGGTCCTTCCATGCTTACTTTCACGATTATAACTGGTTGAATCTTTGATTACAACACAAATGCCTGACTTCAAAATGTTCGGAAACGGAAATAACGTGACTCGTGTGCTCATATCATACTTTATCGACGCGAAAAATAAATGCATCATTGAGGATAACTTTTGCTAGTATACTGCAACAATATTCGCAATTGACGATGATGTTGTCATCGGTACCAGTTACCGAGAGGATCCGGATTAGAGCCGAAATGGGTAAAACGAGATTGGTTTTACAAAAAAACGTACTTTTTTTTTTTCTGTACAAAAGTTGTTATACGCGCATACACAATTTGAAATGATAAAAAAAACATAAAATATGGGAAAAAAGTATAAGTTGACAGGTAATGTACATCCGGAACTGGACTTTGACGGTTTCAGAAATCAGATCTGAAGTCAAATTCACAAAATGTAAAGGAGCAAGAAAACTGCCAGTTATCTCCTTAAGACTTCAATATCCTTCAAAATCAGACAATGAAGAGCTCCAGTGTCCTTCAGTAATGGGCTGCGGGGTAGAATTATCTCCCATAAGTGTAACCGAAACCATGTGAATGTAAGGCAACTAAATACTACTTCAGAACTTCAGAATCTGAAAATTTATTGTCATAAACGAAATTCTCCTCAGAACGACCTGGAAAGAAAGTCTTAGGTGCTATAGATACAAAAGCATTTGGGGAACCAGTGGACTGATTTTTGTACTTGAGTTTTTGGCAAGCCGAAATCAAGTGACCAGACTTCTTACAAAAAGCACAGACAGTATCAGAGCCCCAAGAGTTACTAGAAGACTTGGGTTTAGACTGAGAATGTAACTGCTTGTCTGAAAAATCTGAACCTCATCACCTGACCCTGCATAACACGTTACCCGATGAAAAGTCATTTTGGTGAGAAAATTTGAGATTGCCAGGAGACCGAAAAGAACTCTTGTGAGTTAAAAAACATCTGCCAACACTGCTGCATCATGTCAGGCATTACCCTTCTGTTCATACAAATAAGTCTTGAAGTCAGAATAAACACACTGGTTGAAATCCTCTATCAAAACTAACTGCCTCAAAATCTGAAACCTCTTTAGAACTACACCAACTACAAACAGCATTTCCTTTTCCCTAGCAAACTCTACAAAACTCTCATTCCCATTCATGAGTGTTTCAAAATTTCTGACAGTATGCTTCGGGCACTAACTCATGAGCTTTCAGAAGGGTCTTTTCGACAAAATCATAATCAGAACTTTGCTCTACAGAAAGGACCGAATATGCATCCTGAGCTTAACCCTTTAAAACAGCTTGCAATAGCATAGTCCTTGATTCTTTGGCCCACTTGAGGTTTTCAGTAACTTTCTCAAAGTGGAGAAAGTACTTATCAACTTCTTTCTCATTGAAAGGAGCAGTCCAGCATGCTTTGTAATATTAAAATGTGAAGAACTGACTGAGGAAGCAGAGGGACATTCAAGTTTTTTAAATTCAATCTCTTTGAGCCTTAATTTCAAATTTTTCTTTTTCTGTTTTGACTCCTAATTTTAAAGTTCTATTTCTTTTACTTGTAATTCAGGTTTCTTTCATTCCACAAAGTCTGAAGGTTCCTCTTTTACCATTACCAAAACATCAGGTTCAAAAACGTCCTCATCACTCAAATGATTCAAAACAATTTTTAAAATTTGGAATTTCCTCATAGCAGGTGTGGCATCAAGTTTGAAATAACTAGAAATTTGAAACAGATCAGATTTGTGTAAGGCACTGATTGCTTGAGGGGTAGGGGATTCAAGAAAATCGTCAAATTTAAACACCATTCTGCTGGCTTCCCAATTAAGTGGCAAAAATGCTGAAAATTAACAAATATTAAAAAAAAATTGTCTCAAATTTTGCATGAATTAGACACTGGATGAGTCCCCAATTTTTGTTACATGTAAATAAATAATAATGAAATCCCCTTTGTCGAACCAGAAAACAGTTGCATTGTGTGAAAACAATTTCAGCACAACCAGACTTAAGATAACACAAGATTAAAGATAACTATCAAACTAATACAAAATAGGAGTACATTGGAGAAGATGGCAGATTCGGTCACAAAATGTGAGCTAACTAACTAACCAATGTATAGTCACCCCAGTTCAAATGACTGTCACTGTAGATGAATATTATTTCCAGTAATGGAGTAATAAAACTAGAAATCTCCAATAGAACAGTCACAGAAGGCAGATAATCTGAGTCATTACTTTTAAGAAGCCCCAACTAAAAATCAGCCAGTCCTTATTTAGGCACTTCCCGAACGTTCAACAAAGATCTGCGTCAGACAACATGATAATGTGCTCTATTCCTGAATGCTCCACAAAGATCTGTGTCAAATCATGTAAAAAAAGTGCATAAGAAAGAAAATTAAAGAATAAAGAATGAATAAAAAAAACAAATGCAATACAATGTAATACATAAATAAATATGTACACTCGTAACACAAGGCACATATACAGACAACTATCCTCACTCACATTCACACTGACGGGGAATTTAGGGTCTTCAATTCATTCATGTTTTTGGGATGTGGGAGGAAACCAAAGTGCCCAGAGAAAACCCACGCAGGCAATAGAAGAACATGCAAATTCCACATAAGCAGGGCCGGTGTGACGGTCTGAGCGCTCCCCCGTGCTGAAAAGTCTCCTTGTGATTAATGCGCATGCTTTACTAACAGGGGAAATCTAGGTACGTAACAGATGCTTACTGGGGAATCCCCCAGTGTCATAGTTACCCTTCTTCTACATAGAAGGAGCTGACATCCGTTATAACCTAACCGTAAATTAACCTTAAAACAAAAGTTGCTAAATAGATATATACATATATATATATATATATACGTTCGCTGTGCTCGTCTTTCTGAGATGTCCATAGCAATCATGACCACTCGGCAACAAGTTGTTGAATGGCACATGTTGAAGCATGGATGGGGATGTTTCAGACTTGCCAGAAGAAAAAATATACAAAATATACGCACATGCGTTCATCACAAGAAGACTTTTCAGCACCGGGAGCGCTCAGACCGTCACACCGTCAGAGGCTCTCATCCAATGATGTAGAATAAAGAACTAAACCACGCACAGTCCCCTTTCATGTGGTAATTTGACTTCAACTTCCAGTTAGAGCAAAACATTGCTTGGGTACTATTTCGCTTGAGAGTTAACATCTTTTGACATCCTTACAATTGTACATTGTGTAACATAATAACATCAAATTTAGTTCCTCCCCACCAGATCCACCTCTGCATTGAGGCTAACGCCGGCAGCCGGCGAGCGACAACAACGCCAGGCTGTTGGTGGACAACAACAATACGCAGATCAACACATTTAGCACCGATGACTTTTTATGAAGTTATTATGACATGGATCTTTTGTTACGTTCTGGGAGAAGGATTATGTCGTCGTACGCGGACGGAGCTTTTAATTATTGCTGCTTTCGGAGAATTTTTTCGAGTTTGGTGACTATACGTTATACTACACTCGTTAGCGAGTTAGCTCATGTTACACGCTACTAAATTGTCTTTGTACTTCTATTTTGTTATTGTTTTGTGTTGTATTTTATTGTGTGTGATTAAATTATCTTAAACGCAATACAAGTGCTTTGTTATATTTTGCCAGTTTGACCAAGGGAATTTATTCTAAATTCACATGTAACATATACTATAAACTGTGAGACAAATTATTCCCTCACACCTATTATTTTTTTTAATAGCTCTATACACACCTACCTATCATTTAGAACCCACAAAGCTCTTGTCATTTGCACCTGTGCAATCCATTTTTCACGATGAACCGGGTGTTTTGGAAAAGTGTGAAGAGCGAATCCAGCCTCCTGAGTGTTCGAGTAAAATCCAACAATACAACGAGCCAGCATTTTGTCTAACATGATGAAAAAAACAAGTAATTTTTCACCGTTACAATAGGTATAAACCAATATAAAAACTCGACTGCGCGACTGCAAAAAATGTCACTTCCGGGTTCTTCTCCGACACAAATGCCTCAAGATGTTCATGCCGTGAGATGCAAAAGTCTGGATACAAAAACATCCTGACGTGTGGTGAAAAAACGGATGGGTCCATTCCAATTATGCTTTATGTGTCAGTTGACCTTTAAACCACCTTGATGGGGTGCGTAAATACTGTAGCATTTGTAATTATGACTGTACCCATTGAAGAGCAGACTGGGGCGGTGTCAGGTAAACAAGGAAAAAGGATGTCTGGCTGAGGAGTAGGTTGTTGTTACAGAGTTCCATGTGTTGCCGAAAAAAAAAAAAAACTGTGGCCTCTCCTTTTAATTTTTTAGTCGCATGTGAATTGTGCCATTGGATGTAGCAACCAGTCATCCCTCCTCATTGAATCACATTGAAAAATGCCACAAACCGAATAGCTGTATGTTATACTTTCAATTTGCATTTTTTTTTTTTTTTGCGCGCAACAGCGAAAATCTGCGAGAAGAGATGCACGTGTGCAGCTTTGAGGGAACATTAGCTGACGTCTTTCTTTTTTTGGCACACCATCGCGCGATCGACCAAACCTGCCTCGCGATGGACGACACGTTGAGCACCCCTGCTATAACCAGTCGCCCATCATGCCGCCCTTGCATAAATAAAAAAAATGCGTTGGTGATGCGCATGAAACTATTGTAAATCAGAAAGCATAACCAGATAGAGCTTGATATATTGAGACACCAGTCACAGAAATTCCAAGACAGTCTATTGGTCACAAAAAAATGGTCAGTATTGCTTTTTCTGAAACAGCATTTTATCTGGTTTCTTTCGGCTTGTCCCTTTTGGGGTCCCCACAGCCTGTCATCTCAGATGAACGCACATATATGTTTGCCACAATTTTTACGGCGGATGCCCTTCCTGACGCAACCCTTCTCAGGGTGTGGAGGCCGCAGTGGGATACGAACCCTCAACCCCTGGTTTACCAAACCCGTGCTCTAACCACTGGAGCCTCCCTGAAACAGCATTTTATCTAAACAATGGAAATTAAAAATGTAGTGGCAAAACAACAAGTGGAAACTTCTAATCCATCCATTTTCCAAATTAAGGTCACTGATGGGCTTGAGTTGATCCAAGTTGAATTTAGGTGAGGGGAGGGTCACACCCTGAACTGATTGTCAGCCACACTGAGAAAACAAATAAACATAGACAAACAACCATTCATACATACGGATAATTCAGTATTGAATTAACCTAAAATAAAGGTTTTTGCAATGTGGGAGGAAACTGGGGTACCCGGAGATCAGTGACAACGGTCTACTTCAGTCATCCACAAGACAACCAGTCATCATTGACTGAAGCACTGAAAACATGCACTGGTCAGGTCCCCACAGAGCATATTAGGCTTTGCGTTTTAGCCATGTCTACACCGTGAACAAACACTGTCCGGCTCAGGTTCTGGCTAGTAGACGTCGTCCTAGCAATGTGGTCCTGGCAGAAGGTCAATGTAATTTGAAATTAAAGCAAAGTAGATATTAGGTAGAGGTTAAGGTAGATATTAAACAGTTTTTTTGGCCTACCGTTACACCTCTATCCATCCATTTTCTTGGCCGCTTATCCTCAAAAGGGTTGCGGGGAGTTGGAGCGTATCCCAGCTGTCAACGGGCAGCAGGCGGGGTACACCCTGAATTGGTTGCCATCCAGTTGCAAGGCACAAGGAGACAGACAACAGTGGCACTCACAATTACACCTAAGGGCAATTTAGAGTCTCCAATAATGCATGTTTTGGCAATGTGGGAGGAAACCAGAGTGCCCGGAGAAAAGTCACGCAGGCACTGGGAGAACATGCAAACTCCACACAGGTGGAGGCCGGGATTTGAACCCCAGTCCTCAGAACTGTGAGGCCTGTGATGCTTAATTGAAAACATTAATTAATTATTCAATGAGATAAAAGCACAATTTAATGTTTTTGTAATTTCCAATGGTAGCAATTGTAAATAAAGATGGCACACTACAGTTTAACACACTAAACGCCCTAAATTTTCAAGTTTAATAATCTGAATCACTATAGACCTCGTGCACCTACGTCACCAAATTCATGTGATTGCCCATATTGCCGGTCGAACAAAGCACTGTTTAATGATAAGTCCATTTAGACGAAATGAAAATATGTCTTATAGCACGACGCCCAGAGTTTTGTACAATACCATTAAACATTTAGAAGGTGATAATAAACGAAGGTACGTGGAAAAATTAGAGACACTTGGCATAGAGGACCTATATTTGATGCCGAAGTCGATGTTTTCGTGTTTTCTGTCAACTCACTTCCGCTTGTCTTGGACAACTGGATATACACATGTATCTGGTCAGTAAATCGTCGAGATTTACACAGAAGAGTTTACAAAGCGTGTAAAAGTCTGGATGCATACAAATACTTCATATTAAATGCCTTTAATCTAATTATATGATGTGCATACAATGAAATAATGAGTGCTCCTCCACAAGGTGCAAGGTGCAATAAAATAGAATAAAAATCAAACGACATCTTCGGTAAAAACAATAGATAAAACATCAGGGCACAGTTATTGCTAAAATGAATAAATAAATAAATGCAGAAAAGTGCCGTTGCATAATATTCCATTACAGTACTGTTATTTCAGTGGTTTGTGTTCAAGGAGTTGATGGCTCTGGGGAAAAAGCTATCCTTGAATCTGGTTCTCCGTGTTCTGTGGGACCTGTACCGCCTGCCAGAGGGCAGCAGGTTAAACAGGTGATGACCAGGATCTGAAGAGTCCTTTACAATATTAGTGGCTCTGCTGCGATAATGGGAGTTGGCAATGTCCTCTCGGGAGGGCAGAGAGCAGCCAGTGATCTTCTGGGCACTATTGGCCACTCTTTGCAGAGCTTTCCTGTCCGTTACTGTGCATCCAGAATACCACACTGTGATGCAGTATTTGAGGATGCTCTCCACAGTGGTTCTGTAGAAGGCCGGCAGCAGCTTAGCTTCCAAGTCGGGGCCTTTTATCACCACTACAGTGATATTTACAGTCCAAGTGAGTTTGTCCGTGATGTAGACTCCCAGAAATTTGAAGGAGTGGACCCTCTCCACATACTGGCCATTGATGAACAGCGGGACTGGGTCGATGCTGCATTTCCGGAAGTCCAGGATGATTTCCTTCTTCTTTGTGGTGTTCAGTGTAAGGTTGTTTGCAGAACACCTGGATCTGTTCTCAATCAATCCCACATTGTGACGTACCCACTCAGATTTGTTCAATACAAATACCAATATTTAAATAAACGACCCCTGGTTTTACACAAACTAGCATTTTAACTATGGCTGGAAAATATTTTTAGCATCCATACACAGAAGTGTATTGCTGCCACACAGACAGTTTATTATTTTTTAAAAATATGCATTGTTGTCAAATGAGTCAATTTGGCATTACAAATACACCTTGATAATTTGAGATTGAAAAGAATAATTCCTACCTGAAATGATTGCTACACAGGCGTGTATGTGTGTATCGATCATGTTTAATTGCCGAAATCCAACGATCTTTTCTGGTCTTTTCAGGTGGTATTTTAGAGAATGATCTCTTTGAAGAACTGTCTCGTCTATTGTGACAGCCAACAGCACAACAAGTCTCGGGCATTGTGAATATTCTGCTCTGGTTCAATGACTCCCACAATGTCGAGCAGCTCTATTTGACCAGCAATATGGTGCCGTGGAAACGGTGACGTCACGTGCACGAGCCCTATAGGTTTAACAACAGCACGGTGGCTCAGCTGGATAAGTGGTTAAGAACATAAATGGATGGATGTTTTCAATTAGCAAAAATGGGTAAGGTTTGTTACGGCTAGTTGGAGCATTGGTTGGTTAGAGCATTGACCTCACAGTTCCAAGGACCTCATGTTGTATGTTCTTCCTGTGCCTGCGTGGGTTTTCTCCAGGCACTCCGGTTTCCTCCCACATCCCTAAAACATGCATTAATTGGAGACTATATATTGGCCCATGGGTGTGATAATGAGTGCGACTGTTTGTCACTATGTGCCCTGCGATTGGCTGGCAACTAGTTCAGGCCCTGCCTCCTTTCTGAAGATAGCTAGGATAGTCTCCGGCACTCCCATGACCCTTGTGAGGATAAGCGGCTGAGAAAATGGATGGCTGGATCGATGGATGGATAGATGGATGGATGGTGTCACATCCCAGTGGAGTGGAGGTGGACCCAAATACAGGACTTCCAGGCAAACGCATAATGTTCAGTGGGTTTTATTTTTAACTAAAGAGATGCACAATTACACAGTCCAAGAAAGCAGTATCCAAAAAATGAAAAACAGGGTTCGATGACTATGAAGCTAAGTAGCAAATGCCAGTCACAAAACTCCAACTTAAATACATGGTCCAATCACAGTCCTTCATGCGAAACAGCTGTGACCGGTAACAGGTGTCAGAGATGACAGCGCCCAGAGCAGTGGCCTGGCCACGCCCCTCCTGGTAGTGGTCAAGCCTTGCTCATGACAGATGGATGGATGGGTAGGGTTTGTGAGAGAGAAAGTTGGCTTATAGTGAACAAGTAGGGACCCAATCAGAAAGAGAATACAATAGGCTTTGAAGATCATAACGCAGATGCTCCAAGAGTGAGAGACCTGTTAATCAATGCTGAACAGAGAATGCAGAAAATCAAATTATTGAACAGTGAGTCCACCCAAAAGCAATCAGATTTTATTGACACCTTAACAACTCAAAGTCTGAGAGCTGCGGGGATCAACCTGCTTTTTCCTGACTGTGAACAATAATCATACATATGACATTTTATAGAGACAAAACAGTTTTCACCTCATTCGGCAGAAAATAAATTAATCTTGCTGGAAAATAATTTGAATAACTGATATTTACATTTATAGTGTTTGTCCAAACCTGCATCTAATCAACCTCCTACCTGCACCCTTTCTTTTATTTTTATTTGTGTATGATGGAAGAATTAATTTGTCACCTTTCAATATTATCTAGCTGTCACAAACAATGAAGCAGTCCATCTGTTTCTAAACCTTCCTTGAATACTTTACACCAAAATTAGATCACAAGACATGATAGTCCTGATGTTTGATACCACAAATTTCCTTTCTGATCCAATCATGAATAAAATTCAAGATGGTATTGGTGATACCAATCTGATTCCAATACTAGTTTATTTCAAATCATAGATTTAGGTAAAATACATGACATCTATCTATCTATCTATCTATCTATCTATCTATCTATCTATCTATCTATCTATCTATCTATCTATCTATCTATCTATCTATCTATCTATCTATCTATCTATCTATCTATCTATCTATCTATCTATCTATCTCTATCTATCTATCTATCTATCTATCTATCCTTCCTTCTTTTCCATCAAAGTCTCTCTTTGTTACACATTATGGATCTTTCTTTCCTTCTCTGTGCTTTTCCAAGGGCATCTTCAAGTCATAATGCATATGTGGTAATCTTTCTAGGCACAAAACCATCCTTTTGCTCACAAGTACTTACTTCTGTTCTGAGTCTAGGTTCCACTACTCATTCCCAAAACTTTATTGTGTGGCTCATCCACTTTATTCCTTCCTGTATAGTTCCCACAGCTCAGTATATCCCCTATGTTTTTAAAAATATTTCCTCCATTTTTCATCTTCTCACCTACTAGTATTCTGTTGAACAAATGAGTCAAAACACCCTTAGCCTCCTCTCCAAATTTCTTCCATACTTCCACAGGGATACCGTAAGGACCAACTCCCTTTCCAATTTTCATAATCTTTGGGGCCTTTCTAACTCATCATTTCCAGTTCCTGGTCCTTCACACTTTTTTCAAAGTTTTAAGCCAGATGCCCTTCCTGAAGGAACCCTATGCATTTCTCCGGGCTTGGGACCGGCCTACAGATTGTACTGGCTTGCGCTCCCATCGGGCTGCATTGCAAGCATAACTTAGTATTACATAAAAAAAAGTTTTCTTCTTTTTTGCTTTATCTGTGGTCATCTATAGCTGTGTTTGTTTTGTGATGTCTCCATATATTTAAATAAAAAGAAATATATCACAGTAATGAAAGAAAGAAATGGATTCACAAGTTTTTATCCTGTTTAGTAGCAGGACAGCACGGTGAAGCACCTGTAAAGAGTTGGCCTCAGATTTAACTGGACACTCTAAATTGCCCCTAGGTGTGATTATGGGTGTGAGTGTTGTCTGCCTCCATGTGCCCTGCGATTGGCTGGCAACCAGTTCAAGGTGACCCCTTCCTCCTGCCCGTTGACAGCTGGAATGGACTCCAGACTCCGTATGATGATAAGCGACTCAGAAAATTGATTGATGGATGGATGTTTAATAGCATACTGTATGGCTAAAATGAGAGGAAATTTATATTGAATGATGCAGACCCTGAATTCGGATAGACCCTTATGTAGAAGAAATGAGGCAGGTCGTGAGTTGGTGTCCAATTTGTATGGATGTTTGGTCTATAGTGTAGTCAGTGATGTTCCTAACGTATTATAACTCCAATATTCTGCCAATTTGAGTAACAAGCAACATAATGTGGTACTTTCCCCAGGAAAGTAATCGGACTGCAGTTAATTTTTCATTATATATATATATATATATATATATATATATATATATATATATTCATCCGATGAACCTCTGCACCTCCCTGCAGTTGGTGGGAGTGGGCCATTGGAGAACAGAGTCGACCTTACTGGGATCCATGCAAATCTGTCCCTCGGCCAAGATGAATCCCAGGAATGTGACGGAAGGTCGGTGAAACTCGCACTTTTCCATCTTGACATATATATTATGTCGTAGTAATTGCAGCAGCACCTCCCTGACATGCTCGATGTGGGAAGCTTCGTCGGGGAAAAGATCGGAATGTCGTCGAGGTAGATGAACTCGTTCTTGTTCAGTCCCTCCCGTAGCATATAATTAATAAAATTCTGGAACACCGCTGGTGCGTTCGTCAGGCCGAACGGCATCACTAGGTACTTGTAGTGGCCTGTTGGTGTGTTAAAGGCAGTCTTCCATTCGTCCCCTTCTCTGATGCGTACCATATGGTAATCCATTTCGTAAATCCAACTTGGTGAAGATCCGGGCCCCTTGAAGCAGTTCAAATGCAGTGGCAATTAGGGGAAGAGAGTACCTGTTCTTGATGGTGATGTCATTGAGTCCCCTGTAATCGATACAGGCCCGTAACGAGGTGTCCTTCTTCTGAAGAAAGAAGAATCCTGCTCCAGCCGGTGATGATGATGTTTGGATGAGTCCTGCCGCTAAGGTTAGACTCCTCCACGTACTCCTTCATGGCTTGGTGTTCCGGTCCTGTTAATGAGAAGAGCCTTCCTCGAGGGGGTGAGGTGCAGGGCAACAACTCGAATCCACAATCGTATGGGCAGTGCGGCGGAAGGGATTTCACTTTTCCCTCTGAGAACACTTCCTTGAGGTCCTGATAAAAGGACGGCACTGCTGGTAACTCCGGTACGGACTTCGATTCGTGTAAGTCGATGGGCGCGATCTGTAAACTCTCTTCTAAAGTCCCAAAACATACCTTACTACATTCTTCGCCACATGCCCTGATTTGACCGGTGGTCCAGTCAATGTGTGGGTTGTGTCTTTGTTTTAAAACATTTCTGATACCTCGCTCAGGAGTTCGGTATCAAATTTTAATAGGTTCGTCGGAGATAGGCACTCAGAAATGAAGACAAGACACACTTCTGGCTACCAACAATTGGCACTTTATTGGTCCCACACAGAAATGGTAACACAAGCACAAGCACAAATCACGTGGTATGAAGCTAAGTAATATCCAACCAGCTCTTAGAAGAATATCCAGCTCTTACCGTGCGCCAATAGGAGGGAGAGCCAACACTCCAGGTAGAGCAGCTTCAATACCGGCTGGGCATCCGTACGCAACCCGCAGCAGACTCTACCGAGAGTATCCAAAGTTCTCCTTTTATACTCTAAGCGTGTGCGGAAGGAGGGGTGAGTGGCCAATTCATCCCGCCTGACGCCACACTATTCTTTGTTACCAACAGATGGCGTAGCATGACATCGTATAACACAAAAACATCTTTTTATGACATTGCTGGTTATCCAAACATCCTTTTATGACATTGCTGGTTATTCAAAGCTATTGCGATCGTCTTTTAGGTTATACAAAGCTATTGCGAAACATATACGAAGCTATTGCGAAACATATACGAAGCTATTGCGAAACATCTTTTAATTATGGAAAAACAACACAATAAAATTATTCTTACTTCAGTCTTTTAAGCCAGGGCCTGCCCAAAATGACATCGCTGCATCGTTGAATACATGGAAACTTATTCTCTCGGTGTATGCATCAGGAAATGTCATCCTCAAGGATTGCGTGAGTTACTCGGCAAAGGAATTTACCATTCGCCGCAAACGCATTGCAGAACCGCTGCGTTTGAAAAGTCACAGTGCTCAAGGCCTCGACTACCCTTGGGTTAATCACGTTCGCGTCTGATCCCAAGTCAATAAAAGTTGTGGCGGAATAAGTACGGCCCCCCGTGCTCAAGGTGACTCAAAGCAGAGCTCGACTTGATCCCGCCGTGGTGTAACTCACACTCACCGGAGTCATGATCTTGAGGGCGGAGCACTTGGGCCTCACCGGACAGCGGCTTCTAAGTGACTCGGGAGTCCGCAGTCGAAGCATCAGACCTCTCGCCGACGTCGCAGTCGTTCCTGGGCCGGACCATCGAGTCCCTCAACCTGCATCGGCTCTGTTGCGGGTATAGGCGTCAACAGCCGGGAAACCGGCGGGGCGGATGCGCTCTGCTCTCCTTCGAGCCGTGCATCCACTTGTCCCTGGATCACTAGCCTCCGGTTGATCTTGAGAGCGAGGGCGATGAGGGAATCCAGGGAGGTAGGCTGGTCCACAGCGAGGAGGTGCCTGCGGATTCGTAGTGAGAGCCCTTGGAAGAAGGCGTCGAGAAGCGCATCATCATTCCATCGGCTCTTAGCTGCTATGATGCTAAACTCGATTGCATAATCGGCCACGCGACGCTGTCCCTGTCATAACGTGAACTACGTCGCTGCTGCTTCGCGTTCCGGTGAGGCATACTGGAATACCTGCATCATCGCGCATACAAAGGACGTCCAGGAGTGGGATGTTCCGGAGTTGTGACTCCACTCCACCGCCGCCTACGCCTCTGCTCTTCCCGTCATGTGGGATATGACGAAGGAAATTCGTGCGCGGGCAGTCGGGAAGGTGGAGGCCTGTAGCTCGAAGTGAAGATCGCAATGGGCGAGAAAGGGCTTGACGATCCCTGAGTCGCGGGAAAAGGGTTCGGGCCGGGAGAGAGGTGTGGCTCGGAACTGCTGAAGCTCCGTGACTGGCGGGGTAGTCAATGTGACCTGGACTGGGGTAGGAACCGTGGCAGCCACCGTCGGTGCGGCGTTAGCGGCGCTAGCTTGGGAAGCTATTCATGGCTCCAATCGGGCACAGATTTCATGAAGCCTCTGGTTAGTCACATGAAGAGTAGTCTCCTGCTCGGCCAGGCATCTGCCTTGGATCTGCAATGAGCGGAGGAAGGCTTCTGAGTCGGCTGAGTCCATGTTGTGGCCAAATCGTTCTGTCATACCCAGACGCTAGGGCGGACCCAAATGCACGACTCGATAGACAGGAAGGCGGCAAGAGGAATGTCTTTCTTCGTCATTCCAATGTCGAAGGCCGGAGAGTCAGACAGAGCGAGCAGAAGTATCAAGAGCGTCAAGCTTACGGGGTTGGTCGGAAGACAGGCGAAGGTCAGTACACAGGTGTTCAGGATCAGGAATCCGCTGGGTCCTATATATACTGGGGTTGATTATCAGCGATGAGGCGCAGGTGTGTGCCTCCTAATCAACCCAGCTGTGCAGGTTGGGACCAACCGCTAGGTCCATAACACTTTGAATGCTTATTTTTGGCGGCATGGGGTTGGGGAGTCTGGGGACTTGGAATGGATTAGGCTATTTACATGTAAAATGTGTTTCTAAAATGAACTAAACAACTTCCGGAATGGATTAATTTCATTAGTGGTACCACTGTATTTATGAAGCTTTTCCAATATTTTTTTTAAATGATACCGAATATCTCTGTGCAAACATATGTCCAGAGACAAATGGCTATTGAACTTTTAGAAGATGGAGATAACTTTATATGTCAAATTAAATACGATAAAGTGATAATCAGTGGATCACAGTGCTGGAAAATCGCACAAGTCACCTGAAACTACTAATAATACTGTGTGAGGGCTGCTTTTAACCCACAGTTAAAAAGACATCTAATTGGTAATCTATAATCCTTTTAAAACGCTTTTCCCTCTTTCCGATTGATCCTATTCCAGCTGGAACAGCAGCACCAGGGGGCCACATTAATCCTGTTATTGAAAGCCTGAAGTGTGTCTCTAGAAATCCAAAAACCTATTTTACCCTTGTCACCCATACTCCCGGCACACTGGGTTTCCAATTATTGTCTGTAATTAATAATGCAATAAAAACAATACAAAAAAAGCGACTGCAATGAGGTGCAAAGTAGTTTTCTACCTCCTCTATTGAGTCATTTTATGATGATAATGATTATGATGAATGCAGTTATATATGCAGTTCTTTGCCCTCAATGTTCACAGCATAACTGGTTGCTTTACGAAAACAAAATTTCAAATTATATTACCACACTTTGGGGCATTTATCAATTATCAAATCATCAATTTATCATAGAGAGAGAACCTTCACAGTTTTTTGTGTGACATCTCCAACGGGAAGGATGTCACGATACACACACACACACACACACACACACACACACACACACACACACACATATATATATATATATATATATATATATATATATATATATATAAGAAAACAAGTATTTGAACACCTTGCTATATTACAAGTTCTTCAAAAAACAAAATGTACGATTTTTTAATGATTTATTTGTGTGATACAGCTTCAAATAAGTATTTGAACGCCCGTCTATCAGCTAGAATTCTGACCCTCAAAGACCTGTTTGTCCGCCTTTAAAAGTCCACCTCGACTCCATGTATTATCCTGAATCAGCTACAGCTTTGTGAGGTTGTTAGCTGCAAAAAGAAACCTGTCCATCCCATACAATCAGAAAGACTCAAACTTGGAACATGGCGAAGACCAAAGAGCTGTCCAAAGACACCAGAGACACAAGTGTACAACTCCACATGGCTGGAAACGTCTATGGAGAAATTGCCAAGCTGCTTGGTGAAAAAAGGTCCACTGTTGGAGCAATCATTAGAAAATGGAAGAAGCTAAACATGGTGGTCAATCTCAATTGAGGTGATATCTTGCATGGGACTCCACCCATGCAAGATATCACCTCGTGGGGTCTCAATGATCCTTAGAAAAGTGAGGAATAAGCCTAGGACTACACAACAGGACTTGGTCAATGACCTGGAAAGAGCTGGGATCACTGTTTCCAAGGTGAATGTTGGTAATACAATAAACGCCATGACAGCCCAGAAACCTGTCTGAACTAGAGAAGATTTGTGTGGAGGAATGGGCCAAAATCCCTCCTAAAATGTGTGCAAACGTGGTGAACAACTACAGGAAACGTTTGACCTCTATAATGTCAAACAAAGGCTACTTTACCAAATATTAACATTGGTTTTCTCAGGTGTTCAAATACTTATTTGCAGTTGTATCACACAAATAAATCATTAAAAAAATCATACATTGTGATTTCGAAATTTTTCTTTTTAGATTATCTCTCTCACAGTGGACATGCACCTACGGTGAAAATTTCAGACCGCTCCATGATTACATAGTGGGAGAACTATATAGCAGGGTGTTCAGATACTTATTTTCTTCATTGTATATGGATAATACGTGTGTGCGTGTGTGTGTATTGTGGCATCCTTTTAGAGAGGTTATATTTAAAATGTTACAGTTAGCTCAGTGTACAAGGTGTCCAGAAAAACACTCCATGACTTTAAACAGATAAAATATAGTTCTAGTGTACTATTATTTCACACTTAAAAGCTACGATTTTACATCAGTTTTACTTGATGTAAAAAAAAAAAATTGTATTGCATTACAGACAGTGTGTGGCCCTTACCTGCAAACATCAATGGAATAGTTTACCTCTGCACTCTCTGCAGCATATCTGGATTGAATTTGTTTACTGCTTTAGTTGTACAATTTTCATGTCCATCCACAAAGGCAGGAAGTGGAGGTACAAATATGTTGAAAGAATTCAGAAATCTTTTGCTTGCAGTTGCACTTGTACAACACATCTTTCCCAGTATGACCCATCTAATTGTTTGGCAGGTGTTCACTGAGAACTCTCCTGACAGGCAAGATGCCAGTGTGGCAATGCACCATCTTACTAAGAAATAATAAAAAAAAAAAAAAAATCATCAGTTGTTAGTTGTGGAAACATCTAATCGACTACTGTCTTCAGGCAACTTTAATGAGTAACAATTCATCCTTCAAAGAAGAAGAGGCAGAAGCAGGAAGCACATGAAGGTTCTTTTATTTTCCTTTCGGGTTGTCCCGTTAGGGGTTGCCCCAGCGTGTCATCTTTTTCCATCTAAGGATGGATTGTTACTCATTAAAGTTACCTGGAGACGTTCATCGATTAGATGTGTGCACACGAACTAAGAACTGATATTTTTTTTTTTTTGTAAGATGTGCATTGCCACACTGGCATCTTGCCTGTAAGGAGAGTTCTCAGTGAACACTTGCCAAACAATTTGATGGGTCATACTAGGAAAGATGTGTTCTACAAGTGGAACTGCAAGCAAATGATTTCTGAAATCTTTCAACATATTTGTAGCTCACTCCACTTCCTAACATCATGAAATCAGAAAGTATTTTTGCACACCCTTTACAATGTAATGATTCAGAGCATTTCTAATTCCCAGGAGCGTCTGGATGGGCCGTGTAGAAGTCCTCGACGAGGGAGGGGTCCTCAATGAAGCGCGAGGGGATCCAAGAGCGCTCCTCCGGTCCGTATCCCTCCCAATCCACCAGGTATTGGAACCCCTCCCTCTTCGGCGGGATGACAGCAACCGGCGCAGAGTGTACGCCGGCCCGCCGTTCACCATGCAGGGGGGCGGGGGGGTTGGGGGTTTAGCCGGAGGGGCCAGCGGTGAAGGACGATCCGGGCGTAGTCTGCTGACGTGGAATGTAGGGTGCACCCTCATCGACCTGGATAGTCTGAGTGATACAGCGACCGGGTTAATGATTTTGGTGATCGGGAACGGACCAACGAACCTGGGAGCGAATTTGCGGGATTCCATCTGCAGTGGAAGATCTTTAGTGGAGAGCCACATCCGCTGCCCCACCCTAAGCTCTGGTGCGGCTCTCCTCTTGCGGTCTGCTGCGGACTTGTAGATGTTGCCCATGCGCAGCAGCGTCCTCTGGGCCGCCTCCCAGATCCGTTTGCAGCGCCGCACCACTGCCAGGGCCGACGGCACCGTGGAGTCTGTGGCCAAGGGGGGAAACAGAGAGGGGGGATTGCTGTGCACAACGTGGAGTGGAGCCATACCTGTTGAAGTGGAGGGCAGAGAGTTGTGGGCGTACTCTACCCATTTGAGGTCCTGGCTCCACGTGCTCTGGTCCCTGGACGCCCAGCATCGAAGCCCGGTCTCTAATTCTTGATTTACCCTCTCTGTTTGGCCGTTAGACTCCGGATGATGGCCCGAAGTTAGACTGGCCGAAGCCCCGATGAGGGTGCAGAATTCCTTCCAGAAGCGGGCGCTGAATTGCGGGCCTCTGTCCGAGACGATGTCCTGGGGGAACCCGTGACAGCGGACGACCTCGTCCAATACCAGCTGGGCTGTCTGCTTGGCTGACGGGATCTTCGGAAGTGGCACGAAGTGAACCATCTTGGAGAATCGGTCCACCACAGACAGCACACCAGTGTTACCCTGAGAGAGTGGCAGGCCGGTGACGAAGTCCAACGCGATGTGTGATCATGGGCGGAAAGGGATGGACAGAGGCCGCAACTCTCCTACCGGTCGTAAACGGGACGACTTATTGGCCGCACATACCAGACAGGCATTGACGAAGTTCTTCACGTCCTTGCTGAGGTTGGGCCACCAGAACCTCTGTTCGACCACTGAACACGTTTTTGCCATACCCGGGTGGCAGACCGTCTTGTTGGTGTGGGCCCAGTTGACAACGTCTCCCCGCAGCGACTGAACGATGAAAAGGTGGTCCGATGGACAATCCACGGGTGGCGGAGTCTCTCCCAGGGCCTCCTTCACCCACGACTCGACTGCCCAGGTGAAGCTGGACACGAAGCACGCCTCTGGCAGGATAGGAGTGGCCTCTGATTCCGTGCACCCTCCCTCGTGGATCCGTGAGAGTGCTTGAAGAACAGGGCCCACCTGGCCTGGTGGACGTTCAACTGATTTGCGGACTTCAGGTACTCAAGGTTATTGTGGTCACTGAAGACCACGAGCGGCACTTGCGAGCCCCCCAGCCAGTGCCGCCACTCCTCCAACGCAGTCTTGACCACCAGCAGTTCCCGATCTCCCACATCATAGTTCCTTTCTGCCGGGGTCAGCTTCCTAGACAGGAACGCGCACGGGTGGATCCTTCCATCCTTGGGACTCCTCTGAGACAAGATGGCTCCGATTCCCGAATTAGATGTGTCAACCTCCACCCTAAACTGGTTATCTGGGTCCGGAACATTGAGAATGGGCGCGGCGGTGAAACTTGCCTTAAGCCTGCTGAAGGCCTCCTGGCAGGTCCTGGACCACGCGAAGACTGTGTGTGGTGAGGTGAGCACATGCAGAGGTGCGGCCACGGAGCTGAAGTTCCTTATGAACTTCCTGTAGAAATTAGCGAATCCTAAGAACCTCTGTACGTCCTTCCTGCTGGGGGGGGGGTAGGCCACCGCAGCACCGCGTCGACCTTCCCGGGGTCCATACGTATCTCTCCCTCCGCCAGGACGAAGCCCAGGAAGGACACGGATACTCGGTGGAACTCACACTTTTCTATATTTATGAACAGCTGGTGCTGCAACAGATGCCCGAGCACCTCTCTGACCTGTTGGATGTGAGAGGTCAGGTCTGCTGAAAAGATAATAATGTCATCAAAGTATACGAATACAGTTTTGTTCAGGAACTCGCAAAGCACTAATTAATTATTAATTAATTAATGAAGTTTTGAAAGACGGCCGGGGCATTGGTCAGTCCGAAGGGCATCACGAGATACTCGTAATGCCCCGTGGGAGTGTTGAAAGCCGTCTTCCATTCGTCGCCCTCCCGAATCCGCACCAGATGATACGCGCTCCGCAAGTCCAGTTTGGTGAAGATCTGGGCTCCTTGGAGGAGTTCAAAAGCCGTAGCGATCAGGGGCAAGGGGTACCTGTTCTTGACCGTGATGTCATTCAGTCCTCGGTACTCGATGCAGGGTCGCAAAGTGGAATCCGTCTTCTTAATTAAAAAAAAAAAACCCTGCTAGTGAGGACGACGGGAGAATGAATCCGGTTGCCAAGGACTTCTCGACGTACTCCCTCATTGCCTGGTGCTCTGGTCCTGTCAAAGAGAACAGTTTCCCTCTGGGGGGTGAGGTACCCGGGAGGAGTTCGATGGCACAGTCATAAGGCCGATGCGGCGGGAGAGATTTTGCCTTGGACTCAGAAAAAACCTCCTTTAAATCATGTTAGCAAGAGGGCACCGTGGCTAATTCGGAGGCGGTACTAAGTTCAGCAACTTGAATCCCTCCGTCCTCCCCGGCGGCGAGACACTGCTTGTGACAGTCTTCACTCCATGCCATTATCCGACCAGTGACCCAGTCAATGTGGGGGTTGTGTCTCTTGAGCCACGGGCTCCCCAGGATTATATCACTGCTGCTAGAGTTAAATACGTGGAAACTAATGCGCTCCGTGTGCGTGTCCGGAAAGTCCATGTGTAAGGTTTGTGTGCGGTGTGTGAGGAACTTGCCGTTGGCGGCGTAAGCAATACGAGGACGCTGTGTGGGGAAGGTCGCAGCTCGCAACGCTTCGACCACCCGAGGATTTATAAGGTTAGCATCTGAACCAGAGTCAATGAACACGGTCACTAAGCACGAGTGAGAGTCTGTCCCTACGGTGAGGTGTAAAAGCGACCGCCCCGACTTAGCGACAGTATACCGCACACTCACCGTCGTCGAGATACCAAGGTCGGTGCACTTCTGCCGAGCCGGACAGTGAGCGATTAAGTGTCCAAGACGACCACAATAGAAACAGCGGCCTTCTCGTCGCCGGCATAAGCATTCCTCCGCTGGGCTGCAGAGCCCCTCCACTTGAATGGGTTCCGACGTAGAAGGTAACGTGGGCAGCCGGGAAGCGACTGGGCTGCCCCTCTCCGTCTCCTCCTCCATCATGCCGTCCATCTGCCCCTGCACGGTCACGCGCTGATTCACCTTGAGGGCCAGTGCGATGAGGGCGTCCAGCGAAGGCGGAAGATCCACGGCAATGAGGTGGCCATGGATCTGTGGGGAAAGTCCCTCGTAGAAGACGTCATGGAGGGCCTCCTCGTTCCACCGGCTCTCGGCGGCCCGGATCCGGAATTCAATAGCGTACTCCGACACGTGGTGACGGCCTTGGCGAATTGTCAAGAGAGAGGCCGCCGCCTTGCGTTCCAGAGCCGCGTACTGGAATACTTGGGTGAGCGCGCAGAGGAACGTCGTCCATGAACGGCAGATCTCAGAGTTGGGACTCCACTCTGCAGTGGTCCACGCCTCCGCCCTCCCCGTCATGTGGGAAATGACGAAGGCGATTCGGGAACGGTCCGTGGGGAAAGCGGAAGCCTGCAGTTCAAAATGGAAATCGCACTGTGCCAGGAAGGGCTTAACGTTGCCAAAGTCAACTGAGAAACGTTCTGGTCGGGAGAGCGGAGTTATGCCGGCACTGGAGGGCTCTGTAACATGCGGAACGAGTGGACTCAGAGCAACAGGCGGAGTGACCATCGTCGGTGTAGCAGTCGCGCTAGCTTGGGATGCTAGCCACGGTTCCAGCCGGGCACAGATCTCATGGATACGTTGATTAGTTACCTGGAGAGCTGCTCGACCAGGCATCTGCCCTGGACTTGCAGCGAGCGGCAGATGGCCTCAGAGTCGGCTGGGTCCATATTTTGACCAGATCGTTCTGTCACGACGAGGCTCGATGGCGGACCCAAATGCACAACTCCAGAGGCAAGCAGGTAGAGTACAAAAGCCTTTATTCAGTCCGAGGTCTATGATCAGCAAGTCAGTCCGTAAGAGCAGCAGTAGCAGAAGAGGCAGGCTTACTTGGATGGTCCGGGGACAGGCGAGGGTCGGTACACGGCAGGTCAGGTATACAGGAGAACGTTCAAAGCAGGCAGAAGTGTCGAGGGAGTCAGGCTTACGGGGTGAGTCGGAGAACAGGCGAAGGTCGGTACACACAGGTTGTCGATCAGGGATACGCGAGTGCTGGAACGGGACATGAAGCTCAACGATCTGGCGGCGGACTAGTTGTCCCCCGTGTCCTATAAGTACCGGGTGTACTCAGCCCAAACCAGGGTGCAGGTGTGTGCCGACTAATTGGCTGACCACACCCAGCCTGGGGAGGATGCCAGGAGCATGACATATATTCTGTTTTATTTTGGCTTATCTTCATTCCTCTCCTTTCCAGTGAATGCCTCCATCTTTCTAATTGTTTCTAAATGTTCCTCCACCCATTTCTGTTGAATAGGTTGGTCAAAAACTCCACAGCCACCTCTCCAAATTGCTTCCATACCTCTGCAGGGATATCATCAGGACCAACTGCGTTTTCGTTTTTCATATTCTTTAGTTAGTGCCTTTCTAACTTCCCCCTTACTCATCATTGCCACTTGCTGGTCCTTCACACTTGCCTCTTCTACACTTCCTTCTCGCTCATTTTCTTCATTCATCAATTTCTCAAAATATTCTTTCCATCTATTCAGCACACTACTGGCACCAGTCAACACATTTTCATCACTATCCTTAATCACCCTTATCTGCTGCACATCCTTCCCATCTCTATCCTTCTGTAAGGCCAATCTGTAGAGATCCTTTTCTCCTTCTTTTGAGTCCAACCTGGTGTACCTGCACACAAACTGTTGGTGTTTTTATTCAAGCAGTCTGAGTTTTGTCTTGTGATTAATGACCTCTTGTTGTCTCTCGTGTTTTTTTGTACCACAGGTTGCTGGATACTATCCCAGCTGAATTCACGTGAAAAGCGAAATCAACCCTGGTGTGGTTAAAGGCAGAAGAACTGACTGTCTCAGCATGGTAGTAAAGCAAGTGAACCTCGGCTATCAATTAATCTTTTGTATTTAATTTAAAATTCCAGTTAGTTGTTGCAGCTCTAATATTTTGCATCTTTATGTGAGGTTTTTATATAATTTTTCTTTTTGGGTTATGGTTACAAAGCAGATTTGTTGATACTCAACCTATGATCACATTTGACTATAAATGAAAGACTAAATATCCTCCACTCTTCTAAACCCACACAGTATATAAAGAATAATCCCCCTTAATACCAAGACATATTAAATTCAAACGGGTGTGTGAGGAAAATGGCATGGCCTGGATTTGAATCCCATTTAACCCCCGAGTCACTAGAGCTGGAAAGTTGTACGATTTCAATAACAAAGTTTATAATGAGTGTTGGTTAATGGGTATTTTTCTTAGTCGATCATAGAAGAAATAGGATAGTGTTGAAAAGATAAGTCCTAAGAAGAAATAGAAATTAGGTTTGTGTTCATCAGAATCTAATTAACTTTCCTAAATTTAAAATGCTATGTTTCTTTACAATTTTGCAATATGCCCTGGGGCAAGGGTTCTTTCAGACACAATTAGTTAAAATTAATTGTTTTCTATGTTGTCACAAAACTTTTGATTAGAATTATAAAAACACCAATTGAGAATCTGTTTCTGACCTTGACGTGCTTGACTGACTTGCTCAGACATGTACAGAAAAAAAAACATGACTTTCATTTTGGTGTCATTTTTTAATTTCACTCACTCTTACACTGAGAACCACAGGTATGTTTTCCTCACCTCCTCTCTGAGCACAGTAGCACTCAACAGTCCATTGCACAAACACTTTTGTGAAATTTACTCATGACACTTATCTTAACAACAATACACGAATCATAACCTGATTAGGGAAATGTAAACATTCAAGTATCATGTGCACCAGTCACAAGGACTGTAACCGTCTCATTTTAAAACACATTGTTATGCAAAAAGTGTACATGCAGTGAAAAAAAATGAGAATTTCAACACCCTGCTATATTGCAAGTTCTCCCATTTAGAAATCATGGAGAGGTCTGAAATCTTCATTGTAGGTGCATGTCCACTGTGAGAGAGATAAAAAAAAAAAGAAAAATCCAGAAATCACAATGTATGATTATTTTTAATTATTTATTTTTGTGATACAGCTACAAATGAGTATTTTAACACCTGAGAAAACCATCAATCCATCCATCTATCTTCTACCACTTCTGCGGGTCGGGTCGCGGGGGAAGTCAGCAAGTAGCTTTTTCAGGGATACCCAGACTTCCCTTTCCCCAGCCACTTCTTCCAGCTCTTCCAGATGGATCCTGAGGCGTTCTCAAGCAAGCCGAGACAGATATTCTCTCCAGCATGTGCTGGGTCGTCCCTGGGGTCTTTATTCAGTGGGACATGCCCAGAACACCTCACGAGGGAGGCGTCCGGGAGTCATCCGAATCAGATGCCCCAGGCACCTGATCTGGCTCCTCTCAATGCAGAGGAGCAGCGGCTTGACACTGAGCCCCTCCCGGATAACCGAGCATCTCACCCTATCTCTCAGGGAGAGCCTGGACACCATGCGGCGGAAATTCACTTCGGCCGCTTGTATCCGGGATCTTGTTCTTTCAGTCACGACCCATAGCTCATGCCCATAGGCGGGGGTGGTAATGTAGATATACTGGTAAATTAAGAGCTTTGCCTTTTGACTCAGCTCCCTCTTTACCACAACAGACCGATACAAAGTCTGCATCACTGTAGATGCTGCACCGATCTGTCTGTCGATCTCCTGCTCCATTCTTCCCTCACTCATGAACAAGAGCCCAAGATACTTGAACTCCTCCACTTGGGGCAGGATCTCATTCCCGACCCGGAGAGGGCACGCCACCCTTTTCCAACTGAGGACCATAGTCTCAGATTTGGAGGCGCTGATTCTCATCCCAGCCGATTCACACTCAGCTGTGAACCGCTCAAGTGAGAGCTGGAGATCATGGCTTGAAGAAGCCAACAGAACCAAATCATCTGCAGAGAGTAGAGATGCGATGCTGAGCCCACCAAACCGGACGGCCTCTATGCCTTGGCTGCGTCTAGAAGTTCTATTCATAAAAATTATGAACAAAAACGCTGACAAAGGGCAGCCTTGGCGGAGTCCAACTCGCAACGGAAATGAATCCGACTTATTGCTGGATATGCGGACCAAACTCTGAGAGCAGTTGTACAGGGACCGAACAGCTCGTATCAGAGGGTTGGTACCCCATAATCCCGAAGACCCCCCCACAGGACTCCGCGAGGGACACGGTCGAACGCTTTCTCCAAGTCTACAAAATACATGCAGACAGGTTGGGTGTTGGGAATCTGCCAGCCATTCCCAGCAGACCCTCACAATATCCTTGGGCCTTCCACATTTCTACCCATGGGCAAGTCCAGAGTGGAACAGAGTCCAACCCCTCTCAACAGGAGTGGTACCAGAGCTCAAGCGGTGCGCAGAGTCGAGTCCGACTATATCTAGTTGGAACTTGTCAACCTCACGCATCAACTCGAGCTCCTTTGCTGCCAGAAAGGTGACATTCCATGTTCCTAGAGCTAGTTTGTGTTGCCGGGGATAGGACTGCCAAGGTTCCCACCTTTGGCCACCACCCAGCTCACATTGCAGGCTCCTCACTTGTGTCTCATTGGAAACTAGGAACTAAATAATTCTCGAGGAACCTTGCGCACCCTGGTCGCGTTTTCATGCTCAACTCAAGCTACCAGGGTAGTTATGGAGGTTTGTATCAATGGTCCACCCAGAGTGCTTATGTGACTTGAGGATAAGTAGAATAACAGATCTGAGTAGACGCAGAAAGAAATGAAAATGCATGCTGCCAGTAAAATGAGCCGCTGTGTGCATTTTCATACTTATGTATATGAGCGACTATGTGCCTATGACAATCATGGGCTCTGGTCCATATTTTGTTACAAGTAATAGATCACTGAATGATTTGTCGAGAGAACACTAATATTCTAAAACAGTTATTGACCAGCAGCATACATCTACTTGGTGCTGATGCCAACGCTGGAGCAGTATCAGGCACAGTGTCTTCATTTGACTGCAGAGAAAAAAAAACATGCCCCCCATGTTTCATCTGTTGAAGGTGTTGACAGAACGTAACAAATGTTCAGGACCACATCAAGGTTCCATAGGCTGGGAAGAAAACATACAACATACCGGCATCCGAGATAAACTGGGGGACGAAATGTAGAGTGCCCTTTGAGCCTCTGGAACACAGCAACCCCTCCCCCTAAGGCCAATCATGATACTTGATACTCGAAAATCGAATCCAGTGGTGCACAACGCTTTGGCCATTGGAGTTTCTAAGGCCACCAGGAACATAAAATTGAGCTGGCCTAAGCTTTTCACGAAAGGGTAAAATTTCAATTTAGCTCACCACGATACAATAAATTAAGATAAGATGACTTGCACATCCTAAATACTTACAGCACATCCAAAAAGGATCCAGGATTTTGAAATCATTCAGGATTTGTGTCATTTTCTTTTTTAATCGATTTATCTTCATTTGAAAGTCAAGACTGAGATTAGTACAACTACAAATTTACCAGGCATGATGTGACTTACTAGACATTTTTCTGCTGTGCCAGATGCTGGACTGACGTTTTAACAAAAACACAAATTGAGCTGCAAACTTTTAAAAAGAATTGGACTTTAAAAATAGGAGCGTAACAGCATGCATTCTGACTGACTGGACCTGACAAATAATCTGAATAACTAATTCCTTGGAAGCACTTTGCTGTGCTCAAGAAACCTTTTGAGACCCCAATCAGACAATATCCTGGATCCGTTTCACCACTCGCCACTCCCACTAGGGCAGACAGGTTGCACACAGAATTTGGAGTTATTATTTCCTTATATTTATGCAATTATAATGGCTATTTCAGGGTTTACTAGAGATTTTGCCTGAGTGGATGCTATACGACATTTTAATTTGTTCATGCATTTGCAGTATAATTTTGGAAACAAAAAAAGTCAGCATTAAAAATTGTTTCAGTTAAGTAAATGTTTTCTGAGGTAAATGAGAAATTAACTTTTTCAGGTAGCCTCGGTCTTAACCCTGAAGTCAAGGAAAATTTCATAGAGGTGTTGTAATGGTTTGTGGTCTGCAGATTTAAGTAATTAATAAGTTATATTCCATGACAATTTAAATATTTAAAACCTGGGGGTCTTATTGCTGTAGCTCTTGGTTTGAGTTGCGACAGAAATGTGTTTGCAAAAAAGCTGAAAAGAAAATTGCATGAGTATGTTGAGGAGAACTGCATTAAAATGCTAATGTTGAGCTCTTAATAGTTCTTCAAAAACCAATAATCCCTTACAGTCAGTCATGTGTCAAAATGGTTAATGGAAAAATATCCCAGAGGCACACAAAGTCTTTTTCCCATTCTGATTTTGATTAAAACTGAAATTCTGTTCAGGGACAAAGCATGAATTAGGTTAGGATGGGATTGGCATACATAGTTTAATATGAGTAAGACTTAGTATGATGATGTTGCAATGTCTTTTTCATGGGAATAAATGACACTTAATTTGCTTTAAAACAGTTTTAAATCATTTTGTGTTGTTGTTGTATTGTACCAGCATCGACCAATTGACACATACCTTTTAAGAATACTGTGTACTCTATGTTAAAAATAAGCAATTCCTCTTGGAAATAATGTCCCTTTTAGTAAAACATGTAGGCACATGGACCTACATTTTGGTGGGTAGGTGTTCACGATAAAGAGGGTACACATCAGCAATATTATTCATACAATTAAGAAAAGTACAGTTGAGTATGTATTTTTTTACAGTCATTTGTACAACTATGAACAAAGGTGAAAGGAAACTAAAGTGGATATTAAATGTCTCAACACCCCTGGTTAAATGGCAGGTTTTTATGATATACAAAAAAAGAGTGTCACGGGTAGTAAGGAGCTGGACCCAAGAGTCTGCAGAGGCAGATGTAATATGATGAACAGTTTATTGAGGCAAGGTTATGGATATGCAATTGTTCCATATGTTGGAGGGCGGTGGTGCGGACAGGTGTGGACAGGTGGAAGGCAGTGGAGAAGTCAGGTAGCTGGCTTAGTTACAGGAGTGACACAGGGGAACACTGGGAATGAGGAGAGACAAGAGTCAATAGGGGACCAAGAAATACGTTGCTTACTTGAGTCAGTTTGGCTGATTTTGTACCGCAAGGAAATGCTGCAATACTTTGGTGAGGATCTCGAGCAACAGACAGGCATATATACACTGGTGGCAATGAGGCTGATTGCTGACAGGTGCTGCAGACAGAAAGGGGAGGGAGAGTGCGCGAGAGAGGATGGGTAAGTGCCCTTCAGGCTCTAATAACAGTACTGCAGGGTAGCACAAGACAACAATTACAAGATAACTATCCATTCATCCATTCTCTGAGGTACTAAGTCTAAGAAGGATTAGAAGAAGAGTACTGGAGCCTATCCCAGCTATCTTCGAGCAGGAGGCAGAGTACACACAGAACTGGATGCCAGCCAATCGCAGGGCACATGGAGACAAACAACAGTCACACTCACAATCACACTTAAGGGCAAAGTAGTCTCCAATTTATGCATGTTTTTAGGATGTGAAGGAAACCCGAGTGCTTCGAGAAAGCTCACACAGACATGAGGAGAATATGCAAACTCCACATGGGCAGGGCTGGGATTTGGACCCCGTCCTCAGAACAGACAGGTAGACGCTCTACCTCAGGGATGTCAAATGTACAGCCCGTGGTTTAATCTGGCCCACAAGATGATTTTGTATAGTATAGTAAAGTATTAAACAATGCCATGGACATGGATACAAGAATGAGCTGGATTTTTTCAATAAAAGTAACTGCTGTTCTGATTACGTCCACGAGATGAAACAAAAACAATTGTGTTCAGAAAGCAAACCATTTATACCAGGGCAGAGTAAGTAGGTCAAGAGCACAGTCTGGATGAGTGGCTTTGTTTATTGCCTGCGCTATTTATTACAGGTTCTATGGTACTTTTAATATGTGCTTTGGCACCTTTGTTGCCCCAATATATCCATCAAAAAAGAAAAAAAAATAGACCCAGAGTGCAGCATGCTCTAGAAAAATGTTTATTCTCCTACTTATTCACAGAAGTGAATAGGAAAGCTGTACATGTATGCTTGTTGTGTTCATATTAAGTCCTTTACCGCGTATTTAACTTGCGTTTCTATTTCCCAGGTAAAAAGCGAGACAAAACAAGATTCAGGGAGGACAGGCATGGGGTAGGATTCAGTTTTATCCCTATCATGCACCCACGACAGCGCGTCAGGTTTCCCGTTTTCGGTTCCTGGCCAATAAGACATCACGAAACGAAACCGCATGAAGAAGAGTGCCCACCTAGCTTGCCGGGCATTTAGCCTTTTGGCTGACCCAAGATATTCCAGGTTTTTGTGGTCAGTTAACACCAGGAACGGAACCTTAGCCACTTCTAACCAGTGTCTCCATTCAGACATTGTTGCTTTGACTACTAAAAGCTCCCGGTCTCTGATGTCATAATTGCGTTCTGCTAAGGTCATTTTTTTTAGATGAAAATGCACAGGGGTGTAATCTTCCATCCTTAGCACTCTTCTGTGAGAGGACCGCCCCTATCCCTAAATCTGATGCATCCACTTTACAACAAACTGCCGATTGGGAACCGGCGAGGTGAGGATTGGAGTGGAGGTAAAGCTGGCCTTGAGCTTATGGAAGGCCGGCTGACATGTTGGGCTCCAATCGAAGGAACTGTGGGGTGAGGTTAGTGAATTTAATGTAGAAACTAGAGTTCTGAATTAATTTGCGGTAGATGTTGGCAAACCCTGTAAATCTCTGTACCTCCTTGCGAGTAGTAGGAGTCACACATGGAACTGAAGCAAGGAATATATGTAACAATACAAATGTGACAGTTTGATGGGGGATGTGAGCTGCAGCTAATGAAGATGTTTGTATTTGAGTAGGTCCTCGACCTTGCAGTGATCCATCTCCCCCTCCGCCAAGGATGAAGCCCAAGAATGATACAGAGGGTTGGTGGAACTCACACTTTCTGCCTTGACATACAAGTTATGACCCAGCAACTGCTGAAGTACAGCTTAAACGTGCCCGACATAAAATTTTTCAATCATCAATTAGAATGTCATCTAGGTTCACAAAAACATGTTAGGTATTTAATTAAAACATCATTGACAAAATTCTGAAATACAGCAGGTGCATCTCTGAATCCAACAGACATCACTAAATCTTCATAATGCCCTATGGGCATGTTTAATGTCGCTTTCCATTCGTCCCCCCCTCTTATCTTTCTTTCTTCTTTTCCATGAAGAAGGAACCTGCCCCAGGCGACGACGACGAGGGCCGGATAAGTGCTGCAGCCAGTGACTTCTCCACATATTCTTTCATGGCATGATATTCTGGACCTGAAAGAGAATATAGTCTCCTGTGTGGGGGTGAGGAGACAGGCAGCATGTCAATGGCACAGTCATATGGCCCGTGAGGAGGAAGTGATTTGGCCTTGCACCTGGAAAATACCTCCTTCAGGTCACGGTAACAGGTGACTGAAGACAAGTCTTGCTCGTCTAACAATATGTTAGTGCACATGTAGCTCTCCAAGACCTGGTTTGTCTGGTTGACCAGTCGATATGTATGTAATCTCAGCCATGGACTCCCCCAAGATTAAATTATGGTTCAGGGCATCAAAAAGATGAAAGCTGATGCATTTCGTATGAGAATCCGGGAATGTCAACGTGAAAAGTCTGAGTACGGTGGGTTATTTTGTCGTGAAAACTGCCATCTGCCCTATATGCATTACTTGTACCTCAAAAGTCCTGAGACCCATGCTTTTGACAAGATGCGAATTTAAATGATTGGTATCCAAACCTGAGTCTATGAAAACCGTTACCCTGAGTGGTTGTCCTCCTGAACACAGGGTGACTAGATGATGCGCTTGGTCAGGGGTGTCCTGGATGAGAATGAGACTCACAATAGTCGGGATTTGGAGTGAGGTATCAGCTGGTTTGACTGCGCAGCGGGTCATCCTGTTCCCCGACTGCCCACATTAGAAGCAGAGCCCCTCTATCTTTCGGTGTAGATATTCCTCAGGTGACAGGCGGAGCTGGCCGAGCTGCTTGGGCTCCTCTGCATTGGCTGATACACCTTGAGGAGCGTCGGTCTCCCTGATCCGTGATCAAAGACTTCACCACTTCATGTTCAGGGGATGCAAATTGGAACACTTGTGCCATGGACTTCACAAAGGACGTCCACGTCCGACACATGTCCGCTTCTGCATGCTCTCAGATGGGAAATGATGAAAGCGATCTTGACTCTGTCTGAGGAAAAGGCGGCCTCCTGTAGCTTGAAGTGTCGCTCGCACTGCATGATGAATGGTCTGGTAGCGCCAGAGCCCCCTGAGAACTGCTATGGACGGGAGAGTGGTGAGCAGATGCCTGCATGTGCGGCGGGAACCGGAGAGGTGACTGACTCATGGAGACGCAAGGATTCTGCGGCTGATACCAGCGCCAGGTTGGCGACGGCCCCGCTGGGTGAAGATTTGAGCAGGAAATTGAGCCAAGCCATTACTCGCCAGAACATGTTGCCGTCCTGCTCCAACTCGTGACCATACGTCAGGAAATGTTCCTCATGTTCGGTGAGGCGGAGCCCTTCAGCCTGGAGAATCTTGCGCGCTGAATCAGAGTCAGACGGGTCCATGTCATGGCCAGATCATTCTGTCATGGCCAGAACACGTGGCTGAACCCAAAATGCACAGCTCACGAGACCAGGTAAAGTTTGGGAAAAGTATTTATTCAGTTCAAGGTAGACAGGCAGGTCATCCAAACAGGCAGTGGTGTCAGAATCACTAGCCGGAGAGGCAGGGTCATCACCAAGGCAGGGATTGGTACACAGAGCATCAAGGACAAGGACATTGAGTTGCGGGAAAATAAAATAAAAGTACAACTATCTAGCAAGGACCAGACTGCATGCGTGGCAATATATCAGGACCGTAATTAGTGAAACAAAAAGCAGGTGGACGCATCTGTTCATTGGAGCAGGTGCGCACCGGGTCGAGGTGTGTGTTCTTTTTCCTCAGAATTGAAAAAAAAAAAAAAAAATCAATGTTTTGTGATTAATCGTGATGTTGGGCTTGTACTATTTTGTACTGTATTAAAAGAAACAAAACAATCATGAAGTTTTTCTTTTGAAGTTATAAAGTATATAACTTGGTACATATAGCCCATGATTTACTGGTCCGGCCATCTTGCTAATATATTTTTCTCCATGTGGCCGCTGAGCAAGAATGAGTTTGACACCCCTGCTCTAACCAGTTGCGCCACCGTGCTGCAAATAATTTGTCAGTACAATGTTCCGTATTTCGTCCTCAGCACAAAAAAAAAAAAAATTGACAGTCCAAAGGATTTAATTTCTTACCTCATTTTTTGTTTTGGGAGTGTGTATTGCTGGGTGATCAAGATCAACAGGCAGATCTGTGCAGTGACTCAGACTCTATATTGGTCTGTCGTGGTAAAAAAGGAGCTTGGTCAAAATACAACGCTCCCTATTTATCGGTTAGTCTGTGTTCCTACCCTCACTTATAATAATAAGCTGTGGGTGCCACTGAAAGAACAAGATCCATCTGTCCATCCATCCATCCATTTTCTACGACTTCCCCTTCTTCCAGCTCTTCTGAAGGGATCCCGAGGCGTTCCAAGGCCAGATGAGAGACATTCCTCCAGCGTGTCCTGGGTCGTCCTCGGGGTCTCTTTCCGGTGAGACAAGCCCCGAACACCTCTTCAGGGAGGTGTCTATGAGGCATTGGGATCAGATGGCTCAGCCACCTCATCTGGCTCCTCTCAATGTGGAGGGAGCAGCAGCTCGACACTGGGCCCCTCCCGGAAAGGAAAAGAAGAAGAACCAAACAAAAATAAAAAAAAATGAAGCTACTCAAATACAAACATCTTCATTAGCTGCAGCTCACATCCCCCATCAAACTGTCACATTTGTATTGTTACATATATTCCTTGCTTCAGTTCCCTGTGTGATAAAGCTGTAAAAATTTGCCCCCCAAAATGATGAAGTTGGACCTGGTGCGCATTTGAGATGGATCTATGTGCCTGCACCATGCCTCTCCAACCCTGGAGTCGCCCAAAGTCTCGAACCCCCAAGTATGAATGGTCCTCCAGTAGCCAAATCCAAAAGACAACTCTCGCGGCCCGTGAGATCGACGCTATCACAACTCCATTCGGGCTGGGGTCACAAGCTCAACATATATCAACATCGACTCGACAACAACATCGCCAATAAATGCCCATTGCGTGACGTCGCCCCCCACAATACGCATCATCTCTTCAACTGTGCTCAAAAACCAACCATGATGAAGGTGGAACACCTGTGGAGCGCCCCAGCCAATGTGGCTCACTTTCTGGACCTTGATACGGAATAACGACTGTCGTACTTGACTACAACAACAACAAAGCTGGACCTCAGAACAAATGATTAGCAAATTTGCTCCTCAAAGAAAGAGAATATTTTGAGACTTGTGTGCGGTGGCCTTGTGGATGACTGGTTAGAACTCACAGTTCTTCGGACCGGGGTTAAAATCCCATCCCTGTCTGTGTGGAATTTGCATTTCTCCCCGTACCTGCATGGGATTTTTCCAGACATTCGAGTTTCCTCCCACATGAATTAATCAGAGACACTAAATTGCCCTTAGTTGTGATTGTGAGTGTGAATGTTTGTCTGTCTCCATGTGCCCCGTGATTGGCTGGCAACCAGTTCAGGGTGTACCCCGCATCCTGCTCGAAGATAGCTGGGAAGGTGGGATAGGCTCCAGCACTCCCGTTATTGTCTGTCTCTATGTGCCCTGCGATTGGTTGGCAACCCGTCACCAAAAGCTCTAGCCAAAAGAATCTGGAAATGTAGATTTTGCATGTTCTCCCCATGTTACTCCATCTTCTTATATATATATATATATATATATATATATATATGTATATATATATATATAAATTAAAATTTTATAGATAGAATAATATACTACTATGCCAATATTTATAATATGATTAAACTTATTCTTATTATTATCGTAACAGTATGGTCTGTATTTTTTCAGGAGTTTGGTTGTTGCAGGACGAAAGCAACAATGAAGTATATATATATTTTTTTTCAGTACTGTACTGATTTCAATTATGTGTTTTTCAGCACACTAGTCAGTGGTATTTAGTCATATGCACTGACATTTTCAAGGTATCCCTGCAGACCTGTTAAACATTTACGGTAAACTTTTGGAGGCAGCCCTTTTAATGAGGAGAGCCATAAAAGCACCCTGTAGGCCACAAATGAACACACAAACCTGTCAAACACTTTAATTCCTGATAAGTTGTGAGCCAGCTAAAGACAGCGGGTTACCAGTCCCAGTGGCTCTAATCTGTTTTAAACCGAGTGCTGATCCAAATTGCTAAGTCGGAGCATTGAATAGCAGGTGGCACTGTGAAGTCCCTGAACAGACGCTATCAATCTGCCATCCCTGTCTCCACATCTCTCTGGGATTGATAAACAAGTTTGCCTCTATGTTCAACTTTCTCAGCTGCTTGGTTATTAGAAAATCCATTTGATTATGCATGGTGTGAGATTTGAAGAAGTGCCAATAAGTAATTATTGGCAGACAAGGATCTTGTGTTCTGAATGTTGTGGATTTTGTGTTGGCAGAAATACTGTACATGTTACATGGGCTGTTTGCATACACTGGCTCTGTCCCTCTTCAGGGTTTGCATCCTCCGCAATACCCTGCCTATGGTGTAGACAGTGACAACATATTTTAAGGATATTTGCAAGTGTGTTATTTGAAAGGCTGTTGACAATGATCAATACATTTATAGTATTTACTCCACCTTTGCATTCCTGCAACAAAAGCTCTCTTAGGACTCTGTAAAATACTTTGATGTAAGGCTTTTGGGGCTGGAACTAGAAAATAGTGTATTGCAGTCTTTAGATAGTCTTAGATAGTGTACTATTTAAAACAGTACATGAATAAACTTAATAGATGATGGGTGGACAGTAGTGAACAACGCAACTCAGACAAAACATCAGTTTGATCATAAAATTCATTCAATTTTTATTCATATGTAGATCTCGATCCTTTCCTCCCAATAAAGACAATTATAATGAATACTTGTATTGTACAGGGTGACCACAAAAACACTCCCTGATTTAAAAAACTACAGTCGTGTTCAAAATAATAGCAGTCCAAAATGACTAACCAGATCAAGCCAAATTTTCATTATATTTTTAATTTCTACATGTCAAACAGGTTACCAGTAAGTGCAGTTGATTCTCAGAAAACCAACAAGACCCACCATTAATGATATACACACTCTGAAGGCTGTGCAATTTTGCAATATGTTGAAAGGGGTGTGTTAAAAAAAATAGCAGTCTGCCAATGGCTTTACAAACTCAAAATTATTTTGAACAATTTCTTTTTGTTTCAAGGATTTTCCAATCATTTCAATCACTAAAGTAATTATTAGTTGTATGTCCTGAGTTTTTTTTTTTTTTTTATATATATATAAGTGCTTCACATCTATGTAGCATGGAGTGAACCAACTTGTGGCACCTTTGAGCTGGTATTTCACTCCAAGATTCCTTAGCGACATTCCAATATTCATTTACATTTCTTGTTTTTGCATATTTTATGTCACCCCACATGTTTTTTATTGAATTAAGGTCTGGGATTGGCCTGGCCACTCTATGACATTAACTTTGTTGTTGTGGAATCAAGACTTTGTATGTTAAGTCGTTTGTTTGGGGTCATTGTCTTGTTGAAACCCCCATTTCATTGGCGTGTCCTTTTCAGAATAAGGCAACATGACCTCTTCAAGTATTTTGACATATGCAAACCCATCCATGATCCCTGGTATTCAGTAAATAGGCTCAAAACCATTGTAGGAGATACATGCCCATATCATGATGCTTTCACCACCATGCTTCACTTTACTGTGTACTGTGACTTGGATTCAAAGTTTGGGGGTCGTGTCACAAAAGGTCTGCACCCCTGGACCAAAAAAAGAACAATATTACTCTTATCAGTCCAATTGTTTTCCCCTCAATTTCTATCAAGGTCGGTTGATGTGTTCTTTTGCAAATTGTAGCCTCTACTGCAGATGTCTTTTTTTTTAAACAGTTGCCTTTTTTTTTTTTTTTTTAAAGAGGACTTTGAAGGGGATTCTTGTAGATTAGGATCACACAGACGTACATGTAGTTTGATCATCCTGGAGCAGATCATTGGGTGAGCCTTTGTTAATCTGGTTCTTCTGCGATCAATTTCGATGGTTGTCTTCTGTTTTCTGCCACGTCTCTGGTTTTGCTCTCCATTTTAAGGCATTAGAGATCATTTTAGCCGAAGAGCCTATCATATTTTTTTTTTGCCATTTCATAAGGTTTCCCTTCTCCAATTAAAATTTGAATCAAAGTATGCTGTTCTTCTGAGCAATGTGTTTAATGACCCATTTTCTACAGGAGCTGTCTTCATCCTTCAAATAGGGGCCACCTGATTCACATCTGTTTTTCACAAAATTGATGACCTCACTGATAGAATGCCACAC
This sequence comes from Syngnathoides biaculeatus, assembly GCF_019802595.1. Taxonomy (NCBI): domain Eukaryota; kingdom Metazoa; phylum Chordata; class Actinopteri; order Syngnathiformes; family Syngnathidae; genus Syngnathoides; species Syngnathoides biaculeatus. Next base: position 4,909,389 of record NC_084640.1, on the reverse strand, counting down.
TGCTATATTTTTAAGACACTCCTTTCAACAAATTACCCAATTACATAGCCTTAACAGTGAGTATATCATGAATGCTTGGTCTTTTTGGTTTTCTGAGATTCTAGTGCACCTGCTGGTAACGTTTTTGACATGTAGCTACAAAAATGTACTTAAAATGTGGAATAATCTGACTTGTCACATAGGACTACGTACTATTATTTTGAACACTAGTGTATGTAACTTTGTGTAATATATTTTACAGTTATTAGGTACAGGTGTATGATTCATGACAATGTGTGTAGCTCTTATAGTCCAGCCCAAGTGATAAATCTTAAAATTTTACCTTGCAGGAAGCTGAGGTACTTAAATTTTGCTCTTACTGTACCCCATAGAAAAAAAGTCACAAGAAGATTCATAGAACTCTTCTTCTTCATCTTCTTCTTCTTCTTATCCAATGTATTTAAATTACTTCATGTGTGTGTTTCTGCGGACACCCTGGAGTTAGTTGATACAGACTCTATACAGGATTGCTGTTTCCAGTAAAATCACATATAGGGCTACAACATCATTGTTTTAGAAAAATCAAGAACAAGCATCATTTGGATGAACTTGTAGACTAAGTAAGAATGGAGTAACATGAACATGGGGTGCATATACAGAAGCAACTGGAGAGTAAACTATTTACAGTACAAACAATTAATACAAATTAGGCAATGAGATATAGAATTCAATACATTACATAATATACGAATGTATGTTAAGTGATAATGAGTGCATCCTATCTCCACAAAACAACCCAGTGATTAGGTTATTGTCAGGTAATCAGGTAGGTCGTTATCTAAGAATCTAAGAAGTTTTGATTAGGAGTAGTATTCTGTAGACTGCATTTTGAAGACAGCTGACGAGCGGTTGTGTTCCAGAGTCAATTTTCAATGTTGTAAACAGTGACAACACTGAAATTCAGATGTGGGAGCCTTTGCTCAGACTCATTTTATTGCTCTACAAGACCACCTCAAATACTAAAAACAAACTATTGTTGTAATGTTCACAGTATCTTCAACTGTGCTGTGAGGACAACTCATATTTTTTTTTTTTTTTTACTTCCCCTTTAAACTTGCTTGAGTTGAATAATAGATCTGTGGTAAGGTAATAAAGTAGTCACTATCAGAAAAGAAAGGCAAAAATTGAATCTGCCACATTAAAAGCATTGTGTATCGGACCTAAGTGGATTGTGCACGTGTAACTACTTATCTGGCTTGTTGGGTGTTCAACCAACCAATCAATCAATCAATCCTAAATATCTATTGTACATATTCAAGTGGCAGATGTTCCAGGAGAAGGGGTTCTGTCGCCGGCTCAGAATGGGTATAGCTTTGTATTTCACAAATTTGAACATTAATAAGGAAGTTTAATCCGTGCAAAAATTGAAACTTTAGAATATGAACTCAATAAGTTGATGTTGGTTTGATACACATTCCTTAGTGGTGGGTCGAAGCCTTGTTCATTGTTCCACTCATCAACAATATTGCATTTGTTTATATTCAAATATCAGCCAGATGGGAAATAAGGAGTGTCACTATGGTAGTTGTAGTCCGGACACACTTTCTGCACCAGTTTGTAGTCGGTGCTATAAAAGGAAATGAAGATGCAGATTACTTTAAAAGGTTTCGAGCAGAGCCAGGAGACATGACTCTGGGTTTGCTCCTGGTAGCATGTCTTGGATGGGTCAAAGTTGCAGAGTGTGTTCTTGGCACCCTTCTCCACCTTCTCGTACTCTATGCGGCAGTTAAAGGACTTGGAGTCCTTGGCATCAATGACAGACTGTTGTGCTGCTACATCAAATTCCACTATCTTAGTTGGAGGGACCAGACTGACAGATACATTGCCCTGTCCTGTGGAGTTGTGGCGGAAGTAGACACTGAACGTGCCATTGCCGTGATCCACTATCTTACCAGTGATCAGCAGGTTGAGCTTAACTGTCTTGATGTTAGAGTGAAAGTCCCCCCAGCCAAACATCTTTTTAAACTTCCCAGTCTTGACCATGGGCCGCCGTTTAGCCCGGGGCCGCGAGTCCTGCAGGTCAGTGGAGTTTCTCAACCATTCCCACAGATCTTGTTCTGAATAGGGTTCTGGGGTATCATAATGAAGGTTCAGTGCAGTGTTGTTGTCTTTGCCATGCAGAGTCTCTAACAAAAGCCTACTTATGGACATGTCCTTACTGCTTTCTGTCCATATATGCTTGAGAGCAGATTTAGGGTTCCCAGATTTAATAATCTCAGAATTTGAGGAGTGGACACTTGTAATCTGATTCAAAGAAAATGAGAGAAACAAAAAAAGTAATTAGTATTGTTGGGAAATGTACACATTATACATTACATATTCAGTATACACATCCATTAATTTTCTGAGCGGGCAGGAGGCAGGGTACACCCTGACCTGGTTGTCACAGGGGATTTAGCAACAAGAAAGCATTCAAACTTACAATCACACCAGACCCTAACGTAAAGTAGAAATCCTAATCTAGTCTTCAAACCCACTTTGGAACCCATCCATCCATTTTCTTAGCTGCTTATCCTAACGAGAGTCGCGGGGAGTGCTGGACCCTCTCCCAGCTGTCAACGGGCAGGAGGCGGGGTACACCCTGAACTGGTTGCCAGCCAATCGCAGGGCACAGAGAGACAAACAACAGGCGGACTCACAATCACACCCAGGGGCAATTTAGAGTCTCCAATTAATGCATGTTTTAGGCATGTGGGAAGAAACCACAGTGCCCAGAGAAAACCCACGCAGCCAAGTAACTATGTAAACTCCACACAGGCAGAGCTGGGATTTGAACTCCTGTCCTCAGAACTGTGAGGCTAAAACTCTAACCAGTGAGTCCACTATGCCGTGCACTCTACAAATCTGTTGAAAATTCGAAACCCAAAAATACAGGACATATATTTTTGTCGTTGGTTGTGGACAATTAAAATGTTAAACTTTTTAAATTATAAAAGTTATCCATCCATCCATCTATGTCATGGGTGGCCTGAATTAGGAGACGGGTTAGCGCATCGGCCTTAAAGTTCTGAGGACGAGGGTTCCAATCCCTGCCTGAGTGGAGTTTGCATGTTCTCCCCATGCCTGCGTGTTTTTTCTCCGAGCACTCTGGTTTCCTTCCACATCCCAAAAATATGTATTAATTGGAGACTAGATTTACCTTTAGTGTAATTGTGAGTGTGAATTACATGTTTCTATGTGCCCTGCGATTGACCGGCAAAGAATTGGTAAAGAAGGTGTACCCCACCTCCGGCCTGAAGATGGTTGGGATAGGCTCCAGCACTCCTGCGACCCTGGTGAGGATAAGCAGCTCGGATAATTGATGAACGGATTATTTTGCATCTTTAAATCCCATTTCTCAAAGGCAGGTCCAAACCGGTACTGCTGAGGTCTATGCAAAGAATGGATCTTTTACGCTTGCAAAAAGATTTTTGAAGTTCCAGAGATAAAAACCATTTTAACATATCATTTATTCAAGAGTAGGAGTTTGGAGGTGCTGAATGATCTAAAGCAGGGGTGTCAAAATAATTTTTGTCGAGGGCCACATTGTCGTTTCAATTTCTCTCAGAAGGCCGTGATGACAGTGAAACCGTGCCTAATCATATCCTTTCATGTACACAAGAAACTCAGTGAAAACTAGTTTGAAAGTCAGAAGGGTAATAGTTTGCCCAACTATTGAGGAAAATACCATTAAAAAGGGGATTGGTAGCAGAAAAATTCCATATCTCATAAAAATAGAGAATGATGGTAGTTGACCCAAATGATTTCCTTTCACGGGCCACATAAAATGATGTGGCAGCCAAAATCTAGCCCCCCGGGCCTTGAGTTTGATAGCTATGATCTAAACGATGACTTGAAACCAGTCACAAGAACCACCTGTGACCAAAAAAAATTCAACTCTATTTCCTTGTATCTGGATCATTAAAACGCTTTGCAGCAATTACTGTTGGGACCTACCCAAGAACTGTCCTAAGTTTTAATTGGAATTTTACACAGGATGGGTGATATTTTTTTCTTTTCTGTAACTCAGAAATGTCTGTTTGCTTCTTTCACTCACATTTCCAAAATCATCAATTGAAATGTCATTTTGTACTTGTAGTACTCTCACAAATTGTTACACCAAGTCCAAAACCCTCTTTTCAATACAGTGGTCAATCTCTAGCATTTTAAAACCTGTTGACTTTTGTAAAAGATTGCAATCTTTGTCAATCACGACCATCATGTCCACCAACAGTGAGAGTGAACACGCAATTTATCACCCAGTATTTGGGATCTTAGTCAATCAGGCAGTATGTCTGGAGTAAAGTACTGAACAAGACCTATACTCAGATGAGCAAGATAGCTTGAACTGCACAAATCTATCCAGGCTGGACCATCAATACTATAGTTAATAATAATATTAAACTTGCCACAACTTTACAGATGTTTGGCTGCCATTCTGCACCTACAGCTCTTCCAACCACCACTGAACATCAAAATGACACAACATTGATATGCCCTCGAGTGAGGATACGATCCGTGACCCTCCAGTTACAGGAGCTACTCTTAACCTCTGCACCATGCCACCCAAAGTAATTGAAGTAGTAGAAGTAATAATAGGTGATTTAGGGTCGCTGAAGCTTTGCCTCAATAGAAGCCATCTATCCATCCATTAATTTTCTGTACAGTTTATCATCACTGGGTGGCAAAGGTGGTGTGATGTGCCTAGTGTACTTTTTGTTAGTACTGCTTGTCACTTCTCACTTCCAACTAACACTGCTGGCTAGCATTTATAAGAAATGGGGAGCTGAGTCCATAAGTCTTCCTCCACCAGTACATAACCTCTCCACCACAAGACCTGTGCTTCAGTGGCTCCACCACGCCGTCACCTGGGCAACTGAGTACTCCGCAAACTCAGGCAGAACTGGCAAGGACTCGGAGCAGGTTTGGCCCCCAGACATGTGGCATGCAGGCCCACCGGCATGTGAATACACCCTGGTGCCTCACGAACCAAACCCCCAGCTAAGGGCTCTACTGCCTGCAGAAATCTGGGAGAGAAGAAGGCTAAGGGAGTAAACCCTGACAGAAAATCCTGAACCGGAGTCCCTAACGTGCTTCGACACTGTACTCACCCTGTTCCGGCAACTTCTGCGATGGCGCAGGAACCCTTTGTACTGGCATATGGCTTTCCAATGGATCATTCTGGTGACGGAGAGAGGGGGGCCTACTGTGTGAGTAACAGTCTGTTCTCCATTCACTTCTACCTAGGCACTTTCACACTGGAGAGGACACTCCAGCTTCACAGGAAGCAGCAGTCTACCAGTTATAAGTTATGTTCTACCTATGCCATCAGAAATATTCCTGTCATACAATCACTCTTCAGTCTTGGAAATTTCAAGACAGAGTGGGCACCAACCACATGACGTGGCCCAACTGTCTGGGCCACTTTGGTGTTGGACTCATGAATGAAAATGGACAGTGTCTGCTTGAACTCTGCTGCCATTGTGACCACTGTGTCACAAACACTGTTTTCAACACAAAGCCCCAACATAGTCTCCTGAGACACCCCAGGTCCAAGCACTGACACCAACTTGATCTGGTTCTTATTAGATGTCAAAGGCTACCATGTGTCAATATCACCAGCACCTACCAGAGAGCTGACTGAGATAGGGACCACTTGTTAGTCTGTAGCAAGGTGAAACTGTACACCAGAAGAAAGCTGGCACATCCCACATCAACACCAGCAACACATGAAATCCAACTAAGGTCACAGAATTTGCCACAGCCCTGGTAAATTGTTTACTGAGGTAGCAAAGCAACAAAGCCCAGGAAAGATGGGAATACCTGTGGGATGATCTGTACACCTCAGCAATGTCAGCCTTCGGAAAACAAATAAACAAATCACCAGACTGGTTTGAAACTTACGGTGTGGATATAAGACTTGCAATTCAAGCAGAAAGGGCTGCAATATATGCCTACAAAAAAAGCCCCAGCGAACACAAACTGCTGACCCGCTATGTAAAGCCGCAGGAAAGTCCAGCAGTTTAACTTTGGTCCAAAATCCAGACTTCAACTGACACTGGCAATATCAATGGGATGTATGATGGCATCAAGCAGGCTCTCGGACCAACACAAAAGACAACAGCCCTTCTGAAACCCTCTTCCAGTGACATCCTCCGAGCAAAACAAATGGAACTTCGGGTTAAACATTACTCTGAGGGGTACACTAGGGAGAACATAGTCTCAGAAGATACCCTCAATGCTGTTGAGTTTCTGCCAATGCAGGAGGAGTTGGACAGTGAACCAATGTTGAAAGAACTGCAAGACGCCCCGGACTCCCTTGCCACTGGCAAAGCCCTGGGGAAAAACACTATCCACCGGAGGTCCTGAAGTGTTGCAGAAATGTTCTGGCTGAAGAACTACACCAACTCCTCTGCCTGTGCTGGAAGGAGGATGAAGTACCACAAGACATGAGGGATGCCAACATTGTCACGTTATACAGGAACAAAGGTGACATGTGTGACTGTAACAACTATCATGCCATCTTTCTCTTCCGCATTGTTGGGAAGCTGTTTGCCAAAGTTGCATGAAAAATACTCCAGGTGCTTGTAGAGAGAACCTACCCCAAATCTCAGTGTGGATTCCGTGACAACAGGTCCACCATTGACATGGTCTTCTACCTCAGACAGCTGCAGGAGAAATGCAGAGAGCAGACTGCTGCTCTTTGTCACCTTCATAGACCTGACGAAGGCCTTTGATACAGTCAACTGGGATAGTGCCTTCAAGATCCTGCTCAGGCTGCTGAACATAATCAGATCCTTCCACGACAGTATGATTAGCACCATTGTCTTTGAGGGCTCAATCTCTTAGAGTTTCAAAATCAAGAGCGATTTGAAACTGCGTCCTAGTTTCGACATTGTTCAGAATATTTTTCACTCTCCTGCTGAAGCATGCCTTCGGATCAGCCTCAGAGGGCATCTATCTTCGAACTTGATCAGACGGCAAACTCTATAACTTCTACCGGTTCAAGGGCAAGTCCAAGATCTAGCAGAAATGCCTTAGTGATCTCCTTTTTGTGGACAATGCAATCACGACCCATACAGCAGAGGAGCTTCAATTGCTAAGGACTGCCTCAGCCAGACATGTGAGGCCTTTGGGTTGAAATTCAGCCATCAGAAAACATGGGGCAACATGGGGCAGGATCCAGGTTCCCCACCCGACATCAGACTCTCTGACCAACTAACTGTTCAACTTGTCCCGTTGGGGGTCAACACAGCATGTCATCTCAGATGAACGCTCATACTTGTTTGGCACAGTTTTTACGCTGGATGCCCATCCTGATGCCACCCCTTTTGGGGAGTGGAGGCCCCATGTGAGAAACGAACTCACGACCCCTGGTTCACCAAACCAGTGGTCGAACCACTAAGTTATGGGGCTCTGTGACCAAGCCGTGGAAGTTGTTCATGGCTGTGAGTGCCTGGGCTCTACCATGTGACTGTCTCTTTAGACAGAGCTAGACAAACAAAGCTGCTACTACATTGGCTGGACTCAACAAGTGAGCGTGGACAAACACCAAGTTCACAGAGCACATAAAAGTCCAAGTGTAAAGGGGCTGTGTTGTGCGCAATCTCCTCTATGGAACAGAGACATTGACTATGAGAGCCAAATAGGAGCACAAACTTCCTTCCACATGCGCTGTCCTCGCCACATCCTGGACATCATTTGGAAGGATAAGATGACAAACACCAGTGTATTGGACAAAGCCATGGTTCCCAGCATGTACAGTTTGCAAAATCAGAGGAGTCTGCACTGGCTTGGCCATGTCGTGCATATGGAGGATGGAAGAATCCCAAAGAACCTACTCTATGGAGAACTGTCTCAAGGAACGCGTCCCATAGGCATACCCAAACTCTGCTTGAAGGATATCTGCAATAGAGACCTGAAAACCCTTCAAATTAATGTAGACCCCTGGGAGGCAACTGCCTCTAACATACTCGTCTGGAGAAGGGCAGTGAAAGAGGGGCTGTCAAACTTTGAGGGGACCCTTGCTCAATTGTCAGTGGCAAAGAGACAAAGGGATAATGACAATGATAATTAAGCAGGAATTTTGGGCAATTCTACAAAATCCCCAAAAACTATGTCAAATGTATGAAAGGGACAGTAGTAGTAGCCATTTCAATACCACAAACTTGAAAAAAAAATTGCAATGGCCTCATGGAAGCCAGGCTACAGGATAACACTTTTGTAGTCAACAAGTGCTCAGAAAATGGGAAAGGTGTGATCACAAATTTACAACATATTCAAACAAATGGATTTTTTTTCATTCAAATCACAATGCTTCACAAATATTTGATATATGCACATGTGACAAGAGGCAAATTTTCTTTTTTTCCTTCCCCTTTAAATAATCCAAATATCGAAATGTTTTCCGTTATTTTATTTACATTGGATATCTCTTCTTTGACTGTGTTCCAGATTGTTTTAACACACATATGCCTAATTATTGAAAGTGTTGGCTTATTTTGCTCTTAAAAAAAGACAAACAAAATAATACATTTCATCAAATACCACTAGCTAACATAATTTAAGTCACAGAGGAATACATAGAGACAACAGACACTTCACTTGTGGACATGTTTATTGTGCAATACTCTATACAGTTTTGTCATTATAATTGTTTCGGTTTAATAGACGGGGGGAAAGCAACAAAGTCTGTAAGTCAAAGTATTTATTTTGTGAAAATAAATATAAAAAAATAACAAATACATAATAAATACATTTTAAAAAAAAGAAAAGTGAAAAAATACATACCAGTGGGCCTTCACATGTGTTAATATACTACAAAAATTTTAATGGGCTACATCTTTCCAAAAAAAAAAAAAAAAAACTGGCTTAATTATCTGTACTTAATCCTTGTTCCAGTGGGTGAGGTTTTTGCACTGTGCACATTTATTTGTGCAGTTCATCGACACAGACATAATCCATCAACTTTTGGGATGATAACCATCTGATCAGTTAGTTTCCTAATTTGCCATCTGTCATGGAGTCACCTGTGGGAATGGTACAATCTGGAAAAAATCGTTAGCACCGTTAAAAGAATAGACCTCACAGATACAGTACAACATGCCAGACAGACATTTGTATGGTCATAGCAAAGATCAGTCTATGCAAATGTGGTGAGATTTTACACAGTCCTTAGACTGCATTAAAAATATTCATTAATTAAATTAAAAACATTGGGTCAAAAGACGGTGGATCAGCTGGTAAAGTGTTGGCTTTTTTTTAATTGTATTCTTTCGATGTTGATTGTTAAATTAGTCAACATACCCAAAGGAAAATTAAATAAAAATAATTTGCCCAGTTGGGTTTGGTTTGATATTGAATAAATACTACAGTACCTCTGCTGGTCCCAATTGTGCCTAAATTGCTTGAAGATGTAAAAATAATCAATTTCACAGCTTCTTCTGGGTTTCTTTTGGAAGATTTCTGAATTATTTTAAAATGTCTTGTGACATTTTTGCACACCAATCTACCAGAACATTCATGTGATGAAGGTCACATGGGTGTGAGCAGGAGGATATAATTCCCAAGTTCTGTTTTACTTTATCTAAAGCATGAGCCCTGTGCTCAACTCCAGTCACATTAAACTCCATTTCTTCATGACCTTTCTTTGCCTGAACTTTGGACCTTTTCTTTTACAGACTGTTGTACGTTAAATTAGCATTTATCCAAATTGTTCTGGGAGAGTCAACACATCGTCTAAAAGACAGTAAAAAGGTAAAACCATTAAGATATAAGTACAAATCAAGTGTTTTCCAAGTTGTTATCCAAACATCAATTTATTAAAAGGTGTGTTCCAAGTGTTTTGTCCCTATCGGGGCTTCTCTGTTTTCATGTTGCCATATGCTCCTCATGTGTCAATTTTCGGTCTACAAATATGTCTTAAAGTATGTCTTATGCCCATATTTAGTCATGACTGCATAATTTTATGTCCTCAATGTGGGTCTGTTTTGTAGCCAGAGGTGTCCTTGAGTAATATCGCGCATCTCTGCACGTAGCTAACCTTGCTGAATTATATAATAGAAACTTTGTAATAATCCATTGCCAGCTAGAACCGGTTGAGACAGAAACCCTTTGTCTAAGTGGAAAGCCCCGATGTCATGCCACAGGTTTGATCCCACTCATGGTCCGGTCTTCTGTCAAGAAAAAGGATCTGTGCTTTCTCTGTACCTTTGCACTTGTGATCTGCTCTATACAGCCATTGTCTGTAACTCATAAGTGCCCGGAATATTCTGCAAGTAAATTCTTCGAAGAAACTGTTCATCATCTCCAGCCTTTATTTGGATAACCAACATTCTCACTACCTGAAATCAAACAAACATGCGGAGGAAAAAAAAAAAGCATCCTCCAACTGTCCTATATTATTGATAAGACTTGCTGTAGCAACTCAATTTTCAAACTTTCCTTTCTATACATTCTTTGTTGAATTGTGTGATGTTTGTCAAGCAGATCATTTTTAGTGCTGTTTTTCCATTCTCAATACTTGATTCATTGGAGGTGCTACAGCAAGTCTTATCAATTGCATCATATTTAGGTGCTCCTCTGTACCCCTGTGAACTTGACAGCCTGAATGTAAACATGGATAAATGAGCAAGATAGAGAAAGTACAGAAATAATACAAAACCAAGATTCCAGTATATTTCACTTTGTTTTCTTCCTATGAATGTAAAGCAAGTGTGTGAAATCATCTTTCAAAATTAATTGTGTCTTCAAGGGCGGCACAGTGGAGCAGCTGTAAAGTGTTGGGCCTCACAGTTCGTGGTAGAGTTCAATCCCAGTCCTCCCTGTGTGGCATTTGCATGATTTCCCTGCCTACGTGGGTTTTGTCAGGGCACTCCGGTTTCCTCCCACATCCCAAAAACATGCAAAATTAATTAGACACTCTAAATCACCCTTAGGTATTATTGTGAGTGCGACTGTTGTCTGTCTAAATGTGCCTTATGATTGACTGGAAACCTTTTCAAGTTGTACCATGCCTCCTGCCTGCTGACAGCTGCGATAGGCTCCAGCACTCCCGTGACCCTTGTGAGGATAAGCAGGTAAGAAAATGGATGGATTGATGTGTCTTCAAGTAATTGAGGTCAAATTGCATGCACTATTAGGCAAGACAAGGGTTCAACCAGCAGAATCACTCTTGATTCAGTCTCAGCTACATTCTATTTTGTGTTCTAAAGCATGACCAGAATTGTCTCTTAAATTGAGGTTCCACTGTACAAATCTGTGGCTCTTTGTGCCACAAGCTGACTATTTCTGTGTTTATTAAACAGTCAACTAACTCTCCCTTGTGTATTTCTGCTCTGTGATGGACACGTAACACTAAACTAAGTGAGGCAAATGGGCCAAAGCCGTACTGGTGTGCTTACTGCCTCCTTAGCTCATGAGCTAGTATACAGAATAAACAGATATCTTTTCGTGAAGTGACTCCATTGTGAGGCCCCAGGCAGGGCGCAGCTGTGGCAGGCTGGATGGGCCCCGATCCTGGTGTACCAGACAGCTGGCACCTTCCCTAACACTTGCAGGCTGGCACGTGGCAGCGGAGCCATCAGGTTGGCCTCGCTACACACTGTGCTTGGGGTCACACAGAAGAGACACTGTAGCCCAAACAATATATAACCCCTGAAGGAAGAGTTCAGGCTGTAGGCATATCTTGATGAAGACATAATGTAGGGGGGAAAATGGAGGAAAGTTATAATCAACAGTGACCTAGCAAATGCGCAGAATTGAAACTCCATGGAATGAGGGCCCTTGGTATTTATATAGGGGCGGGGAGGACTGACCCATAGCCTCATTCCCCCAAAAATTCAGTCAATAGATAGTATTCATGTCATGTCACAGAACCTAACCAATTGACATTGTGGCTATTTTGTGGGGTAAAGAGACACTTGCAGCTCAGTGAGCAAACAAAATAAGCCCACTATATTGCACTCAATACAACAGAAAAGAAAATAATGGTAAGATGAGGTAATTAAATGTTTTACTTCAGTGTTTAAAAGTATGAGAAAAAATAAACATACAAAATAATTAACATTGACAGTTCATAATATTAGACCCATATATTTTCACTTAAATCCAATGTGTAGGGAGTGTTACCATCACATCATTATCATGGATCATTATGAACTTGGCAAGGTGTATGTCACGATCGGGGCTCAAGGGTGGACCCAAATGCACGACTCCAGAGTCAGCAGACAGTACAGAGGAAACCTTTATTCGGTCCGAGGTCTGAGATCAGGTAGACAGTCCAAACAATCCGAAGTACCAGTACGAATGGGCTTACGAGGGTGGTCAGTGGACAGGCGTGGGTCGGTGCACGGAGATCAGGAGTCAGGAAAGCAGGAGTGCGGGAACGAGGCATCAAGAGCAACGATCTAGCGGAGTATTTGTCGTCCCCCGGGTCCTATATGTACTGGGTCTACTCAGTGTTCATGAGGCGCAGGTGTGCACCTTCTGATTAGCTGGCCACGCCCAGCCCTGGCTGGAATCCAGGAGCATGACAGTACCCCCCCCCCCCCCGCAACGGCCGGCTCTGGACGGCCCAGGAGCATCAGGGTGAGCCGCGTGAAAGTCCCTGATGAGGGAGCTGTCCACGACGAAGCGGGAGGGGATCCAAGAGCGCTCCTCCGGGCCATATCCCTCCCAGTCCACCAGGTACTGGACCCCCCTTCCTCTGCGGCGGGAAGACAGCAACCGGCGCACAGTATACACCAACCCACCGTCGGGGGGGACTTGAGCGGAGGAGCCAGCGACGACGTGCGATTCGGGCGAAGTCTGCTGACGTGGAACGTAGGGTGCACCCTCATCGACCTGGGCAGTTTCAGCGAGACGGCGACCGGGTTAATAACCTTGGAAATCGGGAACGGGCCAACGAACCTGGGAGCAAGTTTGCGGGATTCTGTCCGCAGCGGGAGATCTTTGGTGGAGAGCCACACTCGCTGTCCCACTCTGAGCTCTGGTGCGGCCCTTCTCTTGCGGTCCGCTGCGGCCTTGTAGGCGCTGCTCATGCGCAGCAGTGTCCTCCGAGCTGCTTCCCAGGTCCGTTTGCAGCGTCGCACCACGGCCAGGGCTGACGGGACCGCGGAGTCTGTGACCAGTGGAGGAAACAGGGACGGAGGGTAGCCATACCTGTTGAGGCGGAGGGTAGAAAATTGTGGGCATACTCCACCCACTTGATGTGCTGGCTCCACGCGCTCTGGTCCCTGGATGCCAGACATCGAAGACCAGTCTCTAATTCCTGGTTAATCCTCTCAGTCTGGCCATTAGACTCTGGGTGATGACCCGATGTCCGACTAGCCGAAGCGCCGATGAGGTTGCAGAACTCCTACCAGAAACGGGCGCTGAATTGCGGACCCCTGTCCGAAATGATGTCCTGGGGTAGGCTATGGTAACGGACGACCTCGTCTAATACCAACTGGGCTGTCTGCTTGGCCGACGGGATCTTCGGAAGCGTCACGAAGTGGACCATCTTGGAGAAACGGTCCACTGAGGACAGCACCACTGTGTTCCCTTGTGAAGGCGGCAGGCCGGTGACGAAGTCCAGCGCGATGTGTGACCACGGACGAAAGGGGATGGACAGGGGTCGCAACTCACCAACAGGCCGTAGGCGGGAAGTCTTATTGGCAGCCCACACCGGGCAGGCGTTGACGAACTCCCTTACGTCCTTGCTGAGGTTAGGCCACCAGAACCTTTGTTCGACCACTGAACGCGTCTTCGCCATACCCGGGTGGCAGACCGTCTTGTTGGTATGGGCCCAGTTGATGACGTCTCCCCGCAGAGATGGGATGACGAAAAGGCGGCCCGACGGACAATCCGCGGGTGGTGGCGTCTCTCCCAGGCCTCCTTCACCCGCGACTCGATCACCCAGGTGAAACCGGACACGAAGCACACCGCTGGCAGGATAGTAGCGGCGTCTGAATCTGTGCGCCCTCCCTCGTGGCTCCGCGAGAGTGCATCCGGCTTGCCGTTTTTGGAGCCTGGGCGGAAGGACACCTTAAAGCGGAAGCGGGTGAAAAATAGGGCCCACCTGGCCTGACGGGCGTTCAACCTCTTCGCAGACTTCAGGTATTCAAGGTTCTTATGGTCCGTGAAGACAACGAACGGTACTTGCGAGCCCTCCAGCCAGTGCCGCCACTCCTCCAACGCGCTCTTGACTGCCAGCAGTTCCCGATCTCCCACGTCGTAGTTCCTCTCTGCCGGGGTCAACTTCCTAGACAGGAACGCGCATGGGTGGATCCTTCCATCCCTGGGACTCCTCTGCGACAAGACTGCTCCGATTCCTGAATTCGATGCATCCACCTTCACCACAAACTGGTTATCTGGGTCCGGAACAATGAGAACGGGCGCAGTAGTGAAACTTGCCTTGAGCCTGCTGAAGGCCTCCTGGCAGGTCCCGGACCAGTCGAAGGTGGTATGTGGCGAGGTGAGCGAATGCAGAGGAGCGGCCACGGAACTGAAGTTCCTTATGAATTTCCTATAGAAATTGGCAAATCCCAAAAACCTCTGAACGTCCCTCCTGTTGGTGGGGGTAGGCCACCGCAGCACCGCGTTGACCTTCCCAGGGTCCATCCGTATCTCTCCCTCACCCAGGACGAAGCCCAGGAAGGACACGGATGCCCGATGGAACTCATACTTATCCATATTCACGTACAATTGGTGCTGCTGCAGACGCAGGAGCACCTCTCTGACTTGTTGAATGTGAGAGGTTAGGTCTGCTGAAAAGATGAGAATGTCATCCAGGTACACAAAGACAGATCTGTTCAGGAACTCCCGAAGCACGTCGTTAATGAAGTTTTGAAAGACGGCCGGGGCGTTTGTCAGTCCAAAAGGCATCACAAGATACTCATAGTGCCCTGTGGGGGTGTTGAACGCCGTCTTCCACTCATCCCCTTCCCGAATCCGCACCAGATGGTAAGCGCTGCGCAAGTCGAGCTTGGTGAAGAGCCGGGCTCCCTGGAGGAGTTCGAATGCTGTAGCGATCAGCGGCAAAGGGTACCTGACAAAAAAAACCCCCCGCACCGGCTGGTGAGGATGAGGGGCGAATGAGTCCGGCTGCCAGCGAGTCCTCGATGTAGTCCCTCATGGCTTGATGCTCTGGTCCTGTTAAGAGAACAGTTTCCCTCTGGGAGGAAAGGCGCCTGGCAGGAGTTCAATCGCGCAGTCGTATGACCGATGTGGCGGCAGAGACTTTGCTTTAGATTCAGAGAAGACCTCCCGTAGGTCATGGTAGCAGGAGGGCACTGCGGTCAGGTCCAGGACGGTACTAGGTTCTGTTAGCCGAACCGGCGCAACTTGAATACCCCTGTCTCTCCGGACAGCGAAACAGCGACTGAGACAGTCCTCTCCCCAAGTCTTGATCTGACCCGTGGTCCAATATATGTGCGGATTATGTTCTTTGAGCCACGGGCTGCCCAAGATGATGTCGCTACTACGTGCGTTGAAGACATGGAAGCTAATACGCTCCGAGTGAGCGTCCGGAAAGCTCATACGTAGCGTCTGAGTGCGATGTGTAACCCGACAAAGGAACTTGCCGTTGGCGGCATAGGCGTGACGAAACCATTGAGTGGGGAAGGTTGCTGCCCCCAGCTCTTCGACCACGCGGGGATTTATCAGGTTTGCTTCCGACCCAGAATCTATGAAAGCCGTCACAGTGGATGAACGGGAGTCCGTTCCCAAGGTGAGGTGAAGAAGGGACCTCCCTGACCCCGTCGCGGTGTACCGCACACTCACCGGAGTAGAGATCTTGATGTCAGAGTGCTCTGGTCGAGTCGGGCAGCGGGCGATCAAGTGTCCCAAACGCCCGCAGTAAAAACAGCGTCCCTCTCGTCGCCGACGTAAGCGCTCCTCCGCTGAGCCGCCAAGCCCCTCCACTTGCATGGGTTCCGATGAAGCTGACAACACGGGTGGCCGGGAAGCGGAAGCAACCGGACTGAGACTCTCCCTCTCCTCCTCCCTCAGGCCCTCCATCTGCCTCTGCACGGTGAGGCGCTGGTCCACCTTGAGGGCCAATGCGATGAGGGAGTTAAGCGAAGGCGGAAGATCCATGACAACGAGGTGGCCACGGATCTGTGGGGACAGTCCCTCGTAAAATGCGTCATGGAGGGCTTCCTCATTCCAACGGCTCTCGGCAGCCCGAATCCGGAACTCAATGGCGTAGTCGGACACGCGGCGATGTCCCTGGAGAATTGTCATGAGCGAGGACGCCGCCTGGCGTTCCGGAGCCTCGTACTGGAACACCTGGGTGAGCACGCAGATGAAGCTCGCCCATGAGCGGCAGGTCTCCGAGTTACGGCTCCACTCGGTGGTGGCCCATGCCTCCGCCCTCCCTGTCATGTGGGAAATGACGAAGGCGATCCGGGAGCGGTCCGTGGGAAAAGCGGACGCTTGCAGCTCAAAGTGGAGATCACACTGCGCCAGGAAGGGCTTGACGTTACCGGAGTCGCCTGAGAACCGCTCTGGTCGAGAGAGTGGAGTGATGGCGGCACGGGGAGGCACAGGAGCGGCCGCGCTAGCTTGGGAGGCTAGTCACAGTTCCAGCTGGGCGCAGAGCTCCTGGATCTGGTGAGTCATACCCTGGAGAGCAGCCTCTTGCTCACCCAGGCGTTTGCCCTGCACTTGCAGCGCACGGCGAATGGCTTCAGAGTCGGCTGGGTCCATGTTCTGGCTAGATCGTTCTGTCACGATGCGGGGCTCAAGGGTGGACCCAAATGCACGACTCCAGAGTCAGCAGACAGTACAGAGGAAACCTTTATTCGGTCCGAGGTCTGAGATCAGGTAGACAGTCCAAACAATCCGAAGTACCAGTACGGATGGGCTTACGAGGGTGGTCAGTGGACAGGCGTGGGTTGGTGCACGGAGATCAGAAGTCAGGAAAGCAGGAGTGCGGGAACGAGGCATCAAGAGCAACGATCTAGCGGAGTATTTGTCGTCCCCCGGGTCCTATATGTACTGGGTCTACTCAGTGTTCATGAGGCGCAGGTGTGCACCTTCTGATTAGCTGGCCACGCCCAGCCCTGGCTGGAATCCAGGAGCATGACAGTGTATCGTATTGAGCATTAGTCAGCTTTAAAAAAGGGGATTTCACGATTGGTAGTCTACGATTCTAAATTAATAAGAAGCACATTGCATCTAGCTTTATATAAGCCAAATAGAGCCGATCGTCACATTAAAATTTAGAAATCTAACTGAACAATATCATGTTGTTGTTGTCAGGCTTAAGAATGAAGTTACTAACCTTTGCAATAACGATAATTTGATCATCAACACAGCAATGTTGCACATCTTTCACCCATTCACACACAAAAGATTGTAGGAGTCAAGAAATTTGTAAGATTTCATATCATTTAATGTGTATGCCCTTGCAGTATTCATTAGATAATTCACAATACTGGGATACGTGATATTTGGCAAGTCCTCCTTCTTTGTTTTGTGTGGTTCGATTCTGTTAATTAAAGTAAGTTTAGACTTGTATTTCACCAAAGACTGTTTCTAAACTTTCTGCATACGTCTTCTTAACAGAATTAATATTAATTGTAGATGAGTGAAATATTTAATCCAGAAATTGATTATGATCTAAACTGAAGTCTGAGTACATAAGAGTAATGAATGGCTGACACAAAGAAAAGGTTTGACCCACAAAATGGTACCAGCTCGCAACATCACAAAATACCATGACAACCGTGAATTCTATCTATTGAGTAAGTGAAGAGTTGAATGCAATATTTCAGCAATTTGGTGCTAAATTATTTTCAGTCCCCATGCTGTTCCACATACAGTGAAGAAAACAAGTATTTGAACACACTGCTATCTTGCAAGTTCTCCCACTTAGATATCATGGAGGGGTCTGAAATTTTCATCGTGGGTGCATGTCCACTGTGACAGAGATAATCTAAAAATAAAAATCCAGAAATCACAATGTATGATTTTTTTAAAGATTTATTTGTGTGATACAGCTGCAAATATTACATTACATATACATTGAGATGCGTCGTAGAGCAAAGGTAGAGGTGGCGAAAGCTAAACAAGAGGCATCTGACAACATGTACTCCGCGTTGGATATAAAAGAACGAGAAAAGGATTTCTACAGGTTGGGTAGATAGAGGGATAGAGATGGGAAGGATGTGCAGCAAGTAAAGGTGATTAAGGATAGCAATGGAAATATGTTGACTGGTGCCAGGAGTGTGCCAAGTAGATGGAAGGAGTACTTTGAGAAGTGAATGAATGAAGAAAAATGGGAGAGAAGGTACAGTAGATGAGGCAAGCGTGAATGACCAGGAAGTGGCATTGATTGATTGATTACTAAGAGAGAAGTCAGAAAGGCACTGAACAGAATGAAAAATGGAAAGACAATTGGTCCCAATGACATACCAATGAAGGTATGGAAGCAATTTGGTGAAGTGGCTGTGGAGTTTTTGAGCAACTTATCCAAAAGAATACTAGCGGGAGAGAAGATGCCAGAAGAATGGATGAAAAGTGTGCTAGTCACCATTTTTAAAAACAAAGGTGATGTTCAGAACTGTAGAAACTACAGAGGAATAAAGACGATGAGCCAGTAGTGGAGGCTCGACTCAGGACAGAAGTATTTACGAACAACAGTGTGGTTTCATGCCTGGAAAGAGTACCAAAGATGCACTATTTGCCTTGAGGATGTTCATGGAAAAGTACAGAGAAGTTCAGAAGGAGCTACATTGTATCTTTTTAGACCTACAGAAAGCCTATGACAGAGTACCAAGAGAGCAACTGTGGTACTGCATGCGGAAATCAGGGATGGCGGAGACATGTTTGAATAGTACAGGACATGTATGAGGGCAGCAGAACAGCGGTAAGATCTGCCGTTGGGGTGTCAGATGAATTTAAGGTGGAGGTGGGACTGCATCAGGGATCCACGCTGAGCCCCATCCTGTTTGCAGGAGTAATGGATAGGCTGACAGACGAGGTTAGACTGGAAGCCCCTTAGACTATGATGTTCGCAGATTATATTATTATAGATATTGTGATCTGCAGTAAAAGCAGGGAGCAGGCGGAGGAACAATGAGAAATGTGGGGGTACGCACTGGAAAGGAGAGGAATGAAGATTAGCCAAAGTAAAAGAGAATATATGTGCGTGAATGAGAGGGGCAGAGGAGGAAGAGTGAAGCTCCAAAGAGAAGAGATAGCCAGGGTGGATGAATTCAAATACTTGGGGTTAACAATACAGAGCAATGGTGAGTGGTGTAAAGAAGTGAAAAAATGGGTCCAAGCGGGGTGGAACAGTTCGCAGAAGCTGTCTGGTGTTTTATGTGACAGAAGAGTCTCTGCGAGGATGAAGGGCAAAGTTTATAAAACAGTGATGAGGCCGGCCATGATGTACTGATTAGAGACGGTGGCACTGAAGAGACACGAGGACGCAGAACTGGAGGTGGCAGAAATTAAGATATTGAGGTTCTCGCTGGGGGTGTGCAGGTTGGATAGGATTAAAAGTGAGCTCATTAGAGGGACAGCCAAAGGTGGATGTTTTGGAGACAATGTGAGAGAGAGCAGACTTTGATGGTTTGGACATGTCCAGAGGCAAGAGAGTGAGTATATTCGTGAAAGGATGCTGAGGATGGAGCTGTCAGGCAAAGGAGTGAGAGGAAGACCAAATAAAAGGTGGATGGATGTTGTGAGGGAGGACATGAGGACAGTGGGCATTAAAGAGAAGGATGCACGAGATAGGCTGACACAACACACTCTGGTGACACCTAACGGGACAAGCCGAAAGAAAAAGAAGATCCAATTAATATTACAAAGGATAATAGAAAATACTACTTCCTCTGATCAGGGAAAATTAAGGACTCCATAAAATTTGGGAAGGGAGAGAGATCTAAACAGACCAGAACACAGGGGGGGAAAAGGGTAAAATGGGAGACAGAGAGATTGGTGCTATCGTGTGTTCATCCCATTAGGTGTCACAACAGCAATTTACTTGCATGATTTGTTTGGCAGTAACAATTTTGTAATGAAATGGTAAAACAAAAAATCTACTTTGAATTTTGTGGCATATTTTCATATGAATTAAAAGCAATGTTAAAAACTATTGCAATTCATTTTTTTTTAATAATTCTATGTCAATAGATGAAGGAGCACTTCTTCTAAGATCCCGCCTTGCGTGTCGCATTGATTCGAGCTGTACCTCATTGTATTGTACTGATAGTTAAAACAAAGTCATTGCTGTCATTTATCAAATTCCGTTGAACTAGGCAGGCTCAACCAAGTGGATAAAATCGTCACATCCCATGGTTCAAGACAGGCAGAAAGAATTATGACTGATGATGAAGAATGCAACTGGTGCTTGTTTCTATGTGCCCTGTGATTGGCTGGCAGTTCAAGGTGTACCCTGCCTCCTGCCCGAAGATAGCTCGGATAGGCTCCTTCACTCCCGCGACCCTTGTGAGGAAAAGTAGCCCGGACAATAGATGGATGGAGAAGCAAATCCATATATGCTGATGCTCCAGATGCACAAATAAAGGGCAGTGTCATAGCTCATATAATAAGCACAACGGTTTTCAGCTTTGCTAGCATAATTCCTCAAGTGTTTTCCTAATCATCAATTAGCCTTTGAACATGCTTAGCCAACACAACAAACAAATGGAACACAGGAGTGATAAGAAATTAGCCTCACACACATTCACATTCACATTCTGCACTGTAAGCCCTCTCTACTTCACGGATCACCTATCGTGGATTCAGTGTATCATAGATTTTGGGACCACACTCTCTCAAGAGTAAAGCTCCAGGGAGAAGATATAGCGAGGGTGGAGAACTTCAAATACTTGGGGTTAACAATACAGAGCAATGGTGAGTTTGGTAAGGAAGTGAAGAAACAGTTGGTGCAAGGTGTCTGGTGTTGTATGTGACAGAAGAGTATCCACTAGTATGAAGGGCCAAGTTTATAAAACCGTGGTGAGGCCGACCATGATGTACAGATTAGCTATGGGCCTCTGAAGAAACAACAGGAAGCAGAAATGGAGGAAGCAGAAATGAAGAGGCTGAGGTTCTCGCTTGGTATGAACACGTTGGATAGAATTACAAATGAGCTCATTAGAGGGACAGCCAAAGTTGGATGTTTTGGAGACTAGGTTAGAGAGAGAAGACTTCAATGGTTTGGACATGTCCAGAGGTGAGAGAGTGAGTATATTGGTAGAAGGGTGATGAGGATGGAGCTGCCAGACAAAAGAGCAAGAGGAAGACCAGAGAAAAGATTGATGGACATTGTGAGGGAGGACACGAGGATAGTGGGTTTTAGAGAGGAGGATGCATGAGATAGGCTTGGATGTAAAAACATGACATGCTGTGGCGATCCCAAATGGGAAAAGCCGAAAGAAAAAGAAGAAGATACAGTTGCAAATAAGAAATGGAACACCTGTCTATCAGCTGGATTTCTGATCCTCAAAAACCTGTTAGTCCGCCTTTAAAAGTCTTCCTTCACTCCATGTATTATCCTAAATCAGATGCACATGTCTGAGGTCGTTAGTTGCATAAAGACACCTGTCCACCCCATACAATCAGTAAGACTCAAACTTGTAACATGGCAAAGACCCGAGGGCTGTCCAAAGACACCAGAGACAAAATTGTACAATTCCACACGGCTGGAAAGGGCTACAGAGAAATTGCCAAGCAGCTTGGTGAAAAAAGGTCCACTGTTGGAGCAATCATGAGAAAATGGAAGAAGCTAAACATGACGGTCAATTTCAAATGGAGTGGAGCCCCATGCAAGATATCACCTTATGGCATCTCAATGATCCTTAGAAAGGTGAGGAATCAGCCCAGGACTTCATGACAGGACTTGGTCAATGACCTGAAACGAGCTGGGACCACAGTTTCCAATGTGACTGTTAGTAATACACTCAGATGTCATGGTTTGAAATCATGTACAGCCCGAAATGTTCCCCTCCTTAAACTAGGACATTTCAAGGCCCTTCTTAAGTTTGCCAGTGACCATTTGGATGATACAGAGGACTCATGGGAGAAAGTTTTGTGGTCAGATGAGACCAAAATGGAACTTTTTGGTCATGATTCCACTAACTGTGTTTGGAGGAAGACGAATGATGAGTTCCATCCCAACAACACCATCCCTACTGTGAAGAATGCGGGTGGTAGCATCATGCTTTGGGGTGTTTATCTGCACATGGGACAGGACGACTGCACTGTATTAAGGAGAGGATGACCGCGGCCATGTATTGTGAGAATTTGGGGAACAACCTCTTTTCCTGAGTCAGAGCATCGAAGATGGGTCATGGCTGGGTCTTTCAACATGGCAATGACCCGAAGCACACAGCCAGGAAAACCAAGGAGTGGCTCCATAAGAAGCATATCTAGGTTCTGGCGTGGCCTTGCCCGTCTCCAGACCTAAACCCAATTGAAAATCTTTGGAGGAAGCTGGAACTCCATGTTTCTCAGCGACAACCCAGAAACCTGTCTGATCTAGAGAAGATCTGTGTGGAGGAATTGGCCAAAATCCCTCCTGCAGTGTGTATAAACCTGGTGAACAACTACGGGAAATGTTTGACCTCTTAAATTGCAAACAAAGGCTACTGTACCAAATATTAACATTGTTTTTTCATGTGTTCAAATACTTATTTGCAGCTGTATCATTAAAATAAATCATGAAAAAGATTATCTCTCTCGCAGTGTACATACACCTAAGATGAAAATTTCAGACCCCTCCATGATTTCTAAGTGGGAGAACTTGCAATATAGCAGGGTCTTCAAATACTTTTTTTCCATCACTGTATCTTCAAACATACTGACCATCTTGAAAAACATGAAATTGGGTAGAATGGATCTTTAAAGACGTAAATGTATTGTGTAATGTATGGACATATGCTTTACCGTGTGGTCACAGAGTTAAGTGTGGTCTCGTACTGTCTTTTTTTTTTTTTTTTTTTTTTCGTTTCTCTTTGGAGACATTACATGACACACAAAAGAAGACTAGGGAGTCTACCCTGGACATTCAAAACTTTCACAATTTCACTGTTTTGTTTTCCTTTTTAGTCTGAGTTACTCACTGTTCGGGGGCAGCGCTCTATGGTGCATGGAGCCAGAGGTGATGCCACAGAGGGAAGCGAGCTGATGTGCAGAGGTCAAGCATACTAAGAGAGAGCGCCAAATGTCTTTCCAGTAGATTCACGCAAAAAATCCATGTTCCCTACCCAAAATATGATGAGCTTCATTCATTCACTTCAAGATCAATAAAGTGTTTCAGGGCATATGGCTTAACAGAGACATGGTTTTGTGAATACATCCCTTATGGTGTTAAGGCTTCTGGGCTTCCAACAACACCAGGCAGACCATGTCACTGGGTTATTAGGGAAAACAAAAGACTGTGTCACACACTGCAGCCCAGACATTGAGTTGTTTTTGTTGAACTAAGTCATTCTACTCATCATGCGAATTTGCTTCATTCATACTCATGCATGTCTACAATCTTCCTCAAAGCTCATTGAACAAGTAAAAAAAACTTGAAAAAAAACCCATCCAGATTCACCCCACAGTATTTTTGGGGACTTTGACAAAGCTATACTCAACCACAAACTCATTAAATACAAGTCACACATCAACATTGTAGACTACTGCTATACTACGCTAAACGACATTTATCGTGCAATCCCCCATGCAGATCTGGGCTTGTCTGATCACTGCTTTATTGTGTAAATAATGAAGAAGAGACCACTGGATGGACTGCCCCCCATACCAAGCCTCTGGGACAGTTGTAAACCGCCATGACAATTTCACATTCCTAGTTTTATGCACACTGCTGTAGTAGCTAGAAAACTGGGATATTTTATGATTCTACGTGATAACATGTTGACTGATTAGGGAAAAATGGAGTGAAACATTTGGTGGTTTGCAGCAGTGATCTTGTCGAGAGTTTTGTGAATTTTCACAATGTAAATTTGCACTTTCTGCGTACTTCACTTAAAATATTCATTAATAACTGATAGGTAGAATTGCAAGATTTTTTTTTAGCTTAGCAACAGCAAATGGTGTATGTTCAAATGGTTCAAACAGAATTAAGTCACAAAATGGGTCTGTTTCATGTGGTAACAAAATATTCCTTTTTATGAATTTATATATAATTGTTGCAAGCCAGGTGACTTTTACTTCTACTGCTTTATCTTTGCTGTTGCTTTGCTTTGATAAAGCCCACTCATCCCTCACTTATGATATGTTTCAATTCAATCAGATAACTCAATCGATGATTGTTTTCGGCATTAATTACTGTCTACTGTACTGTATGTACTGTCGTTAATCACCATGCCCCCCTGCAACCTACCCACAGATTGGTTTGGGACACCCCAACCACCTTCAATGATTGGCTTCAGCCATCCTACAAAAACAATTCTGAAGGCACCCCTGGAATACGCATGTAAAATGCTCAAATTAATGACCAGAAATGTAATTCTTCCTCTGAGGATTTTTTTTTCAAGGTGGCATTATTGGAGCCCCTGTAGCTCAGTGGTTAGAGCACTGGTTTGGTAGACCAGGGGTTCTGGGTTTGTATCCCACTGGGGCCTCCACTCCCTGAGAAGGGTTGCGTCAGGAAGCGCATCCGGTGTTAAAATTGTTCCAAACATACATATGTTTGTGGCAACCCCGAAAGGGACAAGCCTAAAGAAACTTATTATTCTACTCAATTTGACGTCCCTTCAAAGAAAGCAATAAATGATGTTTTATCCAGTTGATCAAATGTCCAATATGTAAGACTCTAAAGAGACACAATTTTTTTTAAATTCTCTTTTCTTCAGGACATGTCTTTTTTCAATTTCTTTTTCATTACCAACAATTTTAAGTATCTGTGACTTAAACAATACACATCGACAAACCAACATTAAGACTTAAGAATATCGTGTTGCCTATTGTCAGGCATTCAAGTTTTTTTTTTACCTACATTACTTTTCTGTCTGAAATATTTAATAATCCATCCATCCATCCATCCATCCATCCATCCATTTTCTTAGCCACTTATCCTCACAAGGGTCGCGGAGAGTGCTGGAAGCTAGCCCAGCTGTCAACAGGCAGGAGCTGGGGTTCACCCTGAACTGCTTGCCAGCCAATCGCAGGCCACATTGAGACAAACAGTCACACTCACAATCACGACCAGGGGCAATTTAGAGTGTCCAATTAATGTTGCATGTTTTTGGGATGTGGGAGGAACCCGGAGTGCACAGAGAAAACCCACACAGGCATGGGGACAATATGCAAACTCCGCACAGGCAGGTCTAGGATCGATCAAGGGACCAAAGAATTGTGAGGTCACCGCTTTCCAGCTGAGCCATAGTGCCGCCGCACTATTCGCCCTCCTTTTTGCACATTCTTCCACCGTCGCAGAAAATGTTGAACAGTATTCCAGTGGCCAGACTGGAAAAAAATGGAAAATGTGTTTCCCCTGACTTCCTTTTTGTGGCTCAGGTTTAACAATCCCGCAATGAATTTTTATAGATACCCGCTAATATACCATATCTCTGGTAAACATTTACGTCTGTAAAGTTTGGTCGCCATTACTTTATATTGTGGCATAAATGTGCGCATGAAATTCAAGAATCAAGTATGTTAGACATCTACAGTATCTCATTGGTGGAGACATCGATCAGGCTGTTCAGTAAGCAACCCGCCAACTCAGAACCCGGGACACCAAGATATTGTGCTCTTGTGGGATTTCTGATTACTTCATTTTCCTCCCATATTGCAATAAGAAATGCTTCTTGGATAACCAATAAAATGGGCTTCTTAGATTAATTAAAGACTATATTAACTATACAGTACTACTGTACGTGTGAATGAGCATACAAATAGGGGTTAATCTACAGTATGTATGTCGTATCATTCACTGGAAACAAATCCAGGGCATATAAAGCCTCTTGCTTCTCCACTCCCTGAGAAGGGTTGCGTCAGGAAGGGCATCCGGCGTAAAAATTGTGCCAAACATATATATGCGTTCATCTGAGATGACACGCTGTGGCGACCCCGAAAGGGACAAGCCGAAAGAAACACACACACACACAAAGCCTCTTGCTTAAAGTTATTTAAGTTGGCACATGTTTTCTCCAACACCAATGAGCACGAGCAGTAGAAAAAAAAAAAACGACTGGATGGATGCTCCAGGCAAGGTAATATAAAGACTCATTACCTTCCTCATTCGTTGGACAGTAAATGCTTTGTGACAAATGTGCTACAGCACAGTATACTGTACGAAGTGAAGGAATCAATGCAATAATTGCAATCCATGCAATCTTTTTTTAAATTTATTTCTATATTCAGAAAAAAAAATATTAGCAGGAATATTTATAAGTAAAATGTACACTGGGTACAGAAAGTATTCAGAACCCCTTAATTTTTTTTACTTTTATTGCAGCCATTTGCTAAAATCATATAGTGGCCTTCATATTCCTTAAATGGAAGACATTTGGGACGACTAAAACACCACCTAAAACTGAGCATCCGGTCAAACTGAGGAATGGAGTGGAATAGCCTTGGTGAGAGAGGTAAAGAAGAAACCAAAGATCACATGTGGCTGAGCCAGTTGGGAGGAGTCAGAGTTGTCGAAAGTAAACCATCACTAAAACCCCGCACCAGACAGGGTTTTGTGAAAGTGGCCTGACAGAAGCCTCGCCTATACATGAAAGCCAGTTCACTAAAGAACACCTTAATGACTCAGAGATGATGAGAAAAACAGATTATCTGGTCTGATGGAACTTTTTAGCCTTAATTCTCAGCAGTATGTGAAAACCAGGCACTGCTCATCACATGTTCAATACAGTTCCAACAGTGAAGTATGGTGGTGGCATCATACTGTGGGGATGTTTTTCGACTGGTTACAATCAAAAGAGCTGAATGCAGCCAAGTACAAAGATATCCTGGATGATAATTGGAGACTCTAAATTGCCCCTAGGTGTGATTGTGACTGTTTTCTATATCAATGTGCCCTGCAATTGGCTGGAAACAAGTTCAGGGTGTACCCTGCCTTCTGCCCATTGATAGTTGGGGTATGCTCCAGCACGCCTGCTACTTTGTAAGGATAAGCATAAGAAAACATGAATGAATGAATGAATCAGCCATAAATATTCAGACCCTTTGCAGTAACTCCAGAATCCGAATTAAAATCAACTTTATTGGCCAAGTATGTAACACACACACACACACACAAACACACACATATATATATGCACACACCCCTCCTCAAGCCCTTACCTTATCGTGGTGGAGGGGTTTGTGTGTCCCGATGATCCTAGGAGCTAAGTTGTCTGGGGCTTCATGACCCTGGTAGGGTCACCCATGGCAAAAAAGTCCTAGGTGAGGGAACAGACAAAGTATGACTCCAAAACCCCGATGACCAGTGAAAAAATTGAATCTCAGTTTCCCTTGCCCGGATGATGCAGGACACCGGGGCCCCCGTTTGGAGCCATGCCTGGAGTTGGGGCTTGAAGGCGAGTGCCTGGTGGCCGGGCCTGCACCCATGGGGCTCGACTGGGCAGAGCCTGAAAGGGTTACATGGGTCCTCCTTCCCATGGGCTCACCACCCGTGAGAGGGGGCAGAGGGGTCGAGTGCAATGTCAGCTGGGCGGTGCACAACGGTGGGGATCCAATCCACAGCTACAGAAACTAGCTCGAGGGACATGGAATGTCACGTTTTTGGCATGGAAAGAGCCCGAGTTGGTGCGTGAGGTTGAGAAGTTCCAACTAGATTGTCCATAATGAACACCTTGTTCAGGCATAAGGGTGTACACCTGGCACCAAGACACCCTAGGTTGTAGCTCAATGATCAACTTTGTGGTCGTGTCATCAGACTTGCAACCGCATGTCTTGGACACTCAGGGGAAGAGAGGGGCGGCGCTGTCAAATGATCACCACCTGGCAGTGAGTTGGCTCTGATGGTGCGGGAAGATGCCAGTCCGATGTTTGGAGGCCCAAACATATTGTGAGGGGCTGCTGGGAACAGCTGGCAGATTTCCCTGTTAAAAGGAATTTCAACTCCCACCGAAAGAACTATGCTCACGTTCCAGGGGAGGCGGTGGACATTGAGTCCGAGAGGACGATTGTCCGTGCCTCCATTGCTGAGGCGACCAGAGCTGTGGCCGTAAGGTGGTTGGTGCCGGTGTGGCGACAACCCCCGAACGCGTTGGTGGACACCAACAGTGAGGGATCTTGTCAAGCTGAAGAAGGAGTCCTATTGGGCGTTTTTGGTCTGTGAGAATCCCGAAGCAGCTGATAGGTACCGGTTGGCCAAGTGGAATGCGGCTTTGGTGGTTACTGAGGCAAAAAACGGGCATGGAATGATTTCAAGACGACTTTGAGGAAATTCTCGTCCACCGGCCGGCGTCTTAGGAGGGGGAAGCAGTGCATTGTCAACACTGTGTATAGTGAGGATGGGGCACGGCTGACCTCAACCCGGGATGTTTTGAGTCAGTGGGGAGAATACTTCGAAGATCTCCTCAATTCCCATGAGGAACCTGAGTCTGGATTCTCTGAGCTGGGCTTTTTATCTCTGGTGTTGAGGTCACTGAGGTTGTTAAATAGCTCCTTGGTGAAAGGGCCCGGGGGTGGATGAGATTTGCTGCTGGGATGAAAATCAGCACCTCCAAATATGAGACCACCGTCCTCAGTCAGAAAAGGCTGGGATGCCCTCTTCAGATCAGGGGTGAAATGCTGCCCCAAATTGAGGATTTCAAGTATCTCGGGGTCTTGTTTATGAGTATGAGAAGAATGGAATGTAAGATAAACAAGTGGATTGGTACAGCATCTGCAGTGATGCACACCTTTTATCTGTGTGCTTAGGTAAAGAAGGAGCTAAGTCGAAAGGCAGAGCTCTCAATATACTGGTGCATCTACGTTCCTACCCTCAGCTATGGTCATGAGCCGGTCATGACAGAAAGAACAAGATTCCAGATACAAGCAGGCAAAATGAGTTTCCTCCGTAGGGTGTCGGGACTCACACCTAGAGACAGGGTGAGAATGTCCAGCAGGGGCACAGAGCCGAACCACTGCTCCTCAGCATCGAGGGGAGACAGATGAGTTGGCTAGAGCATCTGATTTGGATGCCTCCTGCAGACCTCCCTGATGACGTGTCCAGGGCACCTCTTTCTGGAAGGAGACCCAGGACATGCTGGAAAGACTACATCTTCGCCTCAGATTCCCCCGAAAGAGCTGGATGAAGTGGATGGGGAAAGGGAATTCTGGGCATCTCAGCTACAGCTGCCCCCAATATCAAACCGTGCATAACCAATCGACATTACCCTATTTAACATGGGTCCAAAAAAATACCTGCATTAAGCCTTGAAGAAGAAGTTTTATATTTTTTCCATTTGTTCCATTTTTTGTTCATTATATTTTTTTTCATTTCCAGGATATTTTTTTAATATATTTGTTTTAATTTCATTTACAATTCGTGTTTTTTGTTTACAATGTTTTTGTCATTCATAGTACATTTTTTTTCATTTACAGTATGTTTTTATTCATTTCGTGTATATCTTTTACGGCTGCATAACCACGCTGAAAAACTTTTCTCAGAGAGGCAATAATATTTTATCACATTTGTCTCGTTTGAACACCATGAAAGTTCAAAGCTTTGAAGATGTTTAAAAAAAATTATACGACTGTATTCTAGAATGAAACCAAAGATCAAAACATTTATTTGAGAAATAAATGTGTAAAAGTCCCTCCATCCACATTCTTCCGCTTTATCCAAGACTGGGTATAAACGTTTTCTTATATCAAGAAAAATGTGATAACTTTTAGAAATAACAAATTTCATTTTAATGATAAATCTATGAGTATGAAGACAATAAATTAATATATTTTACACTTCTTCTGGCCGGTTGGCACTACAGCATCCTGGGTGCAGGTGTCTTTTTTTGTGTGTGAGAAACATACCTATGGGGTGTTGTTGGCGCTCTTTTTTTTCAGGGCAAAAATATTCTTATAAACAGGCGTGCCACCTTCAATTATATTTGAGAACTGAAGCCGCAACACTTGAGTTTGTGGGATTTTGTCAGGCAAGTATTGAAGCTTCACCCTCAATGTAAAAGAAATCTGTCAAAAGTTTATAAATGAATTTCCAGAACTTAAAGCCTGGGTGTCATCCCTATAAACATTCTAAAATAGATATTGTAATGAAAAATACATATCACAGTATTCACTTCAATGTCTATACGGAAAAAAAAAAAGTGAGCGGAGAGTGCGTCATCCATGCACAAAGTTGCGTAATTGCGTGATCCTCGACATGCAAGTGGTTGTCATATTAGTTGCGTCATCTGTCCTTGACGTCATCGTCACTTCCGCCGTTGAAAACGCGCAGTGCCTGCTACTACGGAAGCCGAACAACAGAGATATTCGCATTTTTCTGACACCGAAGTTCATTTCGAAAAGGACAACACCACGCAACCGAGTGAAGTTACCGGGGCAATATTACACAATTGTTTCGAGCCATATTCAGATGATATCCGATCACAGCCAAACCACATCCCGTCCGATCCACTCCCGCGGCGCAGATGAGCCATCGCGGCTCATCGCAGCCGGCTGGTGTGGCTTATGACAGAGCCGTGCGGTGCTGCTTTACAGTCGAGCCGGGGCGGTTTATGCGCGCACGTGACTGAGTAGCGCATTCTCAGCTGGGTTCTTCAGAGAACACGGTGCCTCAGCCAGTGTGGCTGAGTTTCGGCACCCGTGGTGGCATATAAGGAGGAGGTGGACCCTCGCTATGTTGCTTTTAGGAGTATGTTCAAAGTCGGTGCAGTACTCGATGAACACTATCGAGACATTGTTGGCTGGGCGACGCGCACATCGACACATTTCATACGTGGATCTTTTGTTACATTATGAGAGAGACCGATTACGTGGTCCGCCCCACACTATTTTTTTTTAGTAGCTGTATGCTCACATCAACACATTTCATACGTGGATCTTTTGCTATGTTATGAGAGAGACCGATTACGTGGTGCGCCCCAAACTATTTTTTTTTTGGAGCTGTATAAACACCTACCTGTTATTTGGAACCCACAAAAATCTCCTCTGCACTCGTGCAATCCATTTTTTCACAACGAACAGGGTCTCTTTCAAACTTATGAAGGGTAATTCCATTCTCCCGAGTGTTCAAGCAATGTCCATCAATGCAATGAGCCGGCATTTTGGCTAACACGAAGGAACAACGAGCTACCTTCCCGGAGGAAAAACTAATGGAAACAAACGAGTCCACTAGGGGGCGCCTATGTCCTGTACATCATTGCCTGCTTCTCGAAAACAAATCCCTCGAGAGGATTTTCATGGCAGGAGTTACAAAAACCTGTATACGTCAAAATCATGTTTTGTGGTGAAAAAACACATGGGACCATATTGGCTGTGGGTTTTTCATTAATAATATACCAAAAATCATCCGTTTGCCGACACTTGAGCTTTAAGCAATACATTTAACAATAACCAAATGGGAAGAAGACCTTTACATGTCCACTGACCATAACTATTGGATTCAGGTATGTAACAATAAATTGAGAATGATAAAAAGCACAAATCTACATCTTATAAATACTCCAGACACCCATTTTCATGCTATATGGGAACACACACCAATTCAATGTTTTTGGTTTCCGGTTACACACACAAAAAAAAAAGGAAATTCAGTATTCCACTGTCACCAACATTGTGGATAGTTGGTTCAATGAAAGCAAAGCAAAGAAAAACAAATTTATTTGTATAGCGCATTTCATACACAAGGTAACTCAATACGCTTTAAATGATTAAAAGCATTGAAATACATAAGTTAAATCATTTGAAAAAGTACAATTAATAAAACAGCATTTAATGATAAAAATATCACAGAAACATAATTGACCTACTTTGGGCAGGACTTTCTTCATTCCTTCCTGATCTCGGGGATGGGGAGAAATATGGGTGGGACCTCCCAAGGAGAATTAGTGGTGTGATGGTGACTCCCCTGAGTTCTGTGGGTGCTGGAGCACTGCCAGCTGGTGCCCAACTGGGTCCCTACACTGGTTGCTGGTGGGGACTGTGGTGGCCCCCATGTTGCTCCTCGGACCTGCTTGTTATTTCTCTCCTCTCTTTTCCGCCGCAGTTGCCTCTTCCTGTGGGGGACCAGGTGCTCCCCTGCCATCTGTGGGGCCTGGGAGCTGACTGGCCTGCTGTGGGGTTTTTGATGGGTTGATGGGTCGAGGACAGATAGTGGGTGCTGCCAGGAATTGGGGGGGGTCTGGTTGGTGCTACAGGTTTAACTTGGGTAGCCCTCTTTTGTTGGTGGTCAATCGGCCTGATGAGCCACACCTGCAGGTGCCGTGCTTCTTAATCACTCAGTTAGCACACACTCACATCACTCACTGTATCTTTTTCCCACGAATCATATCTGGGCACATATACATAGCAAAGGATTCTTGGTGGACTGGTATGGATTGGGAGGGTGTGGGTGTTGGACTGGGGCATATGTGTTGTTTCTCGATACGTGCGCCCTAGCCCTCAGCCCTGCCTGCCCCCTGAGTTTCAAATTCATCACATGAGTGCACCACATACACCCATCTCTGGGGCAGGGTGAAAGAGATGTGAGAAATTTGGCTGTTGGGCAGTCTCGTCCCCTCTCAGCTCACTGACATCTCCAGTTTTTAGTGCATCACACAACTAGGGAGGGACTGCAACACGGGGTAGGGCCAATGACTGCCAGTCGAGGACCTGGTACTTATGGTAACACTCCCTGTGATCCTTGTGAGGATAAGCAGCTAAGAGAATGGATAGATAGATAGATAGATAGATAGATAGATAGATAGATAGATAGATAGATAGATAGATAGATAGATAGATAGTAGATAGATAGATAGATAGATAGATAGATAGATAGATAGATAGATAGATAGATAGATAGATAGATAGATAGATAGTTTCTTTATATATGTTTATTTTCTGTTTTCACCTATTTCATCTGTGGTGGTGCAGTGATAGTTTTATCCGGATGGGAGGATTAAGTGGGGTTGGTTGCCCCCATAAAACTTTAACTGTGCTGCCCCCCAATCATATAAGTCCTGTAATAGGATTTGTGCTACATTGCATGGCCCCAGTGGATGTAGTACACACTGTTGTGGTTAACTGTAACAATACAGTATAGATTGCTGCTTCGTTGTGAAAGGTCCATCTTAAAGAGGTAAAGTCAACCTTCTAAAAGAGGGTTAGGAGAGTATAGAGAGTATAAATTGCTCATGAGGACAAAACAGACTTGTCGAAAGATGAAAGTAAAGAAGCCGTCACTATAGAGAGCACCTCCATTACAGTGATAATATAAACCAACATATCAGTAAAAAACAACTAGTATTATGGGGAAAAACAAAAATGTCTAACTTTGCTCAAAACACATTACGTAGGCTACAACATGGTGCATGGTATGCCGCGAAATCTGCGTGACTTTCCTCTGGCATGCAAAAGGCTAAACTAATGCGCGACACTCAAGTTAAATATTTTAGTGGATGTTTTTGTGTGGTTTGTTGGGATGAGGTCAAAACCGCAGCATTAAATTACCATCCATCTATGTGAGATGCAATAAGCCCCAAGATGCAATTATAACAAATGAGTGTAAGTCTTCTGGTCAAAAAACGTTGGCCAATTTTTTGAATTATAATAGCAACTACTCAGACCAGGCGTTTATAAAAAGCTTCAAGCTAATATAAATTAATCTTACCACAACACGAATACAAGCAAACCTGCAACAGTAGCTTTCATCCATCCATCCATTTTTTGAGCCGCTTATCCTCATGAGGGTCGCGGGTGTTCTGGAGCCAATCCCAGCTGTCATCGGGGAGGAGGCGGGGTACACCCTTAACTGGTTACCAGTCAATCTCAGGGCACATAGAGACAAACAGCCTCACTCACAATCACACCTAGGGGCAATTTAGAGTCTCCAATTAATGTTGCTTGTTTTTGGGATGTGGAAGGAAACTGGAGTACCCATGAGAAAACCCACACAGGCACAGGGAGAACATCCAAGATCCACACAGGTGGGGCTGGATTTGAACCCTAGTCCTCAGAACTGTGAGGCCAAAACTCAAAACCAGTTGCGCCAATGTGCTGCCCAATAGTAGCTCATCATCAGAAATGTTAGTTGGATGCTGGGTTGCTGAAATATTGTGTTTTCCTCTCCATTGCTCAAAATTCAAATGTGTGATCCATAGATGTCTACTATCACTGAATTTGCAGTCTCAGTCGCTGGTCAGGCTCTGAAAAACAATGGAATAATGTACTAAATACAATAAAAATAAATTGAATAATACAATTAATAAAAATTTTGAATTAAACATACAGTGAACCACTTTGAACAATAGGGTGTGTAAGCATGTATGTATCCACGGGTGTTTGCTTGCATTTAAAAATGTGGCCCTCAGACAAAACTCGTGGCCCTGGCCTGACACCCTCCACCAAGTCACAAAAAGCTGAAGCAAAACCTTCACATAGTACACCTCTTTCATGATGAAGAGCTTAGTCAGTGTACTCAAGTCTCATGTCATTGGTGGGTAAAGCAAAGGGAAGCAAAGAACTCAAATAATTAATTGAACATTAAATAGTCTATTCTTGATAATTGACAAAAGTGCCATCTCATTCTGTCAGAAATTTAACTGGCGAGTGGGCAGATGGTCCAAATACAGAATTCACCCCAATTCAAATCTGAGAAGGGAGTTAAAACGCAAAAGTGGAGAAGAAAAGGGCCAACTCTTTGCCTCGTATCCACCACTTTTGTAATCTGCTGCTCTGAGCTTTCCCCTAAGCTGTTGCGATACTAAATAAATAATTGCAAACAATACCAAAGCCTCCCTGCAGCCCCTTTTTGAGTTCATTCACTCCCACTTTGGTCCCACTCAACTAATCTTCAGTGTCACACTTAATGCGATTTTTCAAAAAGAAAATGGGGCAACTCCCTCATCACACACTACCTTCACCATTTCTAGCATCAACTCAAATGGTTTTAAACAACCACCTCTGCATCTTATTCTGCTTTTATGTATGAAAGATTGAGGATTATTACTTTCACAAATTGCATTAAATTATTCACAGTGAAAATATAAAGCTCTTTAGCATGGATCTAATGTATTCTATTATTTGCTGTCATTATGAATGAGGAATTTTCTTTTCCATTTCCACAGAATAGCAAACAATGACTCATTAAACGTCATGGAAATCAGCTAAATGTGGTCCTCACTGTTAGATGAATGAAGAAGAAATAAACTGTTAACTACGTGGTATTTTATCTCATAAAACTGAGTTTTAATTCATATGATATTGATTAAAATCTCTTGGGCTGTTAAACAAATCTTAAAGAGTACCACTGTTGACGTCTGTTTTGGTTTGTCCTTTGTTTCATGTTTCCTGTGTTAATTTTTTTTTCATGTCTTCATTCCTGTTGATTGTGTCCACGTTTACCCTCTACCTTGTGTCAACCAATCAGCACCCTCCTGCCACAAGTGTCTTGTCCAGGTGTTCGCTGTTGTCTCATCAATTACTGTCTATTTAAGTCTCTTTAACGTCTTATTGGTCCATTGTTAACGTAACTGTCCTTCTGTCCTTCCCTGACCCTAACCATCCAGCTGTCTCTGTCCTGTCAAAGTTATTAGTTCTGTTTTGTTAAAAATCTTGGGTTTTATTTGTTATTTTGATCATTGGATGTTGGACTGTTTAGTTTGTCCTATTTGGAAATTAAATATATATATTTTTTGAGACTCCTGTACTCTTGCCTTGCCTCCCTGCTTTCCTACATATGGGTTCTCCACATCTTTGCCATGCTTTCTTTGCGTTCAGTACCCCCAGACGTGACAGAATGAACCGACCAAAACAGGGCCCATTACAGCTTAGCATGCCACCAGTCTGCCTGCCAGCACCTTCAGCCTGCCAACCCTGCCTACCCTCCTCCAGTTATGTCTACTATGTCCTTTTCACCTGTCACCTCCACTTTTACTAGTTATTGACTGTCTGACCATTCTACCTCATACATTTTTTAGATTTTGATTTTCATTATCATTTGACCCCAATATAGTTAACTACTTAGCAAACTCTGAGAGATTTAGAATTTTCTGGTTAATTCCCCTGTTTTTTCGAGTCTAAATCAGTTTTTGTCAGGTCTGTAAGTAGTGATGGGCAAATAGAAGCATTATGAACCAATGAGACTGTCTTTCAATGAATGTGTCACCCAAAGGTTCATTACTCAGTTTCATTCATATTAGCTATTTAATGACCCCTGCTGCTCAGTGAGCAGTATTGCAGAGGTATTTGAGAGTCAACGTTATAATGTCACTTTCAAGATTATCCTGAAGTATCAGTATTAACTGATCATGACAGTTAATATTGCTACTAATATTACACTTTCTCACAACCCATACATCAATACACGCATATACTGTGGGTGCACAATAAAGATGGTTGGTGAACCATTGTCACATTTTATTGTTTTTTGTTACTGAAAACAATTTTGTCAAGTGTTGTCGGACTTAGTCTAGTGCGTCGCTTTGACGCAATTTCCCCAGCTTTCCCACTCGACACACACCGCCCTAAACGAAACCCAATTTTCCCTTGGTCACATGAGTTTTCCTGCTCAACAGACAAAAATCCAAATTAAACATTTTCCCTGATCACGTAACAATGTCGTCACTGACACATGCTTCTAAATGAGACTTCGTTTTCCACTCTTTGAAGCTGCATCTCACTTTCCCCATTGCTACCTGTGATTCCAAGACCAAGTCCTTTCCCTATGACATTTACCTGGGCACCCATTTGGCAGTCTATCCAAAACCACCACGTGGTGGCCAACGGAAGTGCCCAACTCAAGGTCATATGTTATCATCCCATTTTATTCTCCTTGTTCCTAAGTCTCTTGTTTTGTTCTCCAGTTTGCATACCTAAGTTACATCAATTCAAACGAGCTCATGAGTCACCTCATTCTGTGCCATTTTCATCACCTTATTCCATTCCATCCATTTTGTAGCACACCTTCCTGAGTCCCAGTGCACTATGCCCCTCTCATACCCACACCTCCCAAATTTCAATCACGGCAGGCAGAGGAAATGACTATAGACCCTATTGCTGCTCTCAGGCAGCTGCGGCAGGCTCCCGTTTCTTCTCCCCAGCAGCTGAGGCCACAACCTCTACCCGCTCTGGTAGCGCTCTGCCTGCGGCAGCCACCTCTCCCTGCTCTTGTGTATCCTCCCTGAAGCCTCCTTTCTGCCTGCCCTTGGTTGGTCATTTTTTTGTGGAACATCTGGAATATGTTCCTTGAGGGTAGGGGTATTGTCTTGTCTGTTTTGGTGTGTGGTTGTTTTCATGTATTCCTGTGTTTGATTTTTTTTTTTTTTTTGTCTTCAGTGCTCATTTAATTGACCACATCTTCACTTTTACCCACTACAAGTGGGAAACGGCACGAAGGATCAATCACCTCCTTCCTACCACTTGTCTTGTCCAAGTGTTCCTTGTCTCATCAATATGTGTATTAAACTCCCTAGTTTCTTACAGTTTTTGTCGGTCCATTGTTGTCATTGTTTGTTTCTGTCATTCTCTGTCCGTGCCCATGCCACTGTCCCCGTCCTCTCAAAGTTGTCAGTTCTTTTTCCGTTTCAAGTTTAAGGTTTTCTTTGTTACTTTGATTATTTGTTTTTTGGACTGTTTAGCTTGCCGTTTATGGACATTAAATATCATTTTTTTTAGATTCCTGGATTCAGAAACCCTAACTGTGACAAGTACATTCCCATTTTAATATGAAGCATATAAATGTTTATATTTATGAACTCTAGTTACTTTGCATTTATATGCTGTCCCAGAAGACTGGGCAAGAGGCGATATACACAGTGAACTGGTTGCCATCGAATCACAAGGGCAAATGTAGGCTGTGATGCATGTCACTCACTACTCTTTCTGATGGGCAAGACACAGCAGGTGAAGCTGGGTGACCACCTCATACACAGACCTCATCACAATCAGGAACCCCCAACTATGTCCACGCGCCACCGCTATTCTCTCTCCACATGAATGATCTAACCTAAACTCCTGAAATTTGCAGAGAACACTACAGTCATCTGCTTCATTAAAGATGGTGCGAGTCTGCGTATGGACACTAGAGAGTGGTTAGAGGTTTGTTGCTGTTAACTGCAGCTTGAGATAAATACACTCAATATGGTAGAGGTACGAGGATTTCAGGAATCATATTTTGTCCCAGGTGCCCCTCATGCTGTCCAACTGCATTCTGTCAACTGATGAGACCTTCAAGTTCCTGGGAATTAGTCTCTCAGGACTTGAAGTGGGAAACCAACCTGAAATCCATCCTCAAAATGGTCAGCAGAGGATGTAGTTCCATGGAGTTCTCAGGAAGCATGGCCTGCCACAATAAATGTTGAGGCAGTTCTGCACAGCACTCATTGGATCGTTTCTGTGCTCATCCACCAGAGTGCTGCCACAAAGGACAAAAATGGACTGCAATGGACAGTCAAGACTGCAGAAGAAAATTATCGGTACCCATCTATCTGCTCTTGAGGACTTGCCAGGACAGAGACAAAGATGTGCAAAATTTTCTCAGACCCTCCACATCCTGGTCACCACCTCTCCCAGCTCCTTCCCTCAGGTAGGCGCTATCAAACAATCTAAACAAAGACCAGCAGACATTCCAAGAGCTTCTTTCCACTCGATATTAACTTTACTTTTCGATCACACTGCACTTTTTGCATGTTGTTATTTGACTATTGCTCACTTATATGTGTTTGCAAACTCTCTGCACCATTGCAACATTAGTCACTTGAAAATTTCTTGAGGTCTCTACATCGGTTGCACAATTGCCACTAAATCAGTGTCATTGATTAGTCACTTTTACCCTTTTTGTTCACCTCCTTAATGCGGCGACACGGTGGCAGCTGTAGAACTTGGAACTTTAGAAGCCAAACTTCACAGTTTTGTGAACTAGGGTTCAAATCCCAGCCCCGCCTGTGCTTGGGTTTTCTCAGGGCACTCCCGTTTCCTCCCAAATCCCCAAATCATGCATTTATTGGAGACTCTAAATTACCCCTAGGTGTGATGGTGCAACTGTTGTTTGTTTCCATGTGGCCTGTGATGGGCTTGCAACCAG
Source organism: Syngnathoides biaculeatus (assembly GCF_019802595.1). NCBI lineage: Eukaryota > Metazoa > Chordata > Actinopteri > Syngnathiformes > Syngnathidae > Syngnathoides > Syngnathoides biaculeatus. The sequence continues at coordinate 4,870,244 of NC_084640.1, read as the reverse complement.
TTCAGGGTTTACCCTGCCAACTGCCCGATGACAGCTGGTTTAGGCTCCAGCACTACCGTGACCATCAAGACGATAAGCGGCTCAGAAAATGGATGGATGGATGGATGCTTCTCATTGACAGCATGTCGCCAAGTCACAGGCTTTTAACACAATGCTGCGTGTGGGAAGTTACATTATTATTCATTTCAATGAAGTCAATCAAGTGTTCACCTGCATCACAAAGCATCCTCTGGAAGGACATGATGAGTGGATATGAGAACACGGCACACAACACTAATGTGAATTTTGGATACAGGTGGTTGCAAATGAACAGCAGCTAGCTGTAGATTAGTCCTTATCTGTCTGACTGGAGCCCCTGAGTGAGAGGGTCATGGGGAGGGATGAGGGATAGGGCTTAACACACTTTTTTTATTTTTTTGAACACCAAAAGTCAGGTGGATTTAGAAACCTCCAGTCTGACTTCTAATGGGAAAATCAAAGACTTGTGCTGTCTGTCTGAAGCCTGAGGGTGAAAGCTGTAAAGTGATCACCTTGCTCAAGATTTTATGCCATCTCTCTCTTTTTCTCCCCACCTCATCAAAGTAGAGAACCCTATAAATGTGAAATGTTATCCTTTACCTGAGGCCTAATTGCCCCTTTAATTTCATATCAGATCTTTGGTTACTCATGTAACAATACATTTAAAATGACAAAATACAAAACTACAGCTCATACAATATAAAGTACTCCATCAAGTACATTTTACTCAGTACACTAACCATAAAATGGTCTTTTCTCAATCAAATATTTTTGTCCAATGCACTCAAAATACCCCCGGTTACCTATTTTCATGCTAAGTGGGAATGCATACCAATTCGGTTCTTCAATAATTTGAACTTTAGGATTCCACTTTCCCCAAGACTGTGTATACTTGGCAACTTGAACTTAATCGGCCTTCATAATAAATATACACAATCATTACTCGTCTTGTTAACGATTGCTTAGAAAACAATTCTACAATATTAAAGTGGAAAACCAAAGAAGCCATTCACAATCGGTGGCAAAATCATCCTAGATCTAGACTTGATTTCTTTGCCTATGTATGGTGCCTTCTGCCTTTTTTTGTCCCTGCCTGGTCTGGGAGGGGGGTCCACCACTCACACTCCAGTGCGTTCCTCCATCTTTCTAATTGTTCCTCAGCCTTCTCCCTGCTTCCACTGCAGATCAAAATATCATCTGCGAACATAATAGTCCAAGGGGATTCCAATCTCTCCTCATCTGTTAGCCTAGCCATTACTACCGCAAACAGGAAGGGGCTCAGCGCGTATCCCTGAAGCAGTCCCACCTCCACCTTAAATTCTTCTGACACACCGAGGGCACACCTCACCGCTGTTCTGCTGCCCTCATACATGTCCTGTACTATTCTAACATATTTTTATATTGCCATGTATGATTTATAACGATGAAGTCTTAGCGTATACCAACAGTCACTTTGGAAATGGTCGTCCCAGCTCTCTCCACGTCATTGACCAAGTTCTAAGGATCATTGAGACCCCATAAGGTGATATCTTATGTGGGGCTCCAGTCCAATCTAGACTGACTGTCATGTTTTATGTTCTTTCATTTTCCAATGATTGCTCCAACAGTGGACCTTTTTTCACCAAGCTTGGCAATTTCTCCGTAGCCCTTTCCAGCCGTGTGGAGTTGTACAATTTTGTCTCAGGTGTCTTTGGACAGCTCTTTGGTCTTGGCCATGTTACAAGTTTGAGTCTTACTGATTGTATGGGCTGGACAGGTGTTTTTATGCAGCTAACAAGCTCACACGGGTGCATCTGATTTAGGATAATACATGGAGTGGAGGTGGACTTTTAAAGGCGGACCAACAGGTCTTTGAGGGTCAGAATTCTAGCTGATAGACAGATGTTCAAATACTTATTTGCAGCTGTATCACACAAATAAATCGTTAACAAATCATACATTGTGATTTCTGGATTTTTATTTTTAGATTATCTTTCTCACGGTGGACATTCACTTACGATGAAAGATTCAAACCCCTCCATGATTTCTAAGTAGGTGAACTTGCAATATAGCAGGGTGTTCAAATACTTATTTTCTTCACTGTATGTGGCATGCAACCATCCTCTCAAAGCACTTTATGATCACAGGCGTGAGTGCAACAGACCTAAAATCATTTAGACTGTCTATTGCTGCTTTTTTGGGGATGGGGATGATTGTTGCAGATTTTAGGCAGGAGGTGACAGTCACAGTGTCTCTACAGTTTTTGATGTAAGACAGAACAGTGTGTGTTCCTGGAGGTTCAACCAGGGGTGGACAACATTTTTGGCTCAGGGACCACATTGACTTAAAATTTGACAGACGGGCCAAGTTATAACTAGATGCTTGGATTTAAAAATAAACAAAGAAAAAGTGTTAGTAGTTACATTTATTTTCAATGGGAACAGTGTTGTTTTGTTGATCACTTTTTTTTTTTTTTTTTTTGCCAGTTCTTCAAAGTCTGGTGTTAGTTTTGTTATGGCCAGTCTCAGAAAAGCAGCTGTCAAGTGGCAGGAATTTCACTTATTCACAGTACAAAAAAACTTGAAAAAAAAAATTACAAAAAAACCAAAACATTAACTTAACTTGGCTGAATCTTTTTCCGGAGTTACTGGTCGGCGTGCTCTTCAAAGCCTTGCGACGAAGAGGGACGTGAGGTGATACACAAGTCCACCTCCGAAAGACGGGACATCGCCTAATGCTTCCGACGATCCATCTTGCGAACCTATGCTCCCATTCCAACAAATTGGATGAACTTCAGCTTCTGATTAAGACTTGAGGATGTTGTGCGGCTCTGTGATTCACAGAGACTTGGCTTTTTGGTGGCGTCCCCGACAATGCCATTAAACTCCCCGGGTTTCAGATTCATTGTGCGGACCGCGTGCCGGAGCTAACATGGAAATCAAAAGGCGGTGGAATATGAAAAATTGCTTGTGAGATTTTAGAGCTGATTCTGATTCTGAACATGAAGCAATACCTAGGTATCAGTGTTAAATCAGCAGAACTGACATTACAGCACAGTACAGTAAGTACCTACTGTAAACATAAAAAAACACCTCTAAAGACTCTTAACTGACAGATAGATGGATACACATCGGTGTTGTTACAGAAAAGTTGCAGAAAAGTCACACTGGCCGGTGAGTCAACCTGAATATAAATGGATTCAGAAGGATGGTCAGTAGCTGAGCTCACGCCAAACGAAGATGTTTTTTTTTTTTTTTAAATCTCCCAGGAATTTCAGATTTAAAATGCATTACGAGAGTTTAGGAATAATTGTGATCATAATTATCGTACATTTGCTTCCAATGAAGAAATGCTTTGCTCTGCCCTAGATAACGTGCCAGCCTCCTAGCAGGAGATAGCAAGAACAAAAACATCTAATCATCAGAACTGTTAGAACTGCTGCCTGTTAAAGAAATGATGACCACACATGTATTCCGCAATCTTCCACACATGCACACGCACATGAACATTTACACCTTGTTTCAAACTGTTTTGCTTGTCGTCTCCTTTTTGTAACATCCATGTAAATAAGGGGCGTCTCAAAACTAAATAAATAGAGGTCCCGAGGAGAGGATAATCAGAGAGTGCAGTGGCCAATTGTACGAGACAGTTCCTCTCCTCTCTCCTTGCGAGACTTGAACTGGTGTCTTTGCTTCCTTTTTTGTCCTGTTTAATGAATGTCTGATTGGTGAACCTGACAGAGAGCAACATATATAGTGCTTTGGTGAACGTGTTGAGTGAACATGAACGTGAACCTCACGCATGGCTCATTGACATTGAATGAGGAAGAACTTATATTATTTTGTAAAAAAAAAATGAACGATTCGGTGAGTGAATCTTTTTAAGGAACTGATTCAAGTTATTTAGTACACTCAAAAGAACTGCCATGGCCATCACTAATGCCGATTGTAGTCCATGAGGGCAACTGTGTGTGTGTGTGTGGGCCTGTGTGTGGGCGTGTGTGTGCGTGCGTGCGTGTGTTTGTGTGTGAGTAAGTACGTCTATGTACCTAAATCTGAAAGTGAGTGGGGGTTTGATAGTGACTTCCACGACATCAGCTGTGCAGCGCGTCAAAACCACCTCATAGTCCAGCCTACAATGGAGTTGAAAGTTTTCATTTTTCATGATAAATATTATGTATTGAAAGTCCTTCAGAGAAACGCTCCTTAAGCTTCATGACCAATTTACGACAATGTATAATGACAATGTATAATGTATGTCCCACATTGCATTGCACACATACACCAGTAAAACTTATTCTGTGTAAAGGTCAAATGAATGTTGTCATGATGTTGGTATGATTTGTAAAATTCTTTATTAATCTTTGGCAGGCCAGATTGAGATGGTCAATGGCCCGGATGTGGAATGTGGGATGAAATTTGCCAACCCCTGGTCTAAACTGTCCTGGGATCAGTTTAAAATAGGAAGTGATGTATTTTATGTCATGATCCTGCCGCTTCAGCACGAGCTGTGCGGGTGCCCGCGCGGCTGCGCTAATTGGGAGGCACACACCTGCGCCTCGTGCGGGCTGATCATCCCCTGTATATATAGGACCCGGTGACGACTGGTCCTCGGCCAGTTTGTTGAGCTTTATGTCCCGTTCCAGCACTCTCGTATTCCTGATTGAACCTGTGTGTACTGACCTTCGTCTGTTCTCCGACCAACCTTGTAAGCCTGACTCCTTGATACTTCTGCCTGCGTTGATTGTTTCCCCGTGTACCGACTCCTGCCTGTCCGGTCATCTGTTCTCTTCGCCCGACGTCACAACTACCGCTGCTGCACCGAACTGCCTGCTGCTGCACCGGACTGCCTGCTCGATCCCCGACCTCTGCATACAATAAACGTGTCTCTTCTTGAACTACCTTGCGTCTTCCGAGTTCCTGCATTTGGGTCCTACTCTCGTTTCCGATGGGACGTGACATTTTAGTCTTAAATGCATACACTCTAATCCCGTTACTACAATACAGTCAAAAGCAGAAGTGAGATAATGTCTTGGGTGTGCAATTCGCAAGTGCGGTAAGTCTTAAGTCTTTGTCCTCAAGTCCCGAGTCAAGTCTTAAGTTGAGAAATGAAAGTCCAGAGACAGAACTATAGTTTGAGTTTGAAGGCCTTTCAAGTCATGTTACAAACAAAATAAATAGATATATTTATATTCACTTAAGATGTATATAGTATGCACATTTATATTCATTAATTTTCCAAGCTGCTTATCCTCACAAGGGTAGTGGGAGTATTGGACCCTTTCCCAACTATCTTCGGGCAGAAGCCAGGGTACACCCTAAACTGGTGGCCAACCTATTGCAGGCCATATAGAAACAACTATTCACACACACAATCACACCTAAGGGTAATTTAGATGCTCCAATTTATGCATGTTTTTGACATGTGGGAGGAAACCGGAGAGCCCAGAGAAAACCCATGCAGGCACAGGGAGAACCTGCAAACTCCTAACAGGCAGGGCCTGGAATTGAATCCCAGTCCTCAGAACTGTGAGGCCAATCCCCTAATCAGATGTGCAACTGTGGCGCTGGCATTCATTTATTTAATATTTAAAAAAAAAAACTATTGATCAAAACAAATTTGATCAACAAGTGCATTAACCCTTCTAAGAAAAAGGGGTAAGTTTATTGCCCATATAAAACTTTATGATAGTTGGTTTTCAGTTATTGTCTGAAAATGCTATGCTCTGACTTACTTTTTTATAAAATTATTTTTGAAGTGACCTTAAACAGACATCAAGTAGTGTTGCAATTAGTAATTCCATATTTTTCTAAGAATTCTATCACAATAATCAAGTATAAGGACAAAATATATTTTTCTTTAGTTAACAACAATTATGAATAAATAAACACTCCAACCAGTTGTGCCACCATTGACAAATTAACACCCTTCATTTGCAAATGAATGACCAATTGGTTTCCTCTTTTTGACAATGAACAGTATTTTTCATAAATTTACATTGTGCATTAAGCAGGAAACTCAATTTTCTTATCTTCAAACATTTCTAGTGAGAGAATTTTAAAGAAATATAAATTGTAGAAATTAATTTAAACTCTGAATTTCTTGTATTAAAAACAAGCCAAGGCAAGTTTATTTGTATAGCACAATGCAACAACATGATTCAAAGGGCTTTACGAAGACATCATAACGTAAATACAAACATTATTTTAACACAAAAGGATAAGAACAATAGATAAAAATCATACAAAATCACGACTTAAAAAGTGATTAAATTTGAATATTGGTTAAAAGCGGCTGAGAACAGGTGTGTCTTCAACCTGGATTTCATCTAATCTAAGGCTGTTTTGACTCTGGGAACTGATTAAAAAAAACAAAACAGATCCAGATGACCTGAGGGATCTGGAGCATTCATACTGGGTCAGGAGTTCACTGTGCACGGCCTCGGTCTCCTGCTAACATTTTAATATAATCCGTGTTTCATCTGCATATCTATGGTAATTTATTTTGGTGTTCTTTATAATCTATGCCAGTGAGACCATGTAGATCTTAAACAGAAGAGGTCCCAGAATGGAACCTTGAGGGAATCCACGTGTCATTTCTGTTTGCTCAGATGTGAAGTTACTGTATTTATCGGGACAAAGTACTTCCTGTTCTCCATGTATGCTTTGAACCAGTTTAGTACAGTTCCGGAAAGACCTGCCCAGGTTTCAAGTATTTTGAGGAGTATATTGTGGTCAACTGTATCAAATCCGGCACTGAGATCTCGTAAAACTAAGACTGACATTTTCCCTTCATCTCTCTTCAGACATATGTCATTGAAGTCTCAGTGCTGTGGTCCAGTCTAAAACCTGACTGGAAGGCATCGTAGCAGTAATTCTGAGATAAAAAAGATTTATGTGTTATAAAACCACTTTTTCAAAGATCTTACTGAAAAATGGGAGATTTGAAATTGGCCTGTATTCATTTGCGTCCTGTCTAGATTGTCCTTTTTCATTATCCTTTTTCACCAAAGGTATAATTACAGCTGTTTTTTGGTGGCTCTGGAAACCCCCTGATATTAAGGACATGTTCAAGATCAGTCACAAATCTGACTCTAAAATATTTGAGACCTTTTTGAAAAGATCTGTCATCAGGTTGTTTAGACAGCAAGAGGAGTGTTCTCCAGGTCTTTGCTGTTAATGGGCTGAAACTGTCATGGCGTTTAAATCGTTTTTTGGTGGACATTATACATACAATGAACCTGCTGCAGCAGTACCAACTGTTTGTTGAATGTTATGGATCTTGTCTGTGAAGAATTTGCCAAAGTCATTGCAGGCCTTGGTGGAATACAAAACACACAAGGGTTTGTTGGGCTATCAATTGTGGCAAATAAGGCTCGAGCATTAAAATTGTTTGGTGTGTTGATATCAGAAAAGTAGGACTTCCTTGCATTTCTCAGTTGTAAATTATATGAAGTTTTTCTTAGATATCAGATTTTAGATATTAGATATTTTCTTTAAATATCATAATGAACCTGGAGATTTGTTTTCTTCAATCTGCGTTCAGCCTTCTGACAGTCTCTTTTTCTATTTTTTGCCAGTGTAGAATTTCACCATGGCGACTTGTTCCTTCCAGAGATAGCCTTCACCTTAAAGGGTTCAAGTCATGAAATGGCTGATTTTTAGTATATTAATGAAAAAATGTCAGCCAATATGGGCCCATGCGTTTTTTCACCACAAAACATGATTTTGACGTGTACAGCTTTTTGTAACACCCGCCATGAAAATCCTCTCGAGGGATTTGTTTTCGAGAAGAAGCAGGAAGTGACGTAAAGGACACCGGTACCCCCAAGTGGACTTGTTTGTTTCCATTAGTTTTACCTCCGGGAAGGTAGCTCGTTGTTCCTTCGTGTTAGCAAAAATACCGGCTCATTGCATTGCTGGACATTGCTTGAACACTCGGGAGAATGGATTTAGCCTTCATAAGTTTGCAAGAGACCCGCTTCGTGGGTTCCAAATAACAGGTAGGCAGTAATGCGCCTCGGCTCGACCGTGTTCAACAAGTACTGCTGTGGCTTTGAACATCCCGCAAAAAGCAGCACGGCTCGGCTCCATTATATGCCACCATGTCACCGAAAATCAGCCACACCGGCTGAGGCGCCCCGTTCGGCGGTCACTGCTTCTGCGAAGGCTGCGCGTCAGGCTTTGCAGACGAGGGCGGCTCTGGAGAACCAAGCTGAGAATGCCTCACTCAGCTGCGTGCGCGCATAAAGTGCCCCGGCTCGACTGTGTTGTGTCTGTGAACACCCCCCTAAAGCAGGACGGCTCGGCTCTGTCATAAGCCACACTGGCCGGCTCATCCGCGATGGCTCATCTCCGCCGCGGAAGTGGATCAGACGGGGATGCGGTTTGATCACATATCGTCTGAATATGGCTCGAAACAATAGTGTAATATTGCCCCGGTAACTTCACTCGGTTGTATGGTGTTCTCCTTTTCAAAAAGAGCTTCTGTGTCAGAAGGGGGCGCATTTGTCTCCCATAGTTAGTGTGCACTTCATGTTTTCATTGGTGAATGTCCATGTGACGTCACGGACGGAGGATGCAGCCAATATGCCGACCACTTGGATATCGTAGAATGACAATTGACCCCTCTGTGGATGTTGCGCAATACGCGTCACTGACCAATCAGAGGCCAGAGATCTGCATAATCTCGGACTCAAATCTCAGACAACGCTGGCTGGATGGTCCAGTATAGCTTCTGTTGGCGTTTTATCGCGTATTTGGGTTCTTTAACAATAGATATGGTTAAGAGGTGTAGTCACGGACTTTATAATAGTGACGACAGGTATCCTGAAAGGCTAGTTGGTGGAGTTCAATTCGTACCCTTTCCAAAACCAAAGACCCAGTACGAAAAATGTCTTTGATGGATCAAACTTTGTCTAAGACCGCATCATCAACTGAACCCATCTAAAATCAACCGGAACAGAAGACCGAGTACGAAAAATGTCTTTAATGGATAAAACTTTGAGGAAGACCGCATGATCAACTGAATCCATCAACCGGAACAGATATGTTTGCACGAAGGTAAACCCTAAATTTGATTTTCAATACATGTCTCATATAAATGAATTAGCAGTTCTTCGCTTGCATAATATAGCTACGTGTGAATGATTGTCACACTTGATCTGTGTTGAGCGATATTTTGCGATGATCTGACTGCACAAACGTGTCTTTGTTCGGCGGCTCTCAAGCTAAGCTAAACCGGACTAGCAGTCCTAAAAGCCTTCGACGTGCACCGAGACACCAAGACTGAAGGAAGGATGTTTGAGGACACTAAAGTAGTGATTGTTGTACTCGGTCGGGACTTACGAAGGTTCGGCACTAATTAAAGAATACTTATTGAGGGGAGCGCGTGACGTTACACAAAGAAAACGCGGGAAACAACTCGTAAATCAAGCCTCGCCTTCTTTTCCTTCATACGGTGGTTCACAAACGGCTATACAGATACATATACAGATTCTGAACACAAGTGTGATATGTAACACGAAAATAGGAAACTGTCAATGACGAATTCGTCTGGGTTATAATATATTATATTATGTGGCTTCTCGGTCTTCCTCTGACTCTGGAAAGATCTCGAGCTAATGTCAATGGTTTCTCAGTCGTATATGCATGTAAATACCATTGAAATACCACTTTCTGAAATGTTTGAAGCCCTGCTGTCTGCTTTTCAACGATAATTCACTGTTAGTTAAGAATGCGAGTGAGAAATCAGCCGGTAAATCGGACAGTTTCGCTCTATTCCTTTCTTTCAGCGCCGAAATTTTCCCTAATTGTTTGTCTGACGTCAGCGAACGTGGCGTGACGTCACTTCAGGAGGCGTGGTTAAGTGCCCTGTACGGAGGGGTCAATTCTGAAATTTTGCACATGGATGACGCTCACATTTATTTTTTCATATAGACATGAAGTGAATAATGTTATATGTATTTTTCATAATATCTATTTTGAATGTTTATAGGGATGACACTTGGGCTTTAATGTAAGCAATAGTGTCCATTATATCTAACATTTTAGCATTGAAGCTACTGACGACCTCATTGACCGAATCCCTGGACAGGCAGGTGTTAAAGAGGAGATCTGATTAAAGATCTCACTGCTGTTTTCAGTTAACCAGCGCTTTGTGATTACTGCTGTTGACATGTTTGTGTGTGCTGACATGGAACACTCAAGGAAAACACAGGAGTGATCAGACAGGCCCACATCAGACACAATAATGTTTAAAAATGTTCAGACCCTTAGAAATCAGTAAGTCTTCAGTGTGTCCCCAATTGTGGGTAGCCTCTATTACATGCTGACTCAGCCCAATGATGCCCAGAATGTAACTCAGGTCTCTAGTTCATTTGTCATGATTTTAAAATCACCGACAATAAACACACTGTTAAAATCAACACCCATCACAGACAGCCGTTGGCTGAAGTCATCAAAAAAGTCTGCATCCTCACTATGGCCTCACTGATAAAAGTATAACCAGCAAGATTTCACTTGATGAGAAGAGTTGGACTGTTATTTTGGTTTAGTTTGGTTTGGTTTGGTTTGGTTTGGCTAAGTTTCAGTCAAAAACATAAAACCTAGCGTGTGCTCGGTAATAAAATCAATAATTACAAATGTTTTCCCAGTGATGTTTAATCAATCCAGCTTAATCTTTTTAAAGTTATTGGTTACCCTCTCGTGTTTGTGAGCATGAGGGATCACCTTAATAATGGTACAGTACAATTGGATCCGACTGGTATCTTAGTAAGAACCCAAGGGAGTGCTTTGGAAAAATACTTCCTTATACTTGTGACCATAAAGTGGGCCATATTATTAAACACTGACATGGTAAAACAATAGCCAGATTAAGTCATACTGTGGCGCTCATTTGACAAGGAGGAATCATTGTAACCGTCGGTAGATCGCGGGAGGCCAGCTGCTTGAAAAGTAGATCTTGGGGTAAACAAGTCTGGGCACCCCTGCTTTAAAAGATTCCAAATGAAAGTATGACTCCCCAGAGCTGTTTGCTTCTTGAATAGAAAGCATACATGTCGAGCCTTCATCTGGGCAAACTTGTCAATCACCTGTTTGTCAGAGTCCAATAAGGCATGAATTAATTCATTTTCAATGGACAACAGTTAGTGCATTTAATCTCTACTGGCCAATTTTGTTTCTTGTAAATGTCTTGATCGTTTTTAGTGTTGAAAAGTTTCTTTTGGACACCTGTTTTAGAACTTCGTCCTGATATACATTAAACATATACTGTTGAAGTTAATTTTGAATAGCTGCTGAGGTCCCTTTTAATTACATTTGTGATTCATAATACGTTTTGAATCAGGAATCACCTTCAAACATAGTCTTAAAAATGCTGTGGAAAATGCCCGGATACACCAAAGCAGCTGATTCATAATGGCCCCGTGAGGAGATTTCGCATTTACCACAGAGTTTTAAGCATGTAATAATTCTTCCGAGCACGTACTTGTTTTCCTCATTTTGCTGATTGTGGAGTTTAATGGCCCGTTTATGAGCAGAATGTAATTGTGCAGCTATGTTAGCAGTCCTAAGTAAACACAGTTTCAGGGAATTCCCAACATGTGAGCCACTGTTGTCATGTTTGGCCAGACATTCTGAAAGATGTTTCAAATCTTTGAATTCCGTTGTAGTCCACGTGGTGTCTCCCCCGAATAGCAGGCAAGGAAAGCAAAACAGCGATTTTCTGATCACGCATCCTTTAAGCCACGTTTTCCTCTTGAACAATTCGTGTTTGAAGGTACGGGTTTTGTCCTTTCCTGCTTGAATGATGTTAAAATCCAATCTAATTGAGTCCCAAACCTTTAATTTAAAATTTTTCTTCAAGTGGAGAAGTTCTAAATGTAGTCTTTATTAAATTAAAAACAAAGCTTGCTCCCTTTATATGCCATAACTGAATGTTACATCTTGACATTTGTCACAAAAACACTGTACGTATTTTAATTGACTGATTTCGGCAAACAGCCACACTCACCATCACACCTTGGGGCAATTTAGAGTGTCCAATTAATGTTGCATGTTTTTGTGATTTGGGAGGAAACCGGAGTGCCTGGCGGAAACCCACGCAGGCACGGGGAGAACATGCAAATTCTACACGGGAGGGCTGGGATTGAACCCAAGTCCTCAGAACTGTGAGACCAAGACTTTCCACCTGCTTCACTGAGCCGCCCGATATTGTTATTCATGATAAAATATTATTTATAGATTATTAGTCTATAGGCAGCACGGTGGAGCAGCTGTAGAGCATTGGCCTCACAGTTCTGAGGACAGGGGTCGAATTGATGGATATTACTTTATGAAGATAAGCCAATTATTTCTAGCTTGCATAGTGCTCCACCAGCGCCATCTGGTGGGGCCAAGGCCCACTGGCCCCAGATGCAGAGACGTCACTGCTGAACATTTAAGTGCCTAAACCAGACTGTTATGTGTAGGAAGCCCAGATAGCAAGCCGCCAGCCTGCCGTATATGTTTGTATGATTGCTGACAATGGTAAATGATAATGCTAGAAAAAAAAATTCCCCCAATAATTCACATCCTTATTGTTACCTTAAAATGCCACTGACACCAAAAACATGAAATTTAGTACATATGTTGTGAACCAAAAAAAAAAAAGAACAAAAATCAGCCGGAATGGAATCATCTGTTTGTTTACAGCACATCAGAATTTTGCCATATGTTGATTTTTTTACTCTCATGCCATGAAAAATCTGTTGATTGTGTGGGGTTGAAGAAGAAGCTGGAAGTGATGTATTTTGCAGACAAAAGCAGTTGTATTGTGTTTAAGACAATTTAATCACACAAAATACAATACAACACAAAACAATAACAAACAAACACAAAATAGAAGTACAAATACAGTTTAGTAGCGTGCAACATGAGTTAACTAGCCAAATGAAGTTCAGTCACCAAAGTCAAACGAATTTTCCAATAGGTGAACATTATTTCTAGCGAATGTTTGAAGTCGGTGAATGTTACGGATATCTCCGAAAGACAAAAGCCAGAAGACAGTGTGGCGTCCATGTACTTGTGTATTTGTGTATTGTCTAAAAGCAGAAGTGGTAGTAAATAAGCTTCCTCGACAGCCATCCTCCCGAAAATTCCAGACATCCACGTCCGACGATGTAATGGAGTCCTTCTTTCAGAACATTACAAAAGATCCGCGTCATAATAACTTAAATACGTAAATCAGGGGTCGCCATTAGGAGTGGCGCAAGCCGCTGTTTCCTCCGATGCGGAGGTGGCTTGGGCAGGCATGTGCGGTCGCACCGGGGGCGGGGTGGAGAAAGGATCTCTCCCCCCAACCAGCCACTGGTGTCTGGGCACCCCTGACATAAGTAATAAAGTATGTGAGAAAATAAAGAATGAATAACTACAATAACAATATAGACAGAAATAACACATAGCTCTAGATTAATTTCGATAACATCCATATTTACTTCGCCCGGCATGGGTCCTCCTGTGTACACTACATACACAAGACTTCTAAAAGGGTTAGGAAATCGAACAATTATGGGCCAGTCATTTTGAATATTTCTTCGGGTGCCTCGTCCTCCTCGTCTGTTCACTCGTCTGTGTCTGAAAGGGAGTCTGTTGTTGTTAGTGGAGAAGTGATCCACATATCGTCTATATATGGCTTGATATGATATTGTAAAATAGCCCCAGTCGCTTCACTCACTTCTGAAATGTTTTCTTCTTCTAAAAGAGTTTCAGTATCAGAAGGAGCATCAGAAATATCTGAAAATCATTCTCATTCATCTGCCATGGCAGCGTGTTTTCAATGGCATGGCTCCAGTGCCCCTGCTCATAACGTCACAGACAAACGGCTGCCACTGTGATGCACATTGTGTCGAGTCAAACTTACGCAACTTTGCGTTTTTATAAAACGCCCCAGCTAACTTTTTCCGACTGGTATAATTATCAAAGTGATTAATATTATTTGTAATTTTGATAACAATACCTATTTTAAAATTAGATTTTTGTGTCATTGGCAGTTTGAATTTCATTTCTTTATATGGTAACAGGAGGCACGGTGGTGCAGCTGCAGAGCATTGGCCCCACAGCTCTGAGAACTGGGGTTCAAATTCGCGCCCTGCCTGTGCGGAGCTTGCATGTTCTCCCTGTGCTTGGGTGGGTTTTCTCCGGGAACTCTGGTTTCCTCCCACATGCCAAAGACATGCATTTATTGAAGACTCTAAATTGCCCCTAGGTAGGTCAGGTTGGATTGTGAATGCGACTGTTGTCTGTCCTCATGTGCCTTGCAATTGGCTGGCATCCAATTCAGGGTGTACCCTGCCTAATGCCCAATGACTGCTGGGATTGGCTCCCACACTCCCCCGACCCTCGTGAGGATAAGCCGCTCAGAAAATGGATAGATTGACTATCTCAACAGTGGTTCTTGGAATGTACAGTATATCATATGTAGCTGTCACATTTCTTGTTTATTTATCGGTATGCTGTACAGCCCCCCCCTTTTTCTTTTTAAATTAATCTATTACTTTTGGTAGTATGTGAAAGAATGACCTCTTGATCAATACTTCTACTACAGCATACCCAACACGGTGTTAACAGTTGAAAGATAATAAGAACCAGCTCCGCATTAACAATCATGGTATGGGACACGTCAATCTAATAGTAATTAATGTCTTTCAGCATTACGTTGTGACTCAATATATCTTCCTTTCGTAAAACTGTATGTTGCACTTAGAACTATATAAATAGAAAGCAAAGTATTGGTTTCTCAGTGCTTTGATCAAGGTAGCAAGTCTTTTCAAGTCAAGTGCAGTCAAATGTCATTGCTCTTCAACTTGAAGTTGAGTTACAAATCTTATAACATAGTCTCATCAAATTCAATTCATTTGTCTGCACCGATGGTCTGAAGATAGTCATGGCAGGAGCCAGAAGTGGGAGTCCGTAAAATGTGTGCAAGTCCCAAGGTATAACTTTCTCGTGCCAAGCAAGTCTCAAGTCTTTACTTCTATAACCATCTCTACTTGAAAATGAGTCCTCATTTTTAACACACTCTCTCTCTCTCTCTCTCTCTCTCCTCTCTCTCTCTCTCTCTCTGTCTTTCTCTCTCATTTCTCCAAGTCAAGTCTTTTGCATGATGACTAAACTGCAGTCTGTAACTCTGTTGTTGAAATCTGTTAGTAATAATTATTTATTCCATGAAATTGTGCCACCATAAAAGAGTAAAAAGAAGTTAAAAGCCATCAGTTGCTAAGTTTTCAAACAGGATTTATGTAAAAACATGATGGTGTATGAAAATGACTAAACCTTTACTTAGATGACTGCTAATGAACATTCCTGGGTGTGCGTCAGCGAAAATGTGTCACATTTTTTCACACTAAATATTCCTTGAACTCAAATTTTAGTTATTTGACTGTCCCCTTTCAGTACATAGAATTCACTTCCTGATGGTGGAGCGGCTTACTGCACTCCAAGGAGCTAATCTTTTAAATAATGACTCTGCGGTCTGACAGATCAGCCTCAGCCTTCCCCTGAGCTGTTGGCCTAACATGAAAAAAACAGAGCAAATCCATCAAAGTGACAGGATAAATTAAGGGTGAGATACTTCACTACCTGTAAGGAAGTACTGCTATCAGCAGTAATTGTTTTGATAAATGTATGAACAGAATGAAAGATGAGGGTACAGTCACGTAAATGGCACTTTAGGAGGTGCCACACCGGGTGCGGGTTTGTTAAAATCACTTCCAGTAATTACAGCCTGTGCTGGGTTTTTTTTCCTAAACTATTCCATATCATATGTTAACTGTGTCAAGTATATGAATAACTCACATTGTAAAAAGGCAATGAAACACTCTATTTGAATAAATAAACATACTTTTACTCTCTTATAGGGAAATCAAATCTCCATCCTTTAACTTAATTTTGCATATTCAATTCATTTACAAAGGGCAAAAAGCATTTAATTCTGAAATCCTTTCTTCTCCCCAAGTAATTATGAGACATTTTAAGTGATTAACTAGATTGCTTCATGTTTTATAGTGAAAAATCCTTCTATTACATTTGAGATGCTAAGTGTGCACTGAACACTGATAACGTAGAGTATTATTGGTTGAAATAAATGATTATTTCCCAAAATAAAAATATTTCAAAAATATGTCTAAAAAAGCTACATTTACACAAAAATGACATTATTTGATGTGAATAAATTCACAATGTTTTTTTAAGAATAAAATTTTCACAATGGGAAAACAAAGGGGTGGCAGGGTGATGCAGTTGTAGAGCGTTGGCCTCACAGTTCTGAGGACCGCGTTTCAAATCCCGGCGCCCCCTGTGTGGACTTTGCATGTTCTCCCCATGCCTGTGTGGGTTTCCTCCAGGCGCTCCTCTTTCCTCCCACATACCAAAAAGACGCATTAATCAGGGACTCTAAATTGCCCTTAGGGTGTGAATTGTGGGTGTGAAAGATTGTTTGTTCCCTGCGATTGGCTGGCAACCAGTTTAAGGTCCACCGTGCCTCTTGCCTGAAGATAGCTGGGATAGGCTCCAGCACTCTCATGACTCTTGAGTGGATGAGCAGGTCAGAAAATGGATGGATGGATGGATGGGTGGATGGATGGATGGATGGATGGATGGATGGATGGATGGATGGATGGATGGATGGATGGATGGATTTTTTTATTGTTTAAACAGCTTATAATAGCGTCAGTAGAAAAGAAACAATGCTCATCAGAGTACAGAGATATACTGAGGTCTACCTGTATTGAAATACATAATGGTATTGAGCAGATAATAGTCCTCCCAAAAATACAAGGCAAATAATTTATTTTCATGGCTTGTTATACTGTATTATGCATATCCATTAGCTCATTCCTAACACTCTTCATGATTTTAATCAATCTTACATTACACATTCAAACAAGTTCTAAAATAATATGCATTAAATATTTGAGTGCAATGTGACACATGTGGGGTACATTATTGTAGTCACTTTAGTATTCCTGCAGCCCAAAACCCTCTCCTATCACTGAAATCTGTTGTTGTATTCCTTTCATTCTGAAGAGTAATTTACATGCAGTCATAACATTATTTACCATATCCTCATTAATGGTTTACATACTAGCAGATACTTAAAGTAACACTCTGGCTGCTCTATCTGTTGCCCAACGGTATGGAAGGTATGGAAGCAATTTGGTGAAGTGGCTATGGAGTTTTTGAGCAACTTATCCAATAGAATACTAGCGGGAGAGAAGATGCCAGAAGAATGGATGAAAAGTGTGCTAGTCACCATTTTTAAAAACAAAGGTGATGTTCAGAACTGTAGAAACTACAGAGGAATAAAGACGATGAGCCAGTAGTGGAGGCTCGAGTCAGGACAGAAGTATTTACGAACAACAGTATGGTTTCATGCCTGGAAAGAGTACCAAAGATGCACTATTTGCCTTGAGGATGTTCGTGGAAAAGTACAGAGAAGTTCAGAAGGAGCTACATTGTATCTTTGTAGACCTACCAGAAAGCCTATGACAGAGTACCAAGAGAGCAACTGTGGTACTGCATGCGGAAATCAGGTATGGCGGAGACATGTTTGAATAGTACAGGACATGTATGAGGGCAGCAGAACAGCGGTGAGATCTGCCGTTGGGGTGTCAGACGAATTTAAGGTGGAGGTGGGACTGCATCAGGGATCCACGCTGAGCCCCATCCTGTTTGCAGGAGTAATGGATAGGCTGACAGACGAGGTTAGACTGGAAGCCCCTTAGACTATGATGTTCGCAGATTACATTATTATAGATATTGTGATCTGCAGTAAAAGCAGGGAGCAGGCGAAGGAACAATGAGAAATGTGGGGGTACGCACTGGAAAGGAGAGGAATGAAGATTAGCCAAAGTAAAAGAGAATATATGTGCGTGAATGAGAGGGGCGGAGGAGGAAGAGTGAAGCTCCAAGGAGAAGAGATAGCCAGGGTGGATGAATTCAAATACTTGGGGTCAAATATACAGAGCAATGGTGAGTGGTGTAAAGAAGTGAAAAAATGGGTCCAAGCGGGGTGGAACAGTTTGCAGAAGCTGTCTGGTGTTTTATGTGACAGAAGAGTCTCTGCGAGGATGAAGGGCAAAGTTTATAAAACAGTGATGAGGCCGGCCATGATGTACTGATTAGAGACGGTGGCACTGAAGAGACACGAGGACGCAGAACTGGAGGTGGCAGAAATTAAGATATTGAGGTTCTCGCTGGGGGTGTGCAGGTTGGATAGGATTAAAAGTGAGCTCATTAGAGGGACACCCAAAGGTGGATGTTTTGGAGACAATGTGAGAGAGAGCAGACTTTGATGGTTTGGACATGTCCAGAGGCGAGAGAGTGAGTATATTGGTGGAAGGATGCTGAGGATGGAGCTGTCAGGCAAAGGAGTGAGAGGAAGACCAAAGAAAAGGTGGATGGATGTTGTGAGGGAGGACATGAGGTCAGTGGGCATTAAAGAGAAGGATGCACGAGATAGGCTTAGATGACACACTGTGGCGACCCCTAACGGGACAAGCCAAAAGAAAAAGAAGACCCAATTAATATTACAAATGATAATCGAAAATACTACTTCCTCTGATGAGGGAAAATTAAGGACTCCATAGAATTTGGGAAGGGAGAGAGACCTAAACAGACCAGAACACAGGGGGGGAAAAGGTAAAATAGGAGACAGAGAGATTGGTGCTATCGTGTGTTCATCCCATTAGGTGTCACAACAGCAATTTACTTGGATGATTTGTTTCGCAGTAACAATTCTGTAATGAAATGGAAAAAAAATCTACTTTGAATTTTGTGGCATATTTTTATATAAAATATAAGCAATGTTAAAAACTATTGCAATTACATTTTTTTCATAATTCTATGTCAATTGTTGATGAAGAAGCGCTTCTTATAAAATCCCGCCTTGCGTGTCGCATTGATTCGAGCCGTCCCTCATTGTCTTGTACTGATAGTTAAAACAAAGTCATACCTGCCATTTATAAAATACTGTTGAACTGGGCAGGCTCAGCCAAGTGGATAAGATCGTCACATCCCATGGTTCAAGAAACTGACGGGCAGAAAGAATTAAGACTGCAACTGGTGCTTGTTTCTATGTGCCCTGTGATTGGTTGGCAGTTCAAGGTGTACCCTGCCTCCTGTCCAAAGATAGCTTGGATAGGCTCCCTCACTCTCGCGACCCATGTGCGGAAAAGTAGCCCCGGACAATGGATGGATGGAGAAGCAAACCCATATATGCTGATGCTCTAGATGCACAAATAAAAGGCAGTGTTATAGCTCATATAATAAGCACAACGGTTTCCGGCTTTGCTATCATAATTCCACAAGTGTTTTCCTAATCATCAATTAGCGTTTCAACATGCTTAGCTAAACAACAAACAAATAAAACACAGGAGTGATAAGAAATTAGCCTCCGTGCACATTCTGTACTGCAATCCCTCTCTACTTCATGGATCACCCATCGTGGATTCAGTGTATCGCAGATTTCCGGACCACCTTCTCCCCCCAAAAAAACAACAACAAGAAAAAAACGGCAGCATACATTAGCACAGTACTGTAGTGGGAAGGCGCATTGATAGGGTATAATACAACATCTCCAGCAAGACAACATGGACCAATGAAACAAAAATTTTTAAAAATTAAAAGTAAAAAACACCAGATTAAAGTAGTACAGTACTGTAGCCGAAAGCCGCATTGATAGGGTGTAATGCAACATCCCCAGAAAGATGACAAGGACCTATGAAGAAAAAAAAAAAAAAATTGGGTCTGGTACCAATTAACTGCAAAAAACAAGGGAACATCAATAAAATGTACATCTGTGCTAATTTAAAATTGAACACTCAATGTCCTCAACTTTACTCAACTCAGAATCAATAGTTTTATATACTCTTTTGTCCAAACATTCTTGAACAAAACAACTAAATCCAACCCTTTTTGCTAAAATGTGCATGCAATCTATTAATTACAAACCATATTACGTATATCGCAATCACATTGCACATGTTACAAAGCACATTTCAGTCCTGTGGTCAAAGAGATGCATGTTGGTGAAGGTTAAAATGCACAATTTTACAATCTTCTAAGTAAGTGAGTGTGCAGAGTAGAAAGTGATAACCTGATGGGAAAAACAGTGAGAAGGGCTGAATAAAAAAGAAGAGATAAAGAAGCATGCAAAGCCTTCTCTCTTTGAAGGTTGGCTCTCATCCTGCATGATTGAGACCTGTCACATGCCAACTGGTGTCTTGTTGTTATTTTTCAGTCCCCCCCATGAGACACGAAACTGTCCTTAGACCCCAAATTGAATTATCATTCTGGAAATCAATACAGCTGCAATCTGAAGAGCTGCTGTAAAGCCTGCTGTTTTCCTCACAATAGGAAATTGATAAGGACTGAGATTGGTCCATTCAATCACCAATGAAGGCCTGTGATGGAAAAAGAGACAGACCTGTACTCCAATATATTGATTGGTAAACAAGGAACCACTACCTTCTTGCCTTCTTGCAGAGATATTTTATTTCTTATCAAGAACTTTACTCACATGCTTCATCCCAGGGGAGTTTATCCCTAATAAAATAGATTTAGATTTAAAATTGATGTGAGGCTCTGATTGAGTTATAAATGACTGATAGATGCCCAATTGTGTTTAATCAATGACTAATTATATGAAACAAAAACACTATCAACTAATGCCCACGATACTAGGTACGCAAGTGCAAACCAAATCTCACCACAAGAGCTATGACAAAAATTTTGCCACACAAAGATAATGATCACTTATGAGTGGCACAATATTGTTTTTTGTGTTTACTCCATGAGTTCCATGTGCTCAAAAATTGCATCACATCTTAATAGAAGGGGGCTTATGATGTCTCTCCCTCAGACCAAACATAAAAGGAGTAAAGTAAGTTATTGTATTGATAATGACATGAAATTATGAAAGAGTGATGCCACACCTAGAAATGATGTCGGTGTGTAAACGTTAAAGCTCCTACCTCAACAAATAGCAAGTCAATTAAAAACAAATAAAATTCACACTCTTCCGCAATACTATTTACATCTCTGTACGCTTATATCTAAGATAACATCTGTATGAAATAATGCCAACTTATAGCTTGGTTAGAAAGTAAATAAAGATGACACAGTTTGATAAGTCCGATAAAATCAATTTGCTTTTGCACACATTTATGCCAGTGCTACACAGTAATTCTGAAATATGATAACTGGATATTGTTTGCCTCATTTGTACAGCACAAACAAGTACCTTAATGCCCTTAAAATGAAAAAAAAAGAATAATAATAATAAATGTTTTTCCTGTATATGTCAGGGATATGAGAAATATTGAGAGAGAGAAATGAGAGAGAGTTAAAGATGAGAACGTATTTTAAAGTAGACATGCTTCTACAAATTTCACTTCCAACTTCTAAATTGCTTTAAATTTATGTTTCATTTATTCATAGAGTGATGTAAGAAGCTTCCAAGCACAGTGATCATCAGGAGCAATTAGGTACTGAATGTTTGCTCAAGGATACTTGAACATCATCTCTGGAGAAGCTGGAAAGTTTAGCGGGGCAAGAAGCGTGCCTAAATTAACAACGCAGGTTTCTCTAGATCCCTCTTGTCTACAGTCTCCAGTCCAGAGTTTTGTATTCCTCTGTGTACATATTAGTGTGTAAATGTGCATTGATTAAGATTCTAGACATATACATATGTATTTACTTAATTTTGCATTTTTCTTAACGTGTGCTTTTTTCACAAGCTTAACAAACTTAACCTTCACAACTGAGATCAAGTGTTTTACACAGGTGCAAACCCTCTCTTATAAATATATGCAGTGGTTATAAAGCAGTCAACCCACCATTTTTAGAAATCGCATGTTCATGTATTAAACCATGAGACCAAGATAAATTATTTAAAAACAGTTTTCCCTATTAATGTGACATGTGGAACTCAACTGACTAAAATATATGTATTTTCAGAAGGTAAATAAAAGTAAACAACTGAGATAATACGGTTTCACAAGGGTGCACACCCCCTCATATCTGGGGATGTGGCAGTGTTCCGAATAAAGCCAACACATTCAAACTCATGTAAAATGGGGGTCTCCACACACCTGCCACAATTTAAAGTCCCTCTGATTAACCCCAAATAAATTAATTTGGGAGCATTAGAACATTTTTTTTAATAAATCCATCTAAAAAAATCTAAAAGGTTTGGGTGGAATTTAAAAAAAAATATGGATACATAAAACTCACACATTTTTTTTATCCGAGACAACAAAGCAGGGGCTTGAGCACCACTTGGGCTCCACGTTCGCACGTCTGATCATATTTTTCTGCTGTATTGTAACATGTAATAAAGTCTTTGAAAAAAAAACCTTGAAAAATCAGAATTGTCAAAAATTGGTAGGTCGGTAAATTTTCTTTTTTTTTGGTAATGATGGAGACTTTTTCTGCAGGATCAAAACAAAAAGAATTGTGCTCAAAAGAAAAATTACCTTTGCTCTGTAGATAAGGTCAAAATAATTCTTGCGGGGAAAAAGGAAAACTTACTTTCCTGATTTATTTACCGATACACTGACCTGGATTTAGTTTTAGATTGCCATTGAAAGGGCTCAGCAGTCATTTATATGTTTTTTACAGTTTTCTTAAAGTCATCCATAAATGTCTCCACAGTGTGGTACAGGCCCTGCATGCCGAGTCACTGTAACGTCACAGTGAGGGAAGATCAAAAGGGCACCATAACGGACATGGCTGTAATTCCCACCAGTAGGTACTCTGACGGCTAGGTTGAGCAATAGACATCATTCCAATGGGAGATGCATCGTAGCGAAGGCAGTGGAGAGAAACATTTCTTCCTCCTTCCACCATCCTTTTCTTATCCTTCCTGAGGGAGTGCAATATATCAGCGTCTGTTTCACTGGTCAGCGAAGCCAGTCATCAGGTTAGAATTCAGGGTGATCCATCACTGTTACTGCAAATCCACTTCCTGGATTTCAAAACTCAATCAGTGCCAGAACTCATGTTGCATTTCTTGCATACTTGGTCATAAAAATCATACATGTCATGTCATTACCCAAGCTGCTTATCCTCACAAGGGTTGCGGGAGTGCTGGAGCCAATGGCAGTTGTCATCAGACAGGAGCCAGGGTACACCTTGAAATGGTTCCCAGCCAATTGCAGGGCACATGGAGACATACAACAGTCACACTCACAACCACATCTCGGGGCAATTTAGAGTCTCCAATGAATGTATGTTATCGGGATGTGGGAGGAACCGCAGTGCCTGAAGAAAACTCACGCAGGCACGGGGAAAACATGCAAACTCCATACAGGCGGGTCTGGGATTGAACCCGGGACCTCAGAACTGTGAGGCCAATGCTTTTTTACCGGCAGAACCACCGTTCCGCCTCAATGCATAACTTAAAAAATAATATAAAGTTGCACAATTCATATTTTAACTGATTTCATAAAATAATGAATGTTTTGCCTGAATTTCATGTAAACCATGTATGAATGTAGGAGCAGTTATTACCAGTGATGGGAATCGCGGGGTTTAAATAAACGGCGTGACTAACTTTTTTTTGGCTTTCAACTTTACTTTTTTTCAGTAACGGGTAATCTAACTAATTACAGTAACTGTCAGTATAATTATAAATAAATTATTACCATTATCACCACCTCATTACTGCACGGTACTGAAGCCGCCCAATAAAAAACAAAAGCTATCATCTGACTTCACGCACACAAACACAGGACTCAGGCGCAAGTGGGTGTCTTGTCATGTGTGTGTGTGAGTGCTGCAGAGTGACAAGGTAGGGGAGGGTGAGATAATCGCCTAAGCAATGGGTGGGAAGACGGCATTTGCCAAATGGAGACTCGGACAACTACTTTAATATCATTGAGGTCAAAGGTCATGTACATGTCAAGTGTGGGGAAGATGATCTTCACATCGAAGAGGAACAGACTCTATGACTTCAAGTTTGAGAAGGTGCTTCTCCTACGATACAACCACTGGTTTAAGGGCTAAAATGTTGAGATGACTGGGTTGAGTGGGTGGCTGTTCGGAGAGAGGTATCCAAACAAGTTAAGAGTTGGATTTAACAAATCTATTCACATTTTCAGTTCAATGAAAACGTGTTGCAATAAATTCAAACGTCTGCCTGTTTACCTGTTTTTTTGCTGTCCTGATTTATGCATCTGGTTTGTCTGTGTGTGTGTGGGGGGGGGGTGGATTACCAATGTTAGGTAAAATGTTAGCTCTTGCTAACTTATTTTATTTTAGACTGGAAAGATACGGCAAAGAGTTACAGTGCCCATATACATGCACACATACAACCAATGCAAGAGACACAGGCTTTTACTATTGTTATTGGACAATGTGTTACGGCTTTTTTTTTTCTGGTTTACCTGAGTGAAATATGTGTTTAAACAACTCTGCTGCAGTAGATTACATCTACCTGGCTTAGACTCTCTGGACAAAGGTGCCTCGGACTATAAGGGTGAATGTTATGTTCAGTCATGGACATGTACATATTTAAAACACAATTAACATGAAGATCACTGTAACCCTACCAAAATGCAAAGTTTAATCATTGTTTTACCAATGTCAACCTTGTTCAAAGCCACAAAATGCAGGCGCAAATCACATTCAAGTAAAGAAAACCATCCATCCATTCATTTTCTTAGCCGCTTATCCTCACAAGGGTCGCGGGAGTGCTATCACTGCTATCACGGCTGTCAACGGCCAGGAGGTAGGGTAGACCCTGAACTTGTTACTAGCCAATCGCTGGGCACATGGAGACAGACAACAGTCGCACTCACAATCACACCTAGGGGCAATTTAGAGTGTCCAATTAATGCATGTTTTTGCAAAATGGAAGGAAACCGGAGTGCCTGGAGAAAACCCACGCAGTCATGAGGAGAACATCCAAACTCCAAACAGGCGGGTCGAGATTGAACCCGGGTCCTCAGAACTGTGAGGCCAACGCTTTACAGCTGCTCCACTGTGCCACCTAAAAAAAGTACTTTGGGCAAAATGAAAATTTTTCAGATAGGTACCAAGCAGTGAATTTAAATTTCAGTAAAGAAAATACATTTACATCTGTTGAAACAAACATACGAATGCTTTTGAACAATTTCTAATGAGAAAAAATGATGAAAAATGGTTGGTTATATTTTTTCAGTGTGCGCTTTACTTTAATCTTTCTGATCTGAACATTTTGGAACGGGAAGGTCGAAGCTCACCTGTCCTAAACGAGTCTCATGATTGTTGTTGAAGAAACCAGCGATAATATGCAGTTCAAAAATGAAAAAAATTAAAATCTAAGAAGAAATTGAGCACATGATAACAATGTGATGCTTTTCAGCATTTACCTAATGACGATTTTTATTTTATTTTATAGGAAAAATAACAAATAACAAAATAAAAGAAAAGAACATAAAATATTGATTAGGAAGCAAGGTTTCTGGATGTCGACGTCAGTGGTAAACGGCACTACTTTTACTGTTACTTTAATGTAATGAGTTTGTTTTTGTTTGCATTGCAGACATCAGTATGGGTGTTGGAAAAGTGTGCTCCATCATTTCAGCAATGAAGGAGCAAGAATAATGCAGATTTCAGAGTCACTCGAGGACCTGGGGATGCAAAGAAAGTGGGATAAGGTTGTCTAATGGTTTTCTGCCTTCAGAGACCCTAATCTCCCAGGACAGCTTCAAAATGCTGTTATCAAGTAGCCATACGTTTTTGCCATAAAAGGATTGCAAAGAGGGAAGCGAGAGACCAGGGGCATATCTCTGGAGCCTCTCTACCTGGGTCATAGGTTGACTGAGATTTTTTCGGGAAGAACAGGGCACTTTAACGGTGAGCACCATCTCAGACCTTTGAACTGTGAGCACAATTTAAAATCTGGACCACCACACGGATGAGGGAATAGAAGCCAGTGTCATTAATCATAGACGCCCACAGCTTCCACACAAACCCCCACAAACATGCAAAGAGTTTTATGTTTACTTATATTTGCAAGGTGATTTCTTCCCATTTCATCACTTTGAGATCCAAATCTCAACCAGATTTTTCCCATTTGCCCCCCATCTGGATCTGAAATATTATCCTCACAATGATGCATGCAGAGATGGGGGGGTGCGGGGGTGTTGGTGGGGGGGGGCTTAGAGTGCCGATTCCTTTCTCCCCAGTAGGCTACTATTATCATTGACTTAATGGCTAACCACCAAGGTCAAGTGTTGTTTTTTGGGCTGTTTGTGGGTGGATGGGAATGCCCCTGGGGAGGTAACTCTCAGATCAGACAGCCCTGGAATCACAGACCAGACCGCATAGGTTACAGTTCATGTGGTGTAAAGCGTTAAACAAGACTGAGTCTCCTTGGTTTCTCAATTCCAAATCATCACCAGAGATTTTGCAGTGATGAAGAGCAGCATTATGACAGCTATAGCTATTGAGTACTGAGAAGAATAACAAACAAACTAACAAGAACAAAGAACAGCAGCCATTCAATTAATAGGAAACTATTTCTTTCGAGAGTCACAGTTGTGCAAAGATGCTGAGTCTTCTAGCATTTAAAGCAGTTAGAGTGTGTCATATTGTGCAGTGTACTGTATGCTGTATGCTCAGTGCATCACAAAAGGACCCAAAAAGAACTTAAATTAAGCTGACTCAAACATCAACTCTGATCTTGCACATTGTTAGTTGCTCTCAAAGTTAAGGCCAAGTATTTTTTGCATAGCAATTTCCCGTGCATCAGGTAAGCCAAATTACCATGCCCTAATCCAGGGGTAGTAAACTAGTCAGTGATGAAGAGCCATATTTTTAACTGTTACAACAAAGAGCCGCATCATACACATCAAATATCCAAACAGCTATATCATATATGAATATCATTTCCTCCTCACAAACACACCTTTGCTTCACCAGATTTATTGTAAATGTCACACATACATGATAACAAGAAAAATCGACTCCTACAGTGTAGCAGGACCACAGGGCAGTAATTAAACAAAAATATAATTGTGTGCTCTCCCACACAGAGAAACTACCCATTCAACCAAGTCTTGTCTTGTATGGTACAACTGTCATCTAATGAAACACTAAAATACCCACCTGATTGGAGGTCTGAGGCCAACTGTGAATCACTAGCCATGCAAATGTCCAATTATTCTCTGTTCAACAGTTTGGCAGGACAGTTGATGTTCTGATACCATTTTTTCAAGATGTTTGTTTTCAGGACACATGATTTCTGTGACATCCTCCGGGCACTCCGGTTTCCTCCCACATCCCAAAAACCTGCAACATAAATTTGACGCTCTAAATTGCTCCTAGGTGTGATTGTGAGTGTGGGTGTTTGTCTAGCGATTGGTGGCCAACCAGTTGAGGGTGTACCCCGCCTCCTGCCCGTTGACAGCTGGGATAGGCTCCAGCACTCCCCTCATGAGGATAAGCGGCAAAGAAAATGGATGGATGGATGGATGGATGGATGGATGGATGGATGGATGGATGGATGGATAGCTTTTTGGCCCTTGCAATGTTCCAAGCCACTTGATATGATGCAAACATTTGTCTCTGGATGCATCATTATTATTTTTTAAAACTGCATCTGCTTTTCTGTGCGATTTTTCAAAGTGACTAACTTTTGACTGGGATGTTTAGACACTTTTGGAAATTCTGGATCGAAGTTAGCATGGAGTGAGCTGAAGTGAAGATTTGAAGCTGTGAAATGCGATAGACCTCTGACACTAAAGGCAGAGAGTGGCTGGCCATTGCGCTCATAAAAAAATATGAGCTCTCCTGCTCTGATAAAAACGTCCTGTGTTCACATATTTTTGTTTAACTTTGCCTTTATCTTTGTCATTTTGAGAGCGAAATTGACAAACTATTTTCTCCAAAAATAACCATCCAACTCAGAAATTTCAAGCTATCTTCATTCAGTGTGAAAGCCACCTGGCTAAGCTTTCCTGCTGTCGTCACATGTAGGCCTATAGTCACACCCATGCTGCATGAACCGTTAAATAGCTTCAAGGTGTAGGAGATAAATGGGGAAAAAATGCTGTCTTAATCAACATCAAGGTGTACAAAAAGAAAGAGAAAATTTTAAAAATGATGTTGATACAATCAAATCACTGGAGTGCTGGTAACCCCTGTTTGCCCATGTATATATTTTCATATGATGAGAAGAATTACAGTGGCATGGTAGCACATCTGGTTGGATCGTTGGCCTCACACTTCTGAGGACCGGAGTTCAAAATCCCTCTCCTTGCCTGAGTTTGCATGCTCTTCCCGTGCCTGCGTGGGTTAACTCCAAGCACTCCAGTTCCCCCAGCGCCCAAACCCCCACCAAAAAAAAAGAAAAAAATACATCCAGTAATTGGAGACTCTAAATTGTCCCTAGGTGTGATTGTGAGTGCAACTGTTGTCTGTCACCATGTGCAGTTCAGCGTGTACCCTGCGCCCTGCCTGAAAATAGCTGGGATAGGCTCCAGCACTACTGTGACCCTTGTGAGGATAAGCAGCTCAAAAATGGATGGATGGATAATTTATATACTTTAACAAGTATAGAAATAAAAAAAAGAAAACTGTTCACTAGAGTAATATGAATATTTGAATTCTTGGTAATTGCTGTGAATCAGTCATTGTTTCTAAGAAAAAAAAATCTCAAGTAATATATTCCAAATCTTTAATAACAAAATATCTTTAGCATTACGTGTCCAAAATTTAATGTCATGATTTGCAAAGTGTTTTCTGAAGTTGCTACTTAAATTTTTGGATAGATAGAATTTTTCTCCTATTGCTTATTATGCCTTTTCTATTAAAAAAAACTAACACAAGTGCCTCTTAGTGTCTCCAGAGTATACCTTTTTTTTACAATTATTTTACAAACCTTGATTCTTTGTCCTTCAAGGCATCTTAATCATTCATGCCACTAGAGAGATCCTCATTGTGTTGTTGCAATACACCTGAGGGATCTGTCGGCTGATGATGATGATGAAGCATCCATTTAGCATCCACACAGTAGTAAACACCAAAATAAATGGTGTTATTTGAGATGTGGATGAGCATGTATGAATTTATTATGTTGGAATAATTGGATGTCAATCATAATTATGATATTATAAAGGCAAGAGTGTAATGAGTAGTGAAGCTCATTTAGGCACCTATATCTGCAAAATTTGAAGGGCGACATGAAAATTGGTCACCACAGGATTTTTACAAAACTGTTTACGTTTCTACTGTTTTGCGATTTTATCTTTACCGTCCAATAAAAAGTGTACATGGATGTTAGAAAGCTACCATCATTTGATGTGTTAATAAGGATTGCCTTCGCTGTAAATGCTTGACATTATTTTAATTAATCAGTAACTTAATCATAACTACTATTACTTCAACAAAATGGGATTTAAGCATGGCATTTTATCACAGGAGGAATTCACCCACACAAAACCAAGAAGGCATAAAAAATTTCAAAAATAGTTTTTTTTCTTGTGTTTTTCCCTTTTTTGATCACATTATCTTAAAATGATTTGTTTACGTGCTTGCGGGTGTGAGTCTGTGTGTGTGTGTGTGTGTGTGTGTGTGTGTGTGTGTGTGTGTGTTTATGCAAGACACCGTGGAGATTTGAGCCACTGTATCTTGTTAAAGTAGCCTATTTTGGATTATCCGGAAAGCAAGTAAATAAAAAGCATATAAATTAAACATTAACTTTGTATCATTTGTTCTAAAAAGTAGAGGAAAAAGGTGGAGATTCATGCAATAGAAATTATGCTTGAAGAGTGTATGTGGCACCCTCCAACCCTGCACACATAGTGCTGGCTACTTGGTACTGCAGGCCATATTTGTTCTGTTTGATAGTAACAATAATGTAGCTTCCATCACTATTGCCCCCGGGCTCACTTATACTGGGTTTAGTGGGTGCTGGCAAAGATCCATTTATTTTTTTCCTCATTTGGGAAATGCCAAAATCCCAAATGAGGTAAGTGATCGAGACACCAAATGATTTACAGTGTGACTTAAAATACAATATTTGGGATTTCACAGGAAGACATGACGACAATGAGATAATATCATTTTGCAGAAAAAGCAATACAAAAGTCCATCCTATATTTAAAAAAATTTTGAGAAGCAAATAAAAATTAGAATGGTCAAAAACTGTCTTCAAAATTTTTATAACAAAATGCTTCCACTCCGTAATGGAACTGCTTTTCACAACTCTTTAAGAATGAAGTATTAATGCAGAATTTTGAATGACTGCAGATAAAACCCATATCGGCAATGAGAGCACATAATAAGAAATAAGAAGGATATTGCATGAAATTGGAAATGTTCTATGTTGAACATACAGTATGGTAATTGTTACATAAAATGCAGTTATGTGGACAACATCATGATAATACCAGAGCGGATTTTGCTCTCCAAGAGTAATGAGTCTTCTTAATTTAATAGTGAACCCAGAGGGGAGTAAGCCACTCTGTTTTATAGACTGGTTTGCTGTATACCTGGGTTTGAGCTGTTATCGAGGTCAAGGCACTGATATCAGACAAGAGGCTTAAGGAGAGGCAAGTGTCTTTAACATGAAATAAAACCATCAAAGTACAGCTTTAAGCCCCACTGCTGTAGATAAACCGAGCTGTTATCATGTTGTGCAATAAACTCCTTTTACTCCACACGACCTGCCGCCTCTGTGTGTGTGTGTGTGTGTGTGTGTGTGTGCCTGTGTGCTCTTGAACTCTACACTTATCAGGGTGAATAGGATTTTTTTTATTGAGGCATTTTTGCGGGGAAAGGGGGATTTTATTTGTTTCATCTTCTCTTGTTTTGAATGCCTGGAAATGTTGTGACCCTCAGAAGTAAATTTAAACTTTTGTCCCTCTAGAATAATACTTTTAAAGGCTGCACATGTGAGAGGGAATGTGTTTTCAGACCCCAGGGTTCTGTCCATTTGTAATTTCAGAAATCCCACAGATTGCATTAATTTAACACACAATGTATTAATATAGAAATTACACTTGCACATAGTAATGGAACATAAAATTATGTGTTCAGTCCTTTATTTTTTCTAAATCATTGGCTGTAAGAATTGAGGTATTGTGTAACTAATATGACAAATGTGAGTGTGAAGCCCAAGTGTATGATGTGTCAACAATAAGCAAAACAAGCAGTTAAAATCTTTGTTTGAATGCTATTAATTTTAAAACAAAAGAGTTTGTCTATAATTTGACAGACAATATTAATAACAAAACAATATTGGCAATTAATCTTGTTGTAAGTTTCACCTGAATTGTCAAGTTCCAAACTGTGAGGTGACTTGCATTCCAACAAATAGCTTTGCAAAGCTTGAGTAAGGCTTCTGTCACTCTTTATGAAAAAAAATCAATAAAAAAAAAAAAAACACCGAAGGAAGAATAACCGGGATTCCTGTGTAACCTGCACTCCTCAGTCGTCAGTCTCAACGCAATGGGAAGCGACATCCATATTTGGTTTGTTATGGCGCCCCCGTGAGACGATCAATGTCGGGAGGTTATTACGGGGAGTAGAAAAATGTTCCCGACAAAAAGTTAGGAGTTTGAAATATCGGGTATTTTATTACAGTTGCACTTTGAATGGACTATATATATTCAACACAGGTCACTCTCACACTCCAAAAGTAAATAAATATTAAGTATCATAAAATTCAAATCTAGAATCATATCGACAAAAAAAATAAAACTGCACACACACACATACAGACACATGTACGTATATATATCACTTTCACACTCCAAAAGTAAATTAATGAAAAGTAGCATGAAGTTAAAATGTAGAATGATATCAAAAAGAAAAATGAAACGGGTAAAGTTATTAAGAAAGTAAAGTTATTATGTACATACATACGTACATACATACATACATACACACATGTCAAACTCACCAGGTCAAGTACAGGCGTGAGGAGGACCACGGCGCACCAACACGTCCCCTGCATCCTCCAGCTGCTCAAACTTCCACAAATTTCCTTTTGGATGCAACGTGAGACTCTAAGGAGCATAAATCCACCCGGTCTCTGCCTCACTGTGCGGTCAAGTCCTTAAGTAGCCGAGTTAAAAAGGACATGGTGCAAGCCATGGCAGCAGGCTGAAAAGGCTGAAGGATTGAAGAGGAGAGGACGGGTGCAAGAACGAGGAGCTGCTGCTAATTGTGATGGTGAGGTTAAAGATCGATCGAACAGTTTACTTGAGCGTCAATCCAGAGGCAAAAGGGAGCGCAGGCATAGTTGGGAGCAGCTTGGACTTCTGATTGTCTGGCTGCTGGCGATTTGAAGGCGACACAAGGGAGCTTGGCGCTTTATATCCCGCGCCTTCAACACGATAACAGTGGGTCGCACTCAAGGGGGTGGGCTTTGTGTGAGTACGGGGAGGAGAAAAAAGAGAGGCAAAGAAATCAAATACAAAGAGATTGGTGTTTCCTTTGTAAACTAAAACATGATTTCACGTCAGATTTTTTTTTTTTTTTTTAATATCGGAAGTTTTGGATTCCTGATGCGAAATACCTCACTGTTGAAGAGCACTGGGGGTTCTGAGGGTGCCAGTGTCCCGTAACACTATACCTGGACCCCCTGTGCCCTCTGTGCCCCCTCCCCCCACCCCCGTAACCCTAGATTTTGCAATACTCTGCTGTTGTAAAGTGTCTTCCATTGTGTCAAATCAAGGAGCGCCACATGTGCTGACATGAAATTTTATTCCCTGTTCAAGTTTTCGATTACAATTAAATAACCTATCGCTTACAACAAAATGTACGATTAATCAATACACTTAAATGAATAAAGAAATACAGTGAAGAGCAATAAAGTGTGCGTGTGTGTGTGTGTGTGTGTGTGTGTGTGTGTGTGTGTGTGTGTGTGCGTGCGTGCATCCTTGTATGTTTAAAACGGTGCTGCTTTGATAAAACTCCTAGTGCCACCCAACGCACCCCCCAAGTAAAATTAGTCTACAGCTTCCCTTGAGAAAAACATCCAATTTATAAAATGACAAATAGAAATAGAAATTACACTTAATCTGAATTTCAAGATAATATGTACACATGAACAAAACGCATTTAGAGTGCAGTGGAATTAAACTACACTGCAACTTCTTATTCTTTTCCTTTCTGCTTGTCCCGTTAGGGGTCGCCACAGTGTCATCTTTTTCCATCTAAGCTTATCTCGTGCATCTGCCTCTCTAACACTCACTGTCCTCATGTCCTTGCATACAACATCCATCAAACTTTTCTTTGGTCTTCCTCTCGGTCTTTTCCCTGGCAGCTCCATCCTCAGCAGACTTCTGCCAATATACGCACTTTTTCGCCTCTGAACATGTCCAAACAATATAAGTCTGCTCTCTCTAACCTTGTCTCCAAAACATCCAACTTTGGCTGTCCAACCTGTTAACTCCAAGTGAGAACTTTAGGTGCTTCATTTCTGCTACCTACAGTTCTGCTTCCTGTTGTTTCTTCAGTGCCACCATCTCTAATCTGACTCTTCTGTCACATAGAACACCAGACACCCTCCGCCAACTGTTCCACCCTACTTGGACCCATTTCTTCATTTCCTTACCACACTTTCCATCACACTTGCCTCTTCCACTCTACCTTCTCTCCCATTTTCTTCATTCATTGACTTCTCAAAGTTAAAAAAATAAAAATTAAAAATTAAACTATACTGCAACATTATTATTTTAAAAAATATATATTTTACCACACAATCCAGGATGGACCCCTCCGCCCACACACACACACACACACACACACACACACACACACACACTCCACTAAAGAATGTCACCACTCATCCCCTAAAGTCATATCCAATCTTTGTATTTATGCAAAATATTCAACTTTATTTTCAAATATATTGCACTTCGAACGAAACACAAATGTACTGTAACATGACTCATACAGAAATGGTTATTCATTATTTTTAATTACCATTTGATAATTGTTTGAATAGCTAATAGTTAAAGAGTCTGAAATTAATAGACATGAAAATTCTGTTGCGACGATTGGTTCCAAAATGTGTAAAAATTGGAAAAGTTACATTTAAAAAAGTCAACACACTCAAACATCCAAATCAAGGGGTCATCTGAATATGTATGTGTTGCCATTAAAATTAATGCATTATAATAGGGAGATTCCCCCCCGCTGCCCAAACACACGCACATCAATAAATGTATTTTTATCATCAAAAATTTCCATCAGCACCCCTGCTATTCTGTGACAGGCACCAACAGGGGCCCGGACTGCAACACTCCTTTTCACGCCACTGCAAACACACATTACATACTTTGTACAAACACACACGCGAGTGCACGCAACCATTTGGACAGTACACAAGCTTTCCCACAATGTCATAAATTTCATAAATTTCACATATTGCAATAAAAAATGTTTTTTTTTTGTTTTCAAAATGATCACTCACCACCCTCAAGACTTTCATATTAATATTTAAATTTTAATGTTTATGCATAACTTTATATATATTTATATTTTTAATATTGCTTCACCTCAAAGTCAATTATTTGTATTCCAGAATTTAGAGTTGAGATTAAAATTGTCTTTGCCAAGCGGTAAGGAAAGGAATTGTGGACCGGGAATGATGAGCTCTGCAGTTTCAGGACATGATTCACAGGATGTTTGCCATTGCAAACTGATTATTTTAATCTACATCAATGAAGGTTATTTGCTCTGTCCACAATGCAGAGAACAGATTGTTCACATATTTATAGTAAGCTCTTAAGTAACACAATATACAGTTGATGGGCAAACAGCAGCAGTAGCACTACAAACAGAAACATGTAATAGTTTATAGGAATGCACATTTTGGGTTTAAATAAAAAACAAACCTACTATAAACAATAAATTGTTTATAGGAGCTCATTTTAATGAATGTATGGCTGAATGCTGTACGTTTTCTGTAACAAGAAACAATTTACAAAAACTGTTCATTATTTTATATTGTAAGTGGCAGCTGCACTCAATGTCTATAAAGTAGAGATACCATGTCAATCAATCATGAATTCAATCATGTCAGTCAGTTGGCTAAGTGAAATGTGCCTGATTAATACATATACAAGACAGACATAATACCACAGCTCATTATTTTTTAACTGCAAGATCAATATTCTATTCTGTCAGTTTACAGCATGTACTTCTGGAGGTCAACGTTTGAAATGACATGTTGCACATTTAAACATAGAAATGCACTATGAGAACAAGCATACTTTTTAACTGTTTTCTATTTCCCTATTTACATCAAATGTCCATTAGCTTTCAGAAACCACAGGGGAAATAATGTGCTGTTAAGAGTCAATTTGCCATTCAATGCTGGGGAGTACACTAAAAGACAGCGACTGATTGCAATGACTATGTATGAGTATGTGAGTATGTCTGAATAAATATCACATCGTCTTTCATTTTCATGGGGACCCTTTTTTCATTTTATCTATTGGCATTAATTGTAACATTGTTTGTAAAATTATTTTGTGTTATTTTCCCTGAGGTTGATAATGACATTTCTTCAGCACATTGAACTGTTCATAACACATTAATAGGGAAATAACTAAAGGCTATGATCATATAACCTAATGACATCTGATAGAATGGGTAAATCACAAGGAAGGATTACAATGCAATGTCAGAATTGTGTTAATTAAACAGTTGTCTACTATTAGTGTAATTGTAGGTTATATATATATATATTATATATATATATAATGAGATGTTTATAAGTTTGATATGTATGATTTAAAAAAGTTTTGAAGAATTTATTTAACTACATGACATCTTAGGTTATGTTTAAAAAGAAACAGAACACTCATGAAAAGATGATTCATTATTCATTCATTCTCCTATCTTGTGTGGAGTTAGCATGTACCTTGTGCTTGCATACATGGTACATGCGATAGCCAAGGTACACACAAAATAATATCTAAGATTTTAAAAGATTTTTTTTGCAGATCCACAAGTAAAGATGAAAAAAAAAATTAATTCATTTAACTGTTTTTGTCATATTGCGTGCGGTGTGTGCCGATAATCTCAACACATAACAGCACAGACAGAGATTATGTTCCACCACTAGTCTGGAAAAATGTCCTCTGGGTCAGAGATTTCGTATGATCACAAGTCATCTCACAAAACTGAAAACAAGTAGGGACTTCCAGGTATGTGCCGATCTTTGCCGAATATCACCAAAAAGAAAAGCGGCAGCAGTGTTGTAGAATGGCGATGGTGCCATTTAAAAAAAAAAAAAAAAACTTTTGGAACTACTACTTGCCATCTGGGAACACATTTCTATCCAAAAAAAAAAAAAACAAAAAAAAAAAACAAGATATCGGATAAAACATTTACTTCAATTCATATTTTTCCAATTTATCAGGAAGGTTGTTGTCCCCACAGAGATGTTTTTGATGGTAAATATTGACCACGTTAAATATTTAAGATTGTCAGATGGTATCAAACATTCTTATTGTGACAAATTCACTTTTATTACACCTCAGCCCAAAGGATGTTGGAATCCTTATTGACAGCACAAAACCCAATGCAATATATCAAACAATGTAATTAGTATCATCAGAAAATTTTTTGGCAATCATGAAACTTCTTTCAGACACCTAAAGGTAGAGAAATATTGGCATTGAAAGTTTGAAAAATATTACTTATATTATTATATTAATATCATAAACTTCTGATGAATAAAATAGCAAATAATTCAAACACTCATATTAGTCAAATTAATCCATTTTCAAAATTCAGTGGCTCATGTACTGTATTTCCCGTTATTGATCAAATTGAATGAAATTGGCACTTATATTGCTGTGATCCAATAGGATTGTACAGCAGCATCCTCTTCGTAAGAGAATGCAACCAGTGAATGTTTTCTGGATCACCCTCTGCTGTTTACAGTGTCACTTGAGGTGCATAATGGAAGAACAGCACCTCTATAGAGAACTCGTGTGTGTCGTTCCTGTATGTGTTCATGGTGGTCTATGCTTTTGTCTCCTGTTCATCTGCCCATGTTGAGAGCAGAGGTAAGACAAGTTGAGTTAAATTTGCTCTATTGCTGAGTGTGTGTCCCCGGCTTGGGGAGTGATAGGATCCTTTTTTGTCACAGAACAGAGAGGGCAGCAAAGGGAGCAGAGAAGAAAAGACAGGATAGGACTTCAATAAATCCTCACACAGCCTTATTGCTACAACACTGGAGTGCTCTTGTATTTTGGCCATAACTCAGCTAGCCTGGCTGATGGGATGCTGTGCTGAATAGTCCAGATAGCCTTCACAGGCCCAGCATGACAAGTAGACCCGGAGCAAGAGGAGATAAATCACATCGGGTTGGTTTACTTCCTTTGTACCAGCATTGAAGGACAACATGGGCAGCATTTCAGGGGCTGATACTCCAGGATTCATTTGCAGTATGCAATTACATGTAAAACAGGTTGGAATTTTAATATGGGGATAGGAATGATTGGAGGATTCATTACATTGGCCAGCAAGAAATTTACAGACTTTTTTTTTTAGCTTATTCTGGATAATTTTGAT
Source organism: Syngnathoides biaculeatus (assembly GCF_019802595.1). Taxonomy (NCBI): domain Eukaryota; kingdom Metazoa; phylum Chordata; class Actinopteri; order Syngnathiformes; family Syngnathidae; genus Syngnathoides; species Syngnathoides biaculeatus. Next base: position 4,832,682 of record NC_084640.1, on the reverse strand, counting down.
ATGCTAAATACAAACCACATATTGGTTATTTTTATAAAATATGGCCGTGTTTAGTTTATTTGAACTCGAATTTTTGGTTTAGAGTGCAAATAAAGAGCTTCATATTCTGAATTATGAACCATGACGACATACCATTCGATCTACAATTGCTTACTTTTGTTTATGTCGACTATTCAATTTACAGTATGCAACATTTATAACATTTGATTAATAAATTGCTAAACTCTGTGAATTAAAACCTGACCTGAAGAAGACAATAATTAGTTGAAAGAACAGACAACCTGCAGTTTATTCATTTTTTGTAATCCAGTGTTATGGATTTCCACATTGTCTTTTCTGGCCCGACTATGGTGCCACAACAAAAAAAATTAGAATTTAATTTTGCAAAATATACTACACACAATTTAATTGGGTTAGAACATTATCCATCTATTTAGAGCATACTTTTTTGACATTAGAAGAACACTATTACCTAGTGAATTGAGTGACATTTTACATCTACACTTTGAAATAACTGAAGCTCTCTTTCAGTGTAATGTTTCTGGAAGAGTCTGGAACTATTTGACCTTGCGGACCATTACACTTGCACAATATGAGTGCGAAACCAACATGGCACAATGAGCAAGGTGGCTGAATGCGATTGAACTGGATAATCACCCAAAAATTACAGGAGCCGATTGACCCTTGCACACATAAACAACTTGGTGTAATGGAAGAACTGAGACTTGTAGTGCTGTTATCAGGAAACAACATTTTGAGGTGACACATATTTCGTACTATTTTTTTAATTTATTATTTTTGAAACCCAAATGCCGGCACGTTGGATAGACTGGTTAGAGTGTTGACCTCAGAATTTTGCAGACTGGGGTTCAAATCCCAACCCCACCTGTGAGAAGTTTCCATGTTCTGGCCGTGCCTGTGTGGGTTTTCTCTGGCCACTCGGGTTCCTCCCACATCCCCAAAACATGCATTAATTGGAGACTCTAAATTGCCCGTAGGTGTGATTGTGAGTGTGACTGTCTGTCTCCATGTACCCTGCGATTGGCTGGGAACCAGTTCAGGGTGTGCACCACCTCGTGCCTGATGAGAGCTGGGATAGGCTCCACCTCTCCTGTGACCCTTGTGAGGATAAGCGACTCAGAAAATGGATGGATGGATAGATGAATGACAAACAACATGGCACGATTATCAAAGAAGAAGCGCACTGTATCTAAACTGTATATTAAACAGAAAAATATAAAGAGAGAAACTGGCAATAAATAAACGAGTGTTAATCTTTTAGAGGCTCTTGGCAATGGTTTTCAGTGACAGAGACTCTAAATGACTCACTTTTTAGTCACAGGTACACATGAAATTTTCTGCCACATCATGTGCAGCAGGATCCTTAGGATGCTTTACTCTTAATAGGGTTGGATTTAATTGCATGGCTGGCGTACATGCCAAATTTCTCAATAAAATATCACATCATGCAATATTTCAAAACAAATTTCTAGATGCTTTAAATGCTGGTAATCAAAAATTGTAATACCTCAAAGGTTCTAAAATTTTGAAAATGATCAAAGTGTTATGGATATCCATCTATCCATTTTTTTAGCTGCTTATCCTCACAACGGTCATGGGAGTGCTGGAGCCTATCCCACCTGTCAACGGGCAGGAGGCAGGGTACACCCTGAACTGGTTGCCAGCCAATCACAGACCACATGGAGACAGACAACAATCACACAAACAATCATACCTAGGGGCAATTTAGTGTCCAATTAATGTTGCATGTTTTGGGATGTGGGAGGAAACTTGAGTGCCTGGAAAAAAACAACACAGGCAAGGGGAGAACATGCAAATTCCACACGGGCGGGGCCGGGATCGTATGGAGTTTGCATGTTGTCCCTGTGCCCGCGTGGGTTTCCTTGTTTGGGTTTGATAGTGAGTGCGGCTGTTTGTCTCGATGTGCCCTGCGATTGGCTGGCAACCAGTTCCGGGTGTACCCTGTGTCCTGCCTGTTGACAGCTAGGATACAATATTTATCTGTGTATATGTGTAGGTGTCCATGTGTTTGTGTGAGTGTTTGAATCTTTTACAAGAAGTTAATAAATTTGGCAAAACCTGACATTGACTTGTCTACTCCATGATCATAATTTGATTTTTTTTTTTTTTTAAATAACTCAGAGGTGGGCTTGCTGATGTGTTTCCAATCGTTTTCCTACTACATGATTCAAGACACTTGAGTTTGAGAGGATGAACAGATGGCCGGCCACTCTTCTTCAGAATTTCCTGGTACACTGTAGAATTAATTGTTCCATCAATCACAGCAAGTTGTCCCTGTCCTGAGGCAGCAAAGCAGCCCCAGACCATTGCAATGCCACCAGCATGCTTCGATGTTAGCATAATGTTCTTTTTATCATATGCTGTACCATTTTTACGCCAGATGTAATGGAGCGGACACCTTCCAAAAAGTTCAAATTTTGACTCGTCAGTTCACAGAATGTTTCTTGGCAAATCTGAGATGAACCTTTGTATTCTTTGCTGATAGCAGGGTTTTTTTTCTGGGAACTATCCAATGGATACCATTTTTGGCACATGTCTTTCTTATGGTTGGGTTATAAACACTGACCTCAATTTACTTAAGATGTTGTTCAAGGTTCTTTTGTGACCTCTTGGATGCGTCGTTGTCGCAATTCTGGAGTAATTTTAGTTGGTTGTCCACACCTGGGACGGTTTGCCAGTGATTCCACTTTCACCATTTATGGACAATGGCTCTGACAGTGGTGAGCTGGAGCCCCAACACCTTGAAAATGGCTTTGTAACCTTTTCCAGACTGACCTTTCCCAAATTTATAGTTAGTCACAGTGACTTTGGGATTTAACGGGGGGCAATTATCATAATTTCTCGAGTATAATGTGTCCTGAAGGATAATGCGTACCCCCAAAGTTGACCTAAAAAAATCATCAAAACACTTCTATGAATGTACAATGCGCACCACCAATTTGCTGCTATCCATATGCTCAAAATATTGGGAATTATCTGTATTATTTATTTATTATTTGTACCTGTATTGTTTTTCAAAAAAATCATTTGTACAGCAATCATTAATAATTTTTGTCCATGTACTGATACAGCGGTAATATATATCTCGGGACAGGCCACAGGACAAGCTGGTCCTGGTCCCTGCAATTATCAGAACAGAATCCCTCAGCCAACTAAAATAAATGCTCAACAATGGCATAACATTTTATTAATACTGTTGTTAACCAGTGTTGGGCACGTTAGGATATGCTGGAAAGACTATCTGTCTCGGCTGGTTTGGGAACGCCTACTTCCCCCGTGACCCAACCTGGAAAAGTTGCATAAAATGGATAGATAGATGGATGGACCTGTTACTGAAAAAAGTAACGGCGTTAGTAACACTTTATTTTAATGCCGCTATTCCCATCACTATTGATAACACATATTACAATCTTAAATAAATATTTAACATTGTTTACCTTAATGGCTGGCAACCAGTTCAGGGTGTATCCCACCTCCTGCCCCTTGAAAGCTCGGATAGGCTCCAGCACTCCCCACGACCCTCGTAAGGATAAACAGCGAAGCAAGTGGATGGATGGATGTTTAACTTAAACATTTTTTTTGCATTACATATTTGTGCATAAAACGTTTGTGCATTGTGCAGTTTGTCCACTACGGTACACATCCTTGGCCAAGACGACAAGAAGTTGGGCTACAGCTTAGGCTTGCCAATCAATAAATACAAAAACTGACAACATGTCTTCATTCTCAATCAAACACCTGCTTCTCCTCCTCTTTTCAGCACTAAATTGTCAATAGTAGATTGTGATCAGAAGGCCAATTTCCTGATTTTCTCAGTGTACCTTTTTGGTACTCATTCATTACTGGGCGAGAAAATGACAGTGTAGCCGTTTCCTAATGGCTTGCTTTTGGGCTCCAAGGGGATGGGCTTTAAGACAAGATAATGCAGAAAGAAAGAGGATGATTGCAGAGCTGAGCAAAGCTAGTGTCCGGTGGCACGGAAATGTTCAGCTGGCTTCCCTCCATTTCCAATTGTGAGGGCAGATGTTGCTGCGAGCCCTCAGGCGAGGCAGTGACGCACAGTGGCTGCGGCCCAACCAGCTGCCTTGTCAAGTGTCACTTTACATCCGCGGTGTGGAATAGAAGTCAAACTAGGCTTGACCAGAACGGGCCGTTGGGGTGCACTTCATGCCATGTGTGCAACAAAAAGCTCAGCAGCCGGCAATCATGGTCAAGGCAGCCAGCGCTTTTCAGGAGGATGCGGAAGGTGGGAGGGTAGACAGAGATGAATGGCTGAGGAACGTAGCGGCCAAAAGATGCAAGTGCCGGGTATAATTGCTTCCTCGTCACAATTAGTATGACTGCTGGTGTAAGGATCAAAAAGCATTTACAGAAAGTTTTGTTTGGCCTGTTGAGGATGTGAACAGATAAAAGAGGTTTAATTTTGGTCCAAACTTTTAGGATAAATGTTCTTGTGTGATTTTCAAACTCATTCTTTTTTCCAATCATTTTAAGTTATCCATAGTACATGGAAACATGTAAAGAGTACTTTGGAAGAACACAACTACATTGACATAATCTGAAAAATTATTTTTGAGCTATCTCACATATGCGGCAGTCATTTTTTTCCTCCCCTACAATAAATCCCGAAACACAAATAGTATACTTGATCTATGATTGTGGGCATGATTGATGAAACTTATCATGCAAATTGTTAACCCTCAAGGTAAATTTGTATTTTCTTTTATTTTCCTTGTTTTTCTCTGCTGTTTAAGAATCTTTTCTCTATTTTCCATAAATGAATGAATACATGTTAAATAAATAAATAAATAAATAAATAAATAAAAATACAATCTCCCTCTATTGCATTTTATTAAACATTTTCCTATGGGTCTGACAAAATTCTGTAATATTAATCACATAGCAATAAGATGCTTTTCATATTCTCTACATTGTATGTAAAAATTTTAATGTGAACACTTGTTAACAAACTTATTTTCCAACGTGTGTTTTTCCCTCTCTCTGTGTGGAAATTGATTAATTTAGCTTTTAAAATAGCTGAAGTTACCTTTAGATGTCAAAAATGTGTTTGACTTTCTTTTTCTGACGGTGCTGCTCCTCCCTTGAAGTGTTTTAGTGTCACCTAGGAAAGAAATACCTCACTCTTTGAAAACCAGCATTCTGCACCATGACTTGGGGTTTAAAAACCATTTTAGAACTATGAAATGGTCCTTCTGATGTATCAATAAATAAATAAAATTGTCCATTATCATATCAAATGATTGTAGAGACTCAGCTAATTTTTTTGTTAATGTTTTTTTTTATTATGTGTTGTAATGGAATTGCTGGTATTATTGTTGGGTGCTTTGTAAATATAGTTCTACCATATTTTCTTAGGAGTATGAAGTTCAGACAAATTAGATATTAGTCAAGAGAAACACAAATTAATGGATTGCAGCCTATATGTGAACCTATATGCTGATATCTTTTGTTTTATATTTTCAGGTACTAGAAGTAATATCAGTGTTGTTGATGGATGTCTGGAATCTGTGGATATTAAGGACTTGGGCTTTGGAATCAGAGGGTACTGTTTTGAGTTCAGTTGCGTGAAGACAAAAAAAAAAGTGAAAATAACAACTGGTTGCGGCGGCATGGCGGCACAACTGTAGAGCAGTGGCCTCACAGTTCTGAGGACCGGGCTTCAAATCCTGTCCCTCCCTGTATGGAGTTGGACTGTTCTCCTTGTGTCTGCGTGGGTTATCTCCGGGCACTGCTGTTTCCTCCCACATCCTAAAAACATGCATTGATTGGAAACTCTAAATTGCCCCTTAGTGTGATTGTGTATGCAACTGTTGTCTTGTCTCCTTGTGCCCTGTGATTGGCTGGCAACCAGTTCAGGGTCTACCACGCCTTCTGCCCGATGACAGCTGGGATTTGCTCCAGCACTCCCACGACCCTTGTGAGGATAAACGACTCAGAAAATGGATGGATGTAGCAACTCGTTGTTGGAGAGAGGCTAGTTGTCCTGTTGGCTGCTGTCAAGGTGCCCTTTAGCAAGTCATTGTCTCACTAGCCCAGCCTAGTGTTCACTCTGAGGGCTCTATTTTCGAAGCCGGCACATTGGTTATGGGACACAAAAGCTGGATGATCCTGATTTGGGTACAAGCGCAAGGCTCAGTCCACATGTGTGCCAATATGGCAGAATGGTCTGTGATGAGCTTGGCGTCCAGACGCAATGTCCTTTGTGTCCTTTGAGGAGGAATGACAATTTGATGGTAGAAAGTTGGTCTAAAGCTACATCTGCTCATACGAGCATTATATCATTCCAGCAGGGTACACAAACGATCAGGGGTGGCATTAGAGTTATGATGTTTGTTGACACATTTAAGCCACCAGGAGCTATCACCAGGTCATTCAGTATTTAACAAGAATTTTCTTTTTGTTTCGGTTTGTCCCGTTAGGGGTCGCCACAGCATGTCATCTTTTTCCATATAAACCTATCTCGTACATCCTCCTCTCTAACACCCACTGTCCTCATGTCCTCCCTCACAACATCCATCAACCCTTTCTTTGGTCTTCCTCTCGCTCTTTTGCCTGGCAGCTCCATCCTCCATCCAGTATTAAACAAAAATACCCACTCACATTGTCTGTTTAGGCCAAAACCAGTGACACTGCACCAGTCATTCGCAGATCGACACAATTAAATGTTCTCATCTCCCACACAGATATGTCACCGTGTGAGACTGTCATCTGTGCAGCATTTAAAAGGAATGATAGCTGTGCTTACTCCCATAGTAGCCCTTGCACTTGTCTGAAAATTACAAAGTTGCACAAATTTTAGTCGCCACTCACAAATATAGACACATGAATCTGTCCTTGCATGGCTGCATGTGTGTGACCTGTGTGATGTGCAACTATATAAATCGGTGTGAGCAGAATTTACCCCTTTAGAGACTTTGATGAGTATAATACATGACAAAATTGGACTGACTGAGTTGGACAGGCTTTGCAGACTGCAATGGATTTTTTTTTACACAAAGGTAGTTTATCTATTGAAATACACAGCATATTTCCAATCTTAGGAGTTGAATTAAATAATTTCTGCAAAGCAATTTTAATCATATTTTTGTTCTTTCTCTGAGGTCACAGGAAAGTCACTTAATTGAAGTGGGTTTTACCGCATGCCTTAATTGATTAAAAGAACCTGTAGGACTTCCTTTTCTTGGCAACTGGGGTTAGCTGGGAGACTGAGACTTGATTAGGTGAACTGCTGCTAAAATGAGAGGAGCAAAAAAAAAAAAAAAACACAATCTCTATTTCCATCTGATCATAATTAGGAGCACTGATGATAAAGGCATTTACATTACTTCAACAAGCAGAGGACAACAATTACACAAATTGAAGAAAACAATTCAAAAGTAATTATGTGGCCATGTTTGTAAAAGCAAATTCATTGTACTTGGGATTCATTCATGCATTATGCAGCACTATTATTTATACAATTTTCTGTATTTCCTGCATTCATTCATTTTCTCCACTATAATCCTTATCCTCATTGGGGTAAGAGCCTATTCCTGTTGACGATGGAAAAGAGGTATTTACATGCACTCACGTACATCGCACATGCACGCACACACACACACAGCAACGTATATACATATCTGCTTTACAGTTCTGAGGACTGAGGTTGAAATTGGGCCTCACCTGTGTGGAGTTAGTAATTTCATCAGGAGCCTGTGTGGCAAAATAGTGAAAAGATAGTAAAGGACAGTACCTGTATTATTAATTGATTAAGATGTCATTTACTAATGTCATTTGTGAAAACAAAACCTCCAAATAAAAACACATGCACACACATTTCTGACTTCTCAGAGAAGCCCATTAGACCATCTGAAATGTGTGCATGAAAATAAAAATTTTATATAAATTTCCTCATTCCTGTCAAAATGATAACATGTTACGAGCTCACAATAATTGTTTGTAATTAAAACCTTGAGTTCTGACTTTTTTTTCTCATATTGATCACACACTCATCAAGACCATTTTCACATCTCACACGTAAATTCAAAATGGAGTTTCTAAATGACAACATGTCTGACCCTATACAGTATGTGAAAAACAACTATGGACCCCCCCAAAAAAGGAAAAAAAGAATGCAGGAATGTAGATAGATAGATAGATAGATAGATAGACAGATAGATAGATAGATAGATAGATAGATAGATAGATAGATAGATAGATAGATAGATAGATAGATAGATAGATAGAGATAGATAGATAGATAGATTGATAGATAGATTGATAGATAGATTGATAGATAGATAGATGATAGATAGATAGATTGATAGATAGATAGATTGATAGATTAGAGAAATCATAATGTCATTCATGTCACATGTGGGGTTTAATAAACACTATTTTTTATATGGGCGATGTGCAATCTTTTTTGTCTTTTTCTGACATCTAGTGGGGGAATTAAAATAGTGCAACACCTATTGGTTCACTTTGAAGTATCCATCCAGCCATTGTCCAAGGCACTTATCCTCACAAGGGTCACAGGAGAGCCGGAGCCTAACCCAGGCAGCTTCGGGTGAAAGGCAGACTATACCCTGAACTGGTCGCCAGTCAGTTGGAGGGGAGATATCAACACCATCACTGAGCAAGAATCGATTCCACACTCACTGCACCAAAGTCGTGTGTACCACTACACTTTCAGTGACATCACTTTTGAGTATTTCCCCCCTAAAATATATGCTGGTATATTACATTCAGCTATGTAGTCTTGACCGTACAAGTCTGAATTTGTAAACCACAGCTTTTAGACTGGGTAATGCATGTCCTTTACGATCCACAACATAATGGTATTGCTATGGTGCTTATTACCAGAAAATAATCAGTTACAGTATATACTGTACATTTTGGTTACAGACATTTATTTGCTTTGATGTTTATAGGAGTATTACTGGTAATGTTTGATGATACATCAATGTTTGTGTTGTGACATATACACTTAAAATAAAGGTGTTTATTGTATGGTGAACAGAATTATACGTAGCTGAGGGTTGGCCTGGTGAGCAAATCCACAGTCTGCTTTAAAGCTCTACAGCTGCTGTAAGTGGCTTCATAGAACAACTGTCGTCTTTGGGCAGGAGTCAGGGTACACCCTGAAACAGTTGCCAGCCAGTTGCTGGGCATACAGAAACAAACCATTAGCACTCACAATCACACCTAAGGGCAATGTAGTCTCCATGTTTTTGGAATGAGGGAGGACACCGGAATGCCCAGGGAAAACCCACGCAGGCACGGGGAGAACATGCAAACTTCACACAGGCGGGGCCGCGACTCGAACCCCGGTGATCAGAACTGTGAGGCCAACATCCTGCAGTTGTTAACACCGTGTCGCCCAGTCGCGACACCAAATAAAATCAATTATTAAAACTGAATTAAACTTCTTCTAGCTGATGAACATATCCAGAGTGAAGATGCATGTGCCAGTCAGACCAGGAAAATCTCATCGATGCTTTTATCTCAAATAGACATGACGTCCGTATTGGTCTTCTGACAGCTGCAGCTCAAGGTTCTGACGAGAACAAAGAGGTCAAAACATCCATTCATTTCCTGAACTGCAGATCCTCACTTGGGTCACGGGCATGCTGGAGCCTATCCCAGGTGACTTCATGCAAAAAGCGGACAACACCCTGAATTGGTCACCAATCAGTCAGTCACTGGGCACCACAGACAACCATTTGCTTTCACATTCACATTGTCACTGAGTGCACAGTGCCCGCAGCAAAGTCAAGCGAGTGTATCACTACACCGTCAGTGACTCGGTCACAATATATTACTTCAATTCTAAAGTCTCTACATTGGGATGCTTTTTTGTTTTTCTTTGTTTTAAAATAGTTTTTTTTTTTCCATGTAAATCGTAATGTGCATCCTGGGACATAGTTTAAAGAGTAAAATGGCCTATGCTGACCTGTTAATGTCATGTCAACCATGTAATAAAGACAATCATATTTCTCTTGTTTATTATAAGCAATTAGTCAAATACATACAAACAGTAGGAAAAGGACAGAGATCATCTGAAACTTAGTTTTTCACGTTTATCAATACCATACACACATTCATTCAGCTTTTATCCCTTTTTTCATTCAACTTCTCAGTACAAAAGTAAAAGAAAAATATGGTACATGAATAATAAATTTAAAAAGTATTTTTCACTTTATTTACAGCTCATATGAAATGAAATATAAATTCAACATTCCTTTAACTTACTGGCAAATAGCTTCACATAATATTGGACAGTGAGGCAATTATGATGTCTCAGCGTTGATAATGAATGCATTGTATACTTTCTGTACCCTCAAGTGCAATGACGTAATGTACTTTTCATATACCTTCATAAATGGATGTCAGTGCTTGAAAGTTGAAAATGATGATTTCCTATGAAACACAGTACATTGGCAACTGCCTCCTGAAGCTCATCCTTTGTGGTACAGTGTCAAACAACAAAACTGTTTCAAATGAGCTTACATTGATGACTTTATTTATGAGAGGATAAACATCTGCAGTTGTAAAGAGTGAAACCTCCAAAACTATTTTATAAGTGCTTAGCAAGACTCGAGACTATGTTTACCTTTAAATGCTAAGCCATATGGGAACATGTACTCACATACAGTACAAGATTAATATTAAAGTCAATATTAAAACAAGGCATTGTAGGTATAAAAATAAGTCAAGGGCCTGGGCCAAAGGACAAAAATCAAACCATACCAGAATATCCAATATAGCCTTTGGGATCCGATGCAAAGATGCATGGAGGCATAACAGGAAATACAACGAAGGGGTCGTTCAAATGTATTCAGAGGGCCTATCCTTTTTCACTCCTCCAAAGTGGAGATATCTTCGATCGTAAGATTTCGCTACCCATTTAAACTTCCCATTTTATAACAGAATTGTTGATGATATGTCTATCCCATCACTCGGTCTTAAATCAGACACTTAAGTGCATCAATAATCCAAAGTTAAACATCAGTATAAGATACAAGTCAAATCATTTGATATTCACTGAACACACTGATCTTGCAAGGAAGAGTAGCTGTACATGTTTGAAATGTAAGTTGTGAGAAAACAGAAGAACAAACAAACCTATTTACAGAATCCCATAATATGAAGTCAAAAACATTGTTAGTCACATCTTTGCCCAAAAATGTCATACAATGTATACCAGCTTGTCTGGAAGGAGGCCATTTCCTATGGGTGAGCAAGACATGAGTCAAACTTGCTGCACTAATATAGTGCAAAATGATGCCTGAAAAAAAGGAGAGGCAGGTAGAAGAGATAGCTGCTGTGAGATTAAAGATAACAGCATGCTAAATTACTCTTCTTGGCCCTTATAGATTCCACACAGCTGTGAGAAAATCAACAATCAAATCAAATTTAAGAACAGCAGAGAAAGGCAAACTTCCAGATGTAGAAAGTTAAATAAAGTCATAAAGACTTTTGTGAAACAAAACAAAACAAAACAAAAAAAAAACACCATAAAGGTAGAGCTTGAATTTAGTTTTGCGATATTTTGAGGTTTTCTTCCAAAGGGTTCCATACAGGGCAAATGTCCGTAGATCAGTATGGTAAACAAAAAAACTCCTACATGTCAGCATCTCCATCATAGGCCAGTGTCAGTGGCTTCAGTCTGTTGTTCATCTGTCTTCGCTTTGGTTTCTTTGGCTTTTTGCTGCGTGATGAAATAGAAAAAAAAAAACAATTACTTTTTTGGGCAATGGTCACCAACAAGTTCTAAACGCCTATAAAAACATTTTTATGGTACACTTGCAACTGGGAATTGTTAGCGCTATACTGTATATTATTGGACCAACTTTGTTAACACTCATGGGTTGTGAACAATGCTTACAGAGTTTGCTGGAATAGGTTATTCTAGTATTTAGCATGAGCATTTGGTGATTTCCAACAACTTTCCTTGCCTGGGAGCAAAATATTTTCACCAATTTACTGATTTGCAGCTGCAGATTTTAAAAGAGGTGGACAATGTCCAGTAAATTTCTTGAAACATTTCAAACTATTTCTTTTTCTTTTTTATCATTCCAGTTTATGTAGTTATGTGTTCTTTTTGTAAAAGTTATTTAAATGAATGCAAGAAAAAAATGCATGATTGCACCTCATTAATAGGGCATACATGGACTATATAAAAGATAACACGTTATATGTAGATATACTGTATTTCACTTTCTAACTCTTAGGTTTGTGAAAATGGCAAATATTGCCTTTATGACCAAAAATAGGTTATTGTTGCTGCCCAGTGTGGTTGGTGAAATGACTGTCGGCATATGAACACTACACTAACCACATCTGGGTAAAAACAATTTATTGTTGACCACCTCTACCAAAACACAAATAGGTCAATTTTACAATTTAAGAAGTATTTTGGATGAAAGGTGAATATTTCAAACAAGAGCAATCTAGTTGCTTTAATTCACCCATTGTGGATTACCATGACATGGATGTCTGAGAGTCTACTCAGAAAACATGTTAATTCAATGACTCCAAATCTCCTATATAATACACAAGTAAAGCACCTTATTACGACTACAGTAAATCCAGTTTAATGCCCTCCTCTTTCAATTTCAGTTAACAATGCTGTTGATGTTACATCTATAAAAAAAACTTGACTTCTTCAAATAAATGTACGCAGATTTCTTCAGTCAAAATGCTGATGATGCTAGAAGCTCACCATAAGGGAGTGATGAATGTGAAATGACTAAAGATGCATCACAGGGAATGACGGCACAAATTAAGACAGTAAGTAACAGAGAAGTGCCTTGATTAAGTGATTAAAGTTTCAAAGTGAGGTGGGGAGCAGTGTATTGACTGCATCCGTGGCTGATGAACAGCGTATTGCTGCTGCTTCTGAAGTTGGCGCAGCTCTTGTTGTTCTAGGTTCTGGCAGGCAGGGCAGATGTAAGGCACTGTGTAGCTGTTTGGGTCCATCCAGTACACCCCAACGGCTGGGGACTTGGAGTTTGGGTCATGGCAAAGGCAAAAACCACGACTAAACAGGGAATGTGAGGGATGAAGATGAAGAAAGAAAAAAAATAAAACAAAATGAATGATGAAGTGATCATGGATAGAAGAATAACAGAAAAGCAAAACAACGGTTACATGTGGACCGTGATGTAATGGAGATCAAACTGTCTTGCTAGCAAGTTCATCTAAATTGTTCCAATAAATGTTGTTAGTGCACGGCCATATAACTATAAATCGTTTATTATCTGGAGGTTTTACTTTCGTTTGTCTTTTTTATCATTTATTTTTGAATGCGCTTCCAAACATTTTTGGGAATGAGAGATACATATAATGTGCTGTCAGGAACTGATTAGCTCTGTGTCAACACAGTTCAAAAAAAAAAATCCGGCATTGGAAAACTTTTTTTCTACACTATTCACAATTTTATTCCACTAGCAGGACCCAGCACAATGCAGTTGAACCTCATTTTAAGTTCGTCAGCACACTTGAAATTCTTACAACACGAATGATACCGATACTTATGAGATAATCTTTGACCATAAACAGAGAAGACAAAATGTGTTTTGTTTCTCTTTAACTCCACTGCCATTTTTTTTTTTTTTTTTTTGTGGAAATTGTCTCAAATCAAGTTACTTTTATGGTTATGAGTCTGATTTTAAGCGTAATCAAATTAGTTTTGTGGGTTGATTAAATACAGGACTTTGCAAAAACTACATAGCCAATTTCCAAAATAGCTTTGTGGAGAGCTGGAAAATACCATGGAAGGACCCAATTAAGTCTGAATGCCAAAAAGGTTTGAGTCCAAGTCAGACTAAAAACTCAGTTAGAGCAATGTGTTCTCTCTTTTTTGTGATAATCCTATTATATCTACACTAAAATGCAAAGTAGAGATGTTTTATTCACCAATTTTCACAAATGTTTTGCTCCGGTGGAGGGGCTGTGATCTTTGGCACAAAGAGGGTGCAAATGGTCACTTTGTACTGGTCAACCATCCCTGCATTGAATCACGTGACCTACGCATTGGCCTGTGCAGCACTCTTGCATAGCCTGTGTATAGCTTGCCGCGTACACATCCAAAGAAGTTGCTGCATGGGGAAAAAAGCGGCATTCATCTCTCGTGATTGGCCTGTTATAGTCAAATCCATTTATGACGTACTAGCCGTTCCACCCAGCTCCATATACCACCTACGTCACCGGGTTCTCAATCGATTTTGCAGCATAATTAAACGAATCATCTGGTCATTTAGGTCCATTTGTTCAAGCAGACACGCTTCCATGGTGGCCATTGTTGTGAGTTTGTGTCTTGTTACGGAAAGGAAAAACTGCCACAGGAAATGGCCAAAATATGCTGAGGAAACCACACCCTTTGGCGTCCTAGGTAATACCAGCCATAGTGACACCTCTGACTTGGAAAAGAACTGCAGTACATTTTCAAAATGAGCATGTGAGTGCGCTGGAGTATAAAGGCAACTCCACAGGGGGTAGTGACCTAGAGTGCACTTCAAGCACAGGAAGAGAGGATTCTGAATGGCGCTTGCATCATTTCATCTCACAAATCAACACTCTACCCAACAAAATGGATGAATTTCATTTCCCACAGACCATTACCACTACAATGCTCAAAGCCCTGACATTTTGGTTTTCTCACTATCATTCCTCAAGAGGAGCTGAGTGGCTGGATTAGTTTGAATACCCCAACTCAGGTGTTAATTAGGTTTTTCTAATTTGGATACGTAAAGGGATGGCCAGTACAGTTTTTTTCAGTATTTATCACCAACTTGTCACCATCATTATGTAAATGAGCTATTGACTCTCTACTCTACATAGTTACTAAAACTGAACTATTTCTTTATCTTTACCAAAATAAATTGATAGAAATTACTTGCTGTATGCTTGCACAACACTGCATATACTTTGTTCGATACATCCCATTACAGATACACCCCTTTTAATAAACATATAGTTCATAGGTTGTGACCGTGTGCCTTCCAATAGCCAACACAGTCGTCAGTAAAGTGAGGGAAAATGGGGCATGCTCTGTCTTTGAGTCAATCTCGGGGCATTATAAGAACATCAGACTGAATTTGTCTGCATACCAACAGCAAATGGAGAAGTTGGAGCTGTTGTGCGGCCGACACAACCTGGAGGTGAACACACTAAGGACTGTAGAGATGATAGTGAACTTGAGGATGCATCCTTCACTGCCGCTGCCCTTCACACTGTCCAACTGTCTTGGGTCAACCATCAAGACCTTAATGTTTCTGGGAAGTACTGTCTCTCAGGGCCTAAAGTGGGAGACTAATATCAACTCCATTCTGAAAAAAGCCCACCAGAGGATATACTTCCTCCATCTTCTAAGGAAGTATGGCCTGCCACGGGAGCTGTGAAGACAGTTCTACATAGCGATACAGTACCTGGAGCATTTCCCCAATCAACAATGTCCCTGATTATCACACAACTAGTCACTTTAAATTGTATTTCTTGAAGTCTCGGCAGCCCTCTGTAGGAATGATCACAAATCAATCCTGTTTTCATCTGACAGTCTGGTTTCATGCTGCCACAAAACACGACACTCTCCAACTGCAATGGGCAATCAGGACTGCTGGGGAAAAAAACCCATTTGCACCCAACTACCCACCCTTGAGGACTTGCATGCTGCCAGAACTAAGACAAGAGAATGCCTAATACTCTTGGATCCTCCACATAGTGGTCACCACCTTGACAGGCTCCATCCCTCAGGTGATAAGGCCTATTAATCAATACAAACAAAAACTAGTCATTCCAACAACTACTTTTGTCTTTCCATTAAATTGCACAATGGTAATATTATCGACATTATCAAATTATCGGTAACCTCTCATTGCTTGGTGACTCTTGAAAAGGTTATGTTAGGACAGCAACCTTCATCAACACCCGGTTCCAGGAACTGCCTTAAATAGAGTTGTTTTTCAGCAGTCTCCGGTGTTGTGTGACTAGCCAAAACTGCTTTGAGTGTCCAGTCACAACAGAGGTGGTTCTCAGCAGACTCAACGGCCTTGGGTGTCTAGTCACATCAGCTAGCTCCTGTTTTGAGACATGTCCACCAACAGCAGCTTTCCAACATTGCCTATATAATCTTTGTTCTGCTTTCACACACACACACACACACACACACACACACACACACACACACACACACACGGCGTCGGAGCACAGCCTTTGCCTGTGTCACACTATGTGTCACAGACCACTCTGTTCATTAAACTTCAAAGTATTTGTCACATTTCACGCCTCTGGAGTCCAGTTATTGACTGAACCTGGAATTGGATGAACACGTGGAAGGACCCCAAAAGGACCTCCTTTCAACAACTGATGACCCCGACATGATTCGGAAGCATCCATTGGACCGACAGGCAGAAGTTTTGGCACCACAATTGACAAGGTAAGAAGACATTTATCTTCTCAATCTAATTTGTGTCTGGCGGCCAATGTGTGGTAAGATTTAACTTCCTATTGTCGAAATTGAATAGGAGGCTGTCAAATGTGATGTTATGGCCAGAAAGTTAAGAGACTAAAAGCGCATAAGTACAAAGAGAAACAGAGAAATAAACAATACATTAAGTGTTGTAATTAGCACAAAGAGAAGGTGTATTCGCTCTTATGGTGAGTTTTAGAATCAACAAGTCCTGTTTTGGGTTAAGAGGTGGTTTTGTGGTATTGGGGGAGACCGACCCCGCTCCAGCACCTTTTATGGTCGACACTGGAGCAAGACACTCCACAGTCACGGGGCTGCCTCCTGGATGATCCTTCACGGCTGATGGTATTCCACTTATTGGATTCAAGGTTCAAGAAATTATCCTGCCTTGCACCACGCTCATTGCCATTCAATGTTATTCACAGACTCTCGTGCATTCTTTTGTGTATGTCCCCAACTGCCTGGTCAATTTAAGGGGGGGGTCTCCTCAACAATTAAGTCCCAATTATCAAATGCAGCCCTGATGGACTTTTTCTACAGTTTCAATATTCTGTTACCCAATTTCTACCATTGATTCAAGAAACCCCGACATCTGCAGTTGTTGCACCTGTCTCTGCTGACATATATTGGGCACACGTGGACATTGAATCTGAAGGATGGAAAGAGGCAGAACAATTCTGGACATTATGGCTGCCATGGATTCGACACCTTTGCACATATGACATGGTTTGTGATTGTATGCACTGCACTCTATACTATGACAGGTGGGGCGACGAGTTTATGCAGATTCATTTCAAAACATCGATGGCAATGTTTGGCAATTGAACATTTGATTTATTTGTGGGAAAACCTGGATTGGCATTCAACACTTCATTGAGTGATGAACAATTAAAATGATACATGATGGCTGACTCACCCGACCCTACTATGCCACCATGTCACCCGCATAATTCTTTGATGGTGTCTCCCGCACATTCGGCCCGAGATCTTGGCCCTTTTGTCACAGAATGAATGATGGCTACCGATTGGCAACCAACGGTATCCGATACGTTGTTGTATTATCCATCGCTTGATGTATATTGGATTCAATCTAACGCATGTCACCCATTTTCCATTTATGAGCATTGCCTATTGGACAGACACCATGGTCGAGAAACAATTGACAGTGACTTGGCTCCACTGGCATTGGCTGATATGCCTGACATTTCTTGGTCTACCGATCCCACCGATGGTGGCCTCTGCGACGTTACTCCAGTCACGTTTCAAATGACACCCAACCCGATTTATGTTCCACAATACCTAGTTAAGAAGCATGATTTGATTGGCATTTCCAATACTGTTAATGGATTGATAAAAACTGGAGTGTTGTGTAAAATTCCACACTCCTAATACAATATACTGATTGTGCCAGTTGAAAAAAGAATCACTGGTAAATACCGAACGATCCATGATTTGCGTGCCATCAATGCGGCTGTCACTCCACCCACACTACCTGTTCCTCATCCCCACTCGGCCCTTTCCCAAATTTTCCCATCCCACACCCATTTCACTTGCATTGATTTGGCAAATGCCTTTTTCTGCATCCCATTGGATTGATGCATGCAGAAATATTTTGTGTTCACATGGAATGGGGAATGTTATTCATACATTCATCTTCCACAAGGGTTTGTGTTATCACCCGGACTTTTTAATGCCTATTTGGAACAATTGTTGGCTCCTTTGCAGCGTCTGGATGGAGTACTGATGGTACAATATGTTGATGACATTTTGCTTGCTGCTCCTTCTGAAATAACATGCATAGACGCTACTCGCTCACTTTTGGCTCATTTGGCCACAGTTGGGTTGAAGGGTTCAAAGAGCAAGCTTCAAATTGCCCACACTCAAGTTTCATTCTTGGGCCGGCTTATTTCATGACAGGGTACGGCCATCTCTCCTTCTCACAAGGATGACATTCTTTACCAACCACGGCCTACGAACGGCAAACGAATGCTCGCCTTTTTAGGCTTGTGTAATTACTCATGTCACCATGTGCCTGATTTCACAGAGTTAACACACTCACTGCGGGCACTTGTCAATGAACAAGGGATGATAAACTTGACCCATGCTCCTTCCAACACTCTCCATAATGTTTTTATGCTTCAAAAGTACCTATTGTCAAAATGGCTGTCTTTTGTCAGATTAGAGTGGCTGCAATTATCAGAAACAAATTCTTTGGTGTTTCTTAAACACTTGGCAAATAAAGATAATTCTGATGTCTATTTATTCCTTAAGTCCATGAATCAGAAAGTGTCTCACTGGCAAGCATATTTCACCTTTCAGCTTTATCATATCTCCATGTTCACTCACAAAGGAACTGTTCTCTCCTTAGTGCAAGTTATTCTGATCTCCATTAAATCAAGGATAATGATGTTAACGTGAATGAAAATGTAACCTCACACTGCACAACTTTGTCTCATAAGTGGTGGTACATTACCATGCTAAGTAAGTCATTGACATCATGAAGACAAGCAGAACAAATACTCCTGCTGCTACTCCATACACCCAGGTCTTGAGCTTTCCGTCTGTAAAAAAAAAAAAATATTGTGATAGTGAATAATTCACTCCCTTATACATGCATGAGAGTTTTTTTTTTTTTAGATCACTTAATTTATTTGAACACACAGGCAGAGTAAAGCTCTTCACATTGGGTTTATTAGATCATAAGACGTCTGCTTAGCTAATACGATACGTAGTGACAACAATTTAGTTGTTTGTGCCTACCACATATTACAACCAATTATATCAACTTTGAACTAAAGTACATCTCTATTTCCCTCTACACTAACCTTGTATGTGTGCGTGTTTTGTATTGGTATGCAATTGGTTGCCAAAGATACCTCGCTGAATATGAGACTACTACATTTGAAATAAGCTGAAAGCAATCATGTTCCCTTTACTCATCACATGCCTAAAATACAATTACAATCATGTTAGCGTTGTCTGTTAACATTGAAAAAAAATGCTCATAAAATTGTTAATGGGTTCAGCGGTGTATAGCAGCATTAGGGCAGTCAGGGTCAAACCCCCACCAGAGTCTGTGTGGTGGCCGTCAGGTCACCCAAAGCGAGGTACTTTGCTGAGTAGTTCAGGACTTTGGCTAGGACGCCAAGCTCCAGGGTCCCTACGGTGCAACTCAGGCAGACATCCACGAAGTGGGTTCCAATGGCAAAGCAGGAACCAAACAAGTTCCAAGCCCGAGGCGTGGTTGAGTGCCGGCGGCTGCTGACGCTGGTTGAGGGCCAGCGGGGCTTGGGCGAGAGGCGGCTTGAGGTCGAGGGCCGGCCGGCAGGGCTTGGGCAAGAAGTGGCTATGGGTCCAGCTCCATCTCAACATGAACAAGAGGCCGCTGTGGGTCCGGCGCAGCCGCAACAGGAGCGAGAGGCGGCTGCGGATCCAGCGCTGCCATGACAGGAGTGAGAGGTTGCTGGGGATCCGGCACAGCCGCGACAGGAGCAAGAGGGAGCTGGGCGTCAGTACGGGCCATCAAGAGAGGAGCAAGAGGTGGTTGGGTGTCAGCAGGGGCCGTCGAGACAGGAGCAAGAGGCGGCTTGGGGTCTGGCGCTGGCGCAACAGGAGCAAGAGGCGGCTGGTCAAATAATCTCCTCTCCAGAACCCGGTCCACGAGAACTGCAACCAATGAGGCCAACTCATTCATCATTGAATTCCTCTGCTCACGTTGATCCTTGATGGAGGGCAGCAAATTCTTCAGCCCGCTGGACTTGAAGTTTCATGTTTTTTTGTATCTGAGTCCACTGGGTCCATATATGACCAGTTCGTTCTGTCAATGGCATACGATATGGGGTAGGACCCAAATGCAGGACTCTAAGGCAGGGACATGATGTTGAGGGTGGTTTTATTCCAGGCAGAGGTCATACACAGATAAGCAGTCCAAAAAAGGCAGAGGCAGAAAAACATGTGGTAACAGGCAATTATTATTAGGCAAAAACAAGACTTGACTTAGCTGTGGTGCTACAGAAACACTGGTCGTGACAACGAAGCAAAAATACAGTGGCCTGGCCATGCCCCTGGCAGTGTGTGTGTATGTGTGTGTGTTTCTTTTTTTAATTTAATTTTAGGCAGCAATTTGTTCAGTATTGTTGCATGCCATCTTAGATTAAGGTTTTATCTTCTGTGATGACAATGGACCATTTTTGAATGTTTGTACAGCAACCAGTGTACTTCCAGACAAGGGGCAAAAAATTGACTACCACTGACCTGAATAAAAAGGACAACAAAAACTCTATTTCAGGTTAAACCACCAGATATACAGCAACATGTTACATTTTTATGCAACATCCTTTCAAAAGAGAAGTCCAAATGAATCCACCAGATCTTGTAGGTGAGGAGAATAAATTGAATTAATGTTGTATATACAGTGGTACCTCACTTTACGAACGTCTTGGTTTTCGTACAAATTGGTTTTCGAATGAAAATTTTTAGATTTTTTTGCTTCGGTATTCGAACACCCCGACCAGCTGACCCATGACGATTTGTTATTGGGCTTTCGAACGCACCTCCGAATAAAACGGAAAAGACTTAACACGCGCATCAGTGCGCAGCTAACCAGTTGACTCACACTCTTCTGTTTGTACTGTACTGTAATGACTTTGTTCTTCAAATTGAGCAACATTAACCCCTGATCATGGCTCAAAAGAAGGCAAGTGGAACTGCTGGTGATGAAAAAAGGAAAGTGGTGCATGAAACTGTCGACTTCAAGAAGGATTTGATAGCCAAGCATGGATCAGGTGTGCGTGTTTTCTGAGCTATTGAAGAAGAATGGGATGGCGAAAATGACGATCAGCACTATTCTGAAACATAAGGATGCCCTCAAAGCAAGTGATGTTGCTAAAGGAGCAACCGTGTTGACCAAGCATAGGCCACAGATCTTGGAGGAAGTCGAAAAGTTGCTTCTTATTTTCGTGAACGAGTTGTAGTTAGCTGGGGATAGTGTTGGCGAGGAAGGGAAGAGATGTTGTCTGAGGCAGAAGGCACCTCAAGTGCCGATATTAAAGCTATCTGCGCTAGATGGAATGACATCCATAATTTTGTAGAACTTCACCACCTGAATAAAGCTGAATGTTGCAGAGGACTGCAACATTTTAATGATGTTGTTATGAGCCACTTCAGAAAAGTGCTTAAAATACAGTAGAAACAAACATTAGATTCGTTCTTTGTGAAAAAGGGGCGCATCACCCCCACCAAAGACAACTGTTGTTTTGCATTGCTTTTTTCTTTTGTTCCATTAACCCTACCTCTAGTTGCAACTTACTATTATTTTTTTTACGTTACGTACTTTCTGTGCAAATAAAAAAAATTAGTTCCACCCCCCCCCCTTATTATTGCTTGTTTAAAGTTATTCTGCACTTTTGTTGAGAAAAAAAAAAAAGGTTTACAAGCCTGGCGGCAAAGTCGCTACAGATACGGCAATGCACTCCCAGCCTAGGATGCTCTACTAGGCTAAAGCATAAATTTTAAGCAAAAAATAAATATATTTCTTAAATGATTTAATTATATAAAGTATTGAAATTATACATGTGTTTCTACCATACAGTTTGTTCCCAACAAAAAGGTAAAAAAAAAATGCTTAAAAACTATATTTTATGTTTGGAACGCATTATTTCATTTTGCATTCATTGTCATGGGAAAACGTACTTTGGTTTACGACCATTTTGGTTTTCATCCAGTCTTCTGGAACGGATTGTGTTTGAGAACCAAAGCACTACTGTAACTGTAAAGAAAATATTGCACGACTCCCAAGGAAGTCCCGAGCCACTTCGAAAGTTTTACTGTCAAAGAGTGTGTCTGTGGTATTTGTAAAAAAAAAGGAAAAGTCAAAGTAATTAGTGTGTCCCTCAATGATCATGTCACCCTGTCTGAATTTCCACCATCTCCATTTTTTAATCAACTTAATAGTTCAACTTCAAAATTTGTCTGGTGTTTCATCACCTTCCAAAGCACTTTGCGTTGTCCATTAATTGAAATCCAGATTTAAAATCAGATGTGTGCATGAGGAAGGTGCTTACCTGGACCAAATGGCTGCAGAAACCAGGTGCGCCCCACTCTGCCATGTGAGCTGACTGCCGGCTGGGTGGCGTTGAAGCCTCGGATGGTCTTGACATCTGTCTTGCTGTCACCGGCAGTGGGAATTTCCAGCACTGGAATAACTGTGCACTGGTCTAGTAGCCCATCAGAGGTCATCACTTCTGTGTAGCCCTCCTCACAGCCACAAACACCAGACTGACACATAAAGAAGGCACAGTTGTCAAGCAACAGCGAGGTATACCCTGAACTGGTTGCCCACCAATAGCAGTGCACATAGAGATGGAAAACAGTTGCACTCACAATTACACCAAGGTGTGATTTCAAGTCTTCTCTGAGAAAAGCCACACAGGCACAGGGAGAACATTCAAACTCCACACAGGCAGGGCCGTTATTTGAACCCTGCGTGCGTGCATGTGTGTGTGCGTGCGTGTGTGTGGTCTTGCCCATTCGCGGTTCACCGTTCACGACCCCGCATATTTGCGGATTTTGGACTCCAATTTTTTTTTTTCAATTCACCATATTTTCACAATCGTAAATGTGTGAAATTCTCTTCTAAAAAGACAAGGTGCCACATTAGAGATGGCACCTTACAGTGTGAGGTACCATATGTGCACATTGACTTCCAACATTTTCAAATAATGTTTTGTGACTTGCCCAACAAAGTACACTTAAACACAATGGTTATACTGTTAGCGTCAATGCCAGCATGTGCTTAAGCATGTATGTAAGCTACCAGGCAACATCGTGGCACAGATGTAGATCGTGGACCTCACAGTTCTGAGGACCGGGTTCAAATCCCGCCCTCCCACTGTATGGGGTTTGAATGTACTCCCCGTGCCTGCATAGGTTTTTTCCAGCCAGTTCGTTTTCCTCCCACATCTCCAAAATATAGATTCATTGGAGACTCAAAATTGCTCTAAGGTGTGAAAAACATTTATTATTCCAAGGTCGAGGATCGGGTAGCGAGTCAGGTGCAGCAGCGGTAGTCAGGACGTCGGGCGTAGAGAGCAGGTCAGCGGGCAGGCAGGAGTCGGTACACAGGAGATCGATCAAAGCAGGCAGGAGTATCAATGGAGTCAGGCTTTCGAGGTCGGTCAGAGAACAGGCAGAGGTCGGTACACACGGAAATACGATCAGAGATACGGAAGTGCTGGAACGGGGCATGAGTTGCGACGATCTGGCGCCGGACCAGACGTCCCCATGGTCATACATACACCGGGGTCAATCAGCCAGCATTAGGCGCAGGTGTGCGCCTCCCAATCACTGCGAACGCACGGGCACCCGCACAGCCAGGGCTGGACCGGCAGGACCATGACAGATATTATATGTTACACACGTGGCGAAAAGGGACATAAGGCTTGTGTGTGTCCAAATGAGCACCAGAGAAGACTGACACAATGGTGTGGATATTGTAAAAGGTCGACACACAAAGATGCACCCTGTCGACGCAAAAAGATGGACAGTGTGAAACAAGGAGCAGATTACAACTGCGAGGAACAGTCGTGCGCATTCAAAGTGAGTGATTCTCAACTTGTTGGCCTGAAGCACAGGGGACTCATGGTTGACACTGGAGCAACTGCGCATATAATAATGGAAATAGAGAGATTCCGAAGGTTTGATGACTCATTCCAGACCGAAGATTATACAGTTGAACTGGCCGATGGCACGAGAAGAAGTGGTTTGGCGCTGGAGAGACGTGATGCCGAGGTGATGCTGGTGGATCGTGAGGGGAAGAGGATCAAAACTGTGCTGAAGAAGGCACTCTACATTCCTACATATCCACAGGACATCTTCTCTGTAAAGATGGTGACGACCAATGAAGCTTCAGTCAGTTTCAGAGAAGGTCGCAGTGAACTCATCCACAAAAGTGGGACCAGGTTTGACATTAAAGAGTACAAAAGACTATTATTTGAACACTGTAAATGATGTGACTGATGACAGTTGTAACTGTTGTAACGATATCTAGACATGGCACAGAATCCTGGGACGCTGTAATTCTGAAGATTTTTGTAAATTGCAGGATGTTGTGGAGGGGATGCAGATTACGGGTAAAGTGGATAAATCCAAAACTGTGTTGTGACATCTGCACACGAGGAAAATATGTTCAAACCAGGAATAGGGAGCCAGATACACGAGCAAAATCAGCACTTGAGCTAATCCATGCTGATCTAGCTGGCCCTGTTGATCCATTTGCAAAAGATGGATTCAGATACACGCTAGCGTTTACTGACGACTATTCATGGAAAAGATGACACGCTGTGGCAACCCCTAACGGGACAAGCCGAAAAGAAAAGAAGAAGAAGATTCAAGTACTATATTTGTGTATTTCCTGAAAGCTAAAAGCGACACTGTAAAAGCACCAAAGATTTTTTGCTGATGTTGCTCCTTATGGAAGTGTGAAGTGTCTTAGAACTGACAACGGCACAGAATTCACAGGAAAAGAGTTCCAAACTTTGCTCAACAAAAATAGCATAAAACACGAGTCCGCCGCACCATATTCGCCTCATCAAAATGGCACGGCTGAGAGAAATTGGTGAACGTTATTTGACATGACAATGTGTATTCTCATAGAAAATAACCTACCAAAAGAGTTGTGGACATACGCTGTAATGACTGCTGCAGCAATACGCAACAGGTGTTTCAATGACAGATGAAACAAATGCCTATCTTTATGTTGAGAAGAAAAATAATTTGTCCAGGATGAGAATATATGGCTCGAAATGCTTTACATACAGACATGACAAAAAGAAATTAGACTCGCGATGTGATAAAGAAATTTTTGTGGGATACGACAAAAATAGTCCATCATATCTAGTCTATTTCCCAGACACAAAGAAGGTCATGAAGCATAGACTGGTCAAGTTTGTTACAAAGAATGTTGTTGAACATGAAACCCAGACTGATCAGACAATAACTGATGATGTTGATAAAAGGAGAGATGAGTCTTCCATGTCAGGTACGGATATGACAGACCAGAGTGAAAGACAGAGACATTGCTCAGACAGAAACTTTTAATGACCAAGATATTCAGGTGGAGGGAGGAGGTTGTGAGTCTTGATACCCTAAAAAGAGAGAAACCACCGTTGTACCTCTCTGATTATGTATCTGAAATGAGTGAGTAAATATTGACAGATAATATAGACTATTGTTACAGAATGCACAATGTACCCCAAACTTTCAAAGAAGCTTTTAGTTCACCCAACTCAGATGCTTGGACTAAAGCTGTAAAAGAGGAGATGGATTCTCTTAAGGAGAATGATACATTCACATTGACTCGTCTACCAGAAGGAAAACATTTAGTGTGGGATAGGTGGGTCTACGCTGTCAAAAATAATGCTGATGAGACAAAGACCTACAAAGCAAGTTATGTTCCTAAATGTTATAAACAAGTTATGGGAGTAGACTACGAGGAAACTTTCTCTCCAACGGCAAATCTGACTTCGATTAGTGCTTTGATGCAAGTGGCAGCACAACATGATCTTAACATACATCAGATGGACGTTAAGACAGCATATCTACATGCTCCTATTGACTGTGAACTGTATATTGAACAACCTGAAGATTTTGAGCAAGACTGACACAATGGTGAAAAACTGGTGTATGAACTGAACAAATCACTATACGGTTTAAAGCAATCCGGTAGAAACTGGAACCAGATGTTAAGTGACCACTTATGTGAAAATGGTTTTGTGCAAAATCCAGCTGACCATTGCATGTACACTAAACAAACAGGAAATGAGAGAGCAAATGTAATAATATGGATTTTATGACCTTATCATTGCTGCAACTAACGAAGATTTACGATCAGATGTCAAGAAAACACTGGCTGTGAAGTTCAAAATGAAGGAACTTGGGAAAATCAAACATATTGACATTCATTATCATTTTGTTTGCTCGGCTCTCAACGATGGAAAGATAGTCAAATACTGTCCTACAGAAAGTATGATCGCAGATATTATGACCAAGCCAAAGACAAAATTAAAATGGAAAAATTTTGTGAAATATCTGTTTGGTGTGTAGAACTACAGACATGAGAATATATGAAAATGTATGTAAGAATATAAGTTGTATAAAAGACAAGTTGAAAAGTCTGTATAGCACGACATCAAGTGGGGGTGTTGCCATGTGATCTCATACATCACTACACTGTTCAGCGTAAATGTGTATGTTTCAATAAAGTTCTTCCTCTTTCTGGTTCCATGGTAACTGAAGAGGGCAGCGTGTTTCTTCCTCCGTTGAAAAGATAAAATAACGAAAGTTATTCCATGTGACATGGCTGCGCCAACAAGCCTGCCTCCTGCCCGATGACAGCTGGGAACTGGAGGTGACAAAAATGAAGAGGTTGAGGTTCTCTCTCATTCTCTCTTCTTTCTCCTCGCTCATTAGAAGGACAGCCAAATAAGGCTCCAACCACTCCAGCAATCCTTGTGAGGATAAGCGGCTCAGAAAATGGATGGATGTATGTTACCATGTGGTGGCATTCGCAAAGTAATCAGGAACAATTGCGTTTCAGATCTGTAAGCAGAAAAGAATTACTGTACATTGCCCCATGCACTGCCTGTGTAGGTATGTCTTTACTGAAGATGTTGTACACACTCAGGACATCCATAATGCCGCAAAGCACACTGGGAGCATGTAAATAATGTTTAAAGGGCATGAGTCGTGTCAATTATTTCGTGAGTCATTCTTTTATTTGTTTTATTATTTGCTCGTTATGCTACTCTGTTTGCTGTGGTGGGATAATTTTAATTTCGATGTGACACTGTGAGTGTGTACATCATCAGTAATGACCTGCCTACACAGGCAGTAAGTAGGGGAATATAATTCTCTTCCGCTTACAGATTTGCAATGCAATGGTTGTTCACTTCCTTGTGAGCATCATCATATGGTATCTTAAATATCTGCTCAAACATGTGCTAGCATGCATGCTGAGAGTGTTACCAGTGTTTATCAATACTGCATTCATTATTTGCAGGTGTGTGATGAATGTAACCCCCGTGAATAACACTAAAACTGAATACACACACACGCACACACATATACCCTAAATTGCCCCTATGTGTGATCGTGAGCGCGCCTGTTGCCTGTCCCCATGTGTCTTGCGATTGGCTGGCAACCAGTTCATGATGTACTCTGCCTCCTGCCTGTTGACAGCTGGGATAGGTTCCAAAACTCCCACAACCTTTGTGAGGATAAGCAGCTAAAAAAATGGCTGGCTGGATGGATATACACAAACATACTCCTTTCCAGTTATAAAACGTTAAACTGTCCTGGGAAGGTTTTCCATAAAATTGTATTCGTGTTTATGGGAATTTGTTTTTCCGGAGGCACATTTGTGAGGTTGCACATGTTGGGTGATCCAAATCACACTCTCCATGTCGTTATCATTCATATCTTTATCAACGTTGATTTGTGCACTGATGTTCATGTTGGAACAGGAAGGGGTCATCTCCAAACACAAAGCTGGAAACTTCCAAAATACTACCCCCTGATCTCTGCTGAAATGTATTCTGCATGGTTTAAGCAAAGCAAAGCAAATTTATTTGTATAGTGCATTTCATACACAGGGTAACTCAATCTGCTTTAGATGGCTAAAAGTATTTGAAAACAGAGGTAAAACATTTAAAATGGGATAAAAACAATAAAAATGACAACAATTTATATATATATATATATATATATATATATATATATATATATATATATTTATTTTTTAAAAGCACAATTAAAACCACCTGCACTGCAAGAAATATGATTAAAAAGTAGAAATACTCTAAAAAGCATGAGAAAAAAGAAGAGATTCCAACCTGGATTTAAAAATATTCACACTTGGGGCTGACCTCACGTCTGTTGGCAATGTATTCCATTTCTGTGCAACATAGTAGCTACAGTCAATGCTTCTTCACCATGTTACCTTTGGACTCTGGACTCCACCATATGACCTGAGTCAGTCGATTTCAGAGATCGACTGAGTTTGTACTTCGTAAGCATTTCTGTCATATATCCAGGGCATAAATCATTTAGTGATTTTTAGCATGCATTACTAAGAGATTTTGGATATTCAGTTTGGGAATTACCTCTTCCTGTTTCAACATGTCTGTCCACCAGTGCACAAAGCAAGGTTCATAAAGATGTGGCTAAGAAAATTTTATCTTGATAACTTGACTGGTCATCAACCTGATAAAACACCTTTGGATAGGTTTCGAGTTCACACTGAGCTAGCCCTTTACATGAACTTACTCCTTGTTGAAACCCTTCCTGGAAGAGTTGAAGCTGCTAAAGCTGCATAGCGTAGACCGACCATTATCATACCATAGGGATTTAGAATGGATTAAAATCATATGAGTCAAAGCAGGTGAGCAAATACTACTGGTATTATTGTGTACATACAATGGTGTATTTATGTATGTGTATGACAATGTAAGACAGACACAAGAAAAGATAAAATACATATAAAAGGGAGCGATTTTTTTTTTACTCTTATCCCTTTTGTCCCTGTCCCCTCTTAAACCTTGTTTTGTACAACCAAATTTTCCAATAAATATCCATCCCAATATAAATAACCACAGATCTTTTGTATCAAAATCTCTTGTTACGCAAACAAACTGTTCATATATAAAAAGACACAGTATAGGCATCCTACAAATCTGCTTGGCCAAGCAGTTGAACAGAACAGGAGAACAAAACAATGAAACGACTCAAATTCTGCATTTCCTTCATTACAATTAATTTTTAGGCTTTTCAGTACAGTTCAACACTTCAGCCTTTTCTAGTGTGTCTTTAAACTCACCTCTGTACAAAAGGAATGCGGTTTGGTGCAAGGTGGATTACAGGATCGGTCAGCCACTGGCTTGGCTGTTGTTTGGCACCCCCCTGTAAAATAACATGATTTTGTCAGAGGCTTTGATTTTAGAAGGCAAGAAAATGCACTCAACATGAACATGTTCTAAATAGTTCAGAAGAATGACAGTGGTGGACAGTGACAGCAAAACACCAAATCCAATGGAACAGCAGTTAAGGTATTTTGCTTTTGTTAACAGGATGTAGTGACCAAACAACTTTTTCCAAGCATTTATAAAGTACTGTATTTCATAAGCACACATGACCATACTGAATAGTTTTGTTTTTGTGTGACCTGGGTGTCCGCTTCTCCTTCCACTCCTTCTGTCTATTGCACACCTCCAGAGTGCATTTTTCCCCCTGTGCCTTGTCCATATTTCTTCCTGTCTCATTCTATGTTGTTGTGATTTTGTCGTAGCTCATTGTCACGTCCCAGCATTCTCTATAGCTCATGTGTCCAACTCATTGTTAATCTTGAAATTGTTTTGATTCAACCTTGCTATTTGCCTCACATTTTTGAAACTCTTTCCGTCGCTGACTGCCTACCAATCTACCGGCCCCTGCCCGTTTATTAAAATGTATTTTTAGAACTGATGTTGCCTGAGTCTTGTATTTATGTTCTCCTCTTCCTCCTGCTGCTCATGACAGTACATTATTTCATATAATCATGTGAATGCTTATTAAAAGGCTGAGCATTTTCAGCTCGAAGTTGTGCTGGCTATACCACGACACCAGCCATTCCACTTCCCCTCGATATTGTTATGGTTGATGAGGTCGGTATTTGATGGGCTGTGATGTGAGGTCTTCTCCTCCATCGCCCTGGATTTTTCCCAGCAACCACTACATACACCTGCATTCTGCCTGGTGAGCCGGTACCTAACAGGTGCTTCGGGAGTCCCAAAGGCATAAAAAGATCGATAGGTCTGCTTCTTCAGCTTGATGGCATCCCTCACTGTTGGTGTTCCCCAACGTGTTCGGGGGTTGCCACCACGACAGTACCGGTTGGCCACCTCAGCAATGGAGGCGCAGGACATTGTCCACTTGGACTCAATCTCCCCTGCCTCTTCCGGAACATGAGCAAAGTTCTCCTACGTGGGAGTTGAAACCTCTTTTGACAGAGGAATCTGCCAGCCGATCCCAGCAGACCCTCATAATATGTTTGGGCCTGCCATGTCGGACTGGCATTTAACCCCGCCATCTGAGCAACTCACCACCAGTTGGTGATCAGTTGACAGCTCGCCCCTCTTTACACCTGAGTTTCCAAGACACGCGGTTGCAAATCCGATGACATGACCACAAAGTTGATCATCGAACGAGGACCAAGGGTGTCCTGGTGCCAAGGCCGAGGGAGCGCTCTCCAGAATATCCTCTAAAGTGGGGGTCGGCAACCCACAGCTCTAGAGCCGTATGTGCCTCTTTAGCGCCGCCCTAGTGGCTCTCTGCACCTTTTTCAAAAATGTTTAAAAATGGAAAAAGATGGGGGAGAGAAATATATTTTTTGTTTTATTAGGATTTCTGTAGGGGGGCAGCATGGTGGCTCAGCTGGTAGAGCGTTGGCCTCACAGTTCTGAGGTCCCGGGTGGAGTTTGCATGTTCTCCCCGTGCCTGCGTGGGTTTCCTCCGGGCACTCCGGTTTCCTCCCACATATCAAAAACATGCAACATTAATTAGACACTCTAAATTGCCCCAAGGTGTGAGTGTGAATGCGGCTGTTTGTCTCAATGTGTCCTGCGATTGGCTAGCAACCAGTTCAAGGGTGTACCCCGCCTCCTGCCCGTTGACAGCTGGGATAGGCTCCAGCACTCCCGTGACCATTGTGAGGATAAGCGGCGAAGAAAATGGATGGATGGATGGATATTTTCTGTAGGAGTACAAACATGACAAACATTCTTAACATTTTCCGATGCTGTAAGAATGTGTGGAATAAATCTAAAATTTCAACATTTCTGTCAACGAAGATTTGTGTCATATCTTGCGACACACGTTTCTATCAGTTAGGCAGGATGCTCGTCAGGTGGCTGTTGTAAACAAACCGGTGGAAGTGTGATGGGCCATGGATCCCAAGGGGAAAAAGAGAAAAATAACTGAGGAGAACAGATGATTCAATGATTCTTTGACTGAATCATTTGCATTCATTGCCAATGCAGAAGGATTGCCTGAATGTTTGCTTTGTAGTGAGCAGTTGTCAAATAAAAGAAAGAGTAATATGGAAAGACATTTCCAGGGAAGGCATGCTACATTTGCAGCGGAGTACGCAGTTTGGAAAGAGAGAAAAAGTGCGACTGCATTACATCTGGAGAAATTAGACGAGCACAAAACAAAATTTAAGAAGTGGATTGCATCTTCAAACTCCACTACTGCTGCAAGTTTTGCCGCAACCCGAGAGATAATAAAGCGTGGAAAACCATTCATAGATGGAAGGAGCTGACCAGTGATGTTCGAAAACAGTAGTCGCATTATACGTGTAAGAACACAATCCTGTCAAAGCCATATATTCAGTAACAAAGTAGCTGTTTTATTTTTATAAACACAGGTTGAGTTTTACTGCACTCCGTTTAGTGCCCAGACAAGGGGCACGTTATGCACGTTCCATTTTTTTTGTTGTTTTATCGAATCCTCAAAATAAAAATGACGTCAAAAATTGGATTTCTTTATTGCATTCATTTCATTTCATCAAAGCAATGAAACATAATTCATTAATATTGTTATGACGTTAAACTTGAGGCGGGAGCGTACAACGGGGCATTCACGTGGTACATCGTTTTCCACAGAATGCACTGCAGGGAAAATAAACATTTAATCATAAATGCTCAGTATGTATTTGTAGCCAACCTAGTTGTTTAGATCATAGGCTAATACAGCTAATATAGATACATGCAGCATGTGTTGCCTTCATTATAAGGTTTGTATAAGGCTTTTAATTTTTTGTGGCTCCAGACATATTTGTTTTTACGGTCCAATATGGCTCTTTCAATATTTTGGGTTGGCGACCCATGCTCTAAAGACTCCATAAAGGATGGTTACCATGAACTGCTGTGTGGTGTATAGGCACAAACAACACTTCGGACCTATCCCCCACCCAAAGACAGAGGGAGGCTTACCTCTTATCCACTGGGGTGAACCCCAAAGTACAGGCGCTGAGCCAGGGGGCTCAGTACAGTATACCAACACGTGTTTGGTGCCTCTTACTGTGGGCATCTCCAGAGTAGAACAGAGTCCAACCACTTTTAAGAGGACTGGTGCCAGAGCCCAAGCGGTGTGTAGAGGCGAGTCCAACTATATCTAGTCGGAACTTCTCAACCTCACACACTAGCTCGGGCTCCTTCCATGCCAGAGAGGTGACATTCCATATCCCATGTCCTCTTTTATTTACCATATTTTCACAATCCTAAAGGTCTTAAATTCTCTTGTAAATAAACGAGGCACCACATTCGACGTGGCGCCTTAGCGTGGTGCACCTTATGTGCATACTGAGTTCCAAAATTTGCAAATTTTGTCGTGTGACTTCTCCAACAAACTACACTTAAACTCACTGGTTACACTATCAGCATGCATTCATGTCACCACATGCTTTAGTGTGTACGTAAGGTACCATATGATGGCACTCACAATGCAGTAAGGAACAATTGTATTGTATTGTAACAATCACATCTGTAAGCAGAAGAAGCTTCCATTGCCCCACAAACGATCTGTGTAGGCATTACTGATGATGTTGTACACAGGGTATCACGTCGAAACCAAAATTATCTCACCACAGAAAAGAGAGTTGCATAATTTGCAAATAATAAAAACAAATAAAAGAATGACTCATGAAATAATTGACACAAACTTGCACTTTAAATGCAATTTCTTCTTCCCAACATGCTTTGCGGCACTGCTGGCACTAAAAGTTTCAATGTGTGATCTACAGTATCAAAATCCCATTCATAAAAAGAAAGGACAGCATAACAGATTATCTCAGAATCTTTGTTGTGTATAATAATGTGAAATAACACAGGGCAAAAGTGACTGGTATTTATTTAATACTTTGTAAAAAAAAAAAAAAAAAGCCTGTGTTTGCAATGACAGGTTCAAGACACCTCGTGTATGGGGAAACAAGTCACATCCATTACTCTGGTGTGATTTTGCCGTGTATGTGTCATCTGTGATGGTTTTAATTTAGTTTTTGGATGGTTATACCTTGTTTTCCCCCACACCACCACGACAAAACCCTCACCCAAGATCCCAAGACGGTAAGCATGCTCAGGCAGAAGTTACTGTCAGTTACAGCTCACACCCATAGACTCAAACAGAACACATTGACATCACATCCCACGCCACCATGTGCCACCTGTTAAACACACATGTAGTATCTAACACAGAAACCCAAATATGAATATTTACATAACATACTCTATTTTCAATAAGCTTAAGATTGCATTTTGTATATTTGAATATGTCTACAAAAAAAGTGTTTTTTAGTCATGGAAATCAATCCCATGCTGCCCACACTAAAGTCCAGGATGTGTACGACCACACCATCTGTGACTCTTGGGAAGGTTAAATTTAAAAATAAATAAATATTTGTATTTTTGAAAAGTGCTTTGGGTAAAAAAAGAAGTTATTTTTGGTTGATTGATTGATCATAGATATCCTTAACCAACCAAACTCTGCAGGATGGTTAAATCTATTTTTAAAAATACATGCTGTGTATATTGCGCATTGTGACGTTTTGGGCTTGGGCTTGGAATGTATCTGCCGTGATGGATTGTATATTGTACTATGTGTGACATATACTGTAGAAGTCACCTGTGACATTTAGTCCATCCGAACGCTGGCACCAGATATGCCGCGATGAGCCCCTCCATGGTCCAGCTCGCCATGTGTATTCAAAACACTGGCCCTCTGAAAGTAGAATGTTACATTTATCTGTCAGTTCTAATGATATGACAGAAAATATATAATGGACAGTCATGGGCAGAATTATTTACTGATCAACAATAACTGGATTAAGGTTTTAGCAGGAATGTCTCAATTCCGACCTGTACAGGGCCTAGCCTCCAATTCTTGTTCTGGACATTGAAGCAGATTCTCAGGGTCTTGAGCCACAACAGCTCGAGAGCGGACTTGCACTGAGCCAAAACCCAGATCATCCCCATTCACACAGCTTAACTGGCATGGACTCCAAACTGTCCAGTCTGTCAGGTAGCATTCCCCTAAAAAACAGTATGAATATTTTTAATTCTTTTAAAATATATTTATTTCTGCATTTTTGTATTGAAATTTGTAAATGTAATAATAGGTCAGTAATTCAATAATTTCTATAAATTGCACCTGTCGCATTTCACTCAGTTTTTGTTCACAGTGGACTTTTACCTGGACAGGGTACTGTGCAGGACTCCTGCAGAATGATCTCTTCATCTCCGTCCACCACAGGTTCTTCTTTTCCACAAAGCTCATCATCCACCAGATTTCCTTGTAGATCAGATCCATCTGACACAAAGCATGAAATGTTCCTGAACCGCAAGCCTTCACCACATCTTGCACCCTGGAATGAAAAAAAAAAACAAAACAAAACTATTTGTAACGTGTTAAACCTTTGCAGAGTACAATTTCAGCGTCAATGCAAAATGTCAAACAGATGGTGGTAAAACCAAAGATAAATGTTAAATGTTAATTACTGTATGTCCGCTGATTAACACATAAACAACATCCCAAATGCGTGAATATTAACCTACTTAATTTTCTGGGCCATGCAACCAGCCCTGAATTTATTCAACTTGAGACCATCCATCCAATTTATTGTCTTCAGGGTCATGTGTGAGTTGTGACACTGTAACACTGTAATCAGTGCTAATTTGACATCCACCCATGCAATGTCTGTATCGCTTATCCTTACGAGGATTCATGGAGTGCTGGAGCCAATGCCGGCCACTGTATCTTTGGGCGATAGGCAGGGTACACCCTGAACTGGTCGCAAATCAATCGCAGGGACAAATGAACAAACAACTATTCGCATTTAGAGTCTTCAGTCAACCTATCATGTATAATTTTGGGATGTCGGAGGAAACTGGAGTACTGCACCTGGAGAAAACTCATGAAGGCAAAGGTAGGGCATGCCAACTCCACACAGACATGGCTGGGATTTTAACCTCGGTCCTTAAAACTCTGAAGCAGATATGCTAACCTGTCGTCCACCATCCTGTCCTGCCCAGGGTTAATTTTGTTGATAAAAATTTTTCATCTTAATTTATAGTCAGTGACCTGTCTTTCTGAGTAAAATGAGACAATAACTAAATAAATGGGCCTTAATGAAAACCAAGCCGATGACAATATCTGTAAGTTACAACAGAGATACAGAAAGACAGAAAGAGTCTTTGAAAGGCATAGAGCAGAAGTCCTTGGAAATTTATTGAGTAATTCATGGCTCAAAAACCTGTTATGAATATTGCAATTCAGCTTCTTGTTAGAGAACAGTAAGTCATTCACAACATACTAAAACAATTTGTGTTCAGACGTTTAGAGAAGGTCAAATGGAGCCTGTCTGTAGCATCTTATCATCTTTCTAGGATAGGAACAGTGTTTTCAGACACCAGGTCTTTGTCTATTCATCCAATAAGGGAAAAATTATTGGCCAGTTTTTCTTTCCCAAAGACATCCAAAAATACCTTTATGGACCCTTGTATTGTGAGGCAAAGTCATTTCTAGAACACCCATTTACTAAAACACTTCCCACATGAGTTGAAATAATTTTTTTTTCTAAAATGGTTCTGTATCCAAGGTTCAAAGTCTTCTTCTTCTTTTCCTTTCAGCTTGTCCCGTTAGGGGTCGCAACAGCTTGTCATCTTTTGCCATCTTAGCCTATCTCCTGCATCTTCCTCTCTAACCCCAACTGCCCTCATATCTTCCCTCACCACATTCATAAACCTTCTCTTTGGTCTTCCTCTCACCCTTTTGCCTGGCAGCTCCATCCTCAGCACCCTACCACCAATATACTCACTCTCTCGCCTCTGAACATGTCCAAACCATCGAAGTCTGCTCTCTCGAACCTTGTCAGCAAAACATCCAACTTTGGCTGTCCCTCTAATGAGCTCATTTCTAATCCTATCCAATCTGCTCACTCCGAGCAAGAACCTCAAAATCTTAATTTCTGCCACCTCCAGTTCTGCTTCCTGTTGTTTCTTCAGTGCCAACGTCTCTAATCCGTACATCATGGCCGGCCTCACCACTGTTTTGTAAACTTTGTCCTTCATCGTAGCAGAGACTCTTCTGTCACATAACACACCAGACACCTTTCACCAGCTGTTCCAACCTGCTTGGACCCATTTCTTCACTTCCTTACAACACCCACCATTGCTCTAGATCAGCGGTCGGCAACCTTTGACACCGAAAGAGCCATTTGAACCCGGTTTCCACGGAAAAGAAAACACTGGGAGCCGCACATCTAAAATGAAGAAAAAAAAAAACTTCTACTACTTTACCGCAGCATGTTTCTCCATTGGCTTTGCCGGGCTTGAAAGTCGCTCAAAATAGACGGCGTTTCAGCGGGTATACCCGCTTCCGCAGTGTGACGTCTATTTTGAGCGACGAAAAAATAATATCAAATAATTTAATTAATATTTTAATATTTCAAGATCACAATCTTCAAATTTAGAACTAAAATAATATAAAAACTAACACAAATAAAACACACTTCAATTAAATACAAAAAAAAATTTTTAGTAATTTATTTTCCCAAGCCAATCAGAGCCGCATTATAAGGATGAAAGAGCCGCATGAGGCTCCGGAGCCGCGGGTTGCCGACTGCTGCTCTAGATTGTTGACCCTAAATATTTGAAGTCGTCCACCCTCGCTATCTCTTCTCCCTGTAGCCTCACTCTTCCCCCTCCACTTTTCTCATTCACGCACATATATTCTGTTTTACTTCGGCTAATCTTCATTCCTCTCCGTTCCAGTGCATGTCTCCATCTTTCTAATTGTTCCTCTGCATGCTCCCTGCTTTCACTGCATATCACAATATCATCTGCGAACATCATGGTCCAAGGGGATTCCAGTCTAACCTCATCTGTCAGCCTATCCATTACCACTGCAAACAGGAAGGGGCTCAGATCTGATCCTGATGCAGTCCCACCTCCACCTTAAATTCCTCTGTCACACCTAAGGCACACATCACCATTGATCTGCTGCCATCATACATGTCCTGTACTATTTTAACATACTTCTCTGCCACACCAGACATACGCATGCAGTAACACAGTTCTCTCTTGGTACTCTGTCATAGGCTTTCTCTAGATCCACAAAGACACAATGTAGCTCCTTCTGACCTTCTCTGTACTTTTCCACGAGCATCCTCAAGGCAAATAATGCATCTGTGGTACTCTTTCTAGGCATGAAACCAAGTTCAAAGTCTACGATAGCTAATGAATTGATTGAGGGATGTACCGCTAAACATTTGTTCAAAAGATGGATTCCAGTGATGTTCAAAATGTGTATCTGTCCACAGATGGAGTGGGAAGCTGACTGACCTCAGACTTGCATTCAGACCACATGCTGTATCTCCAGCTGTAGCAGGGCTTCACAAGGCACGGCTTCCACTGTTGCATCTGGGTTGGGCAAGGCCTCCCGTCACCCTGCGGAGCCTGAATAACTGTCCGCCTTCTCCATAGCTTGCCTGATGACAGGAGAAAGGAGGCAGAAAAGACAATTACCTTTGCTACTGGTTCTGGACAGATATTATGGAAAGGTTTCTTTCTTTCAATAATTCAATTTAAAAAGTTAAACTTTCATAGATTATATATCCAATTTCAATCCCTGACAAACACCGACCATTTTATAGCCACAGATTCAGTCTGCCGCCTCAGTATTGGAAGCGTGGAACATAGTACACTCTGACTCAATATCCCCTGGATCTTCCAGAATATGAGCAACGTTCTTTCGGAGGTAATAGTTGAAATTCCTTCTGACAGGAGATTCTGCCAGATTTTCCCAACAGACCCTTAAGATTCATTGGGCCTTTTTCCCATGTTTTTAAAGAGGGTGAGTCTGACCTCTTACTTCAAATCTACTTTCAAGTGCAATTGCTGCTGGTTGTTGCTCTTCTCACAGACTTGTGGAATACAGAGTGTTTCCAGAAAACCATAGCACTCATAATTCACAGTCGATTATTGACCTGCAATGATACATTAGCACGCTTTCAGTTGGAGATAACCTGTAAGAATTGTTTCTCACATCATGAAGCACATCTAATTATAAGATAATCATACGAGATCCCAGTTTACTCCAGTGATTGCTCACTCACAGTCAACAAAGTATAGTGCTGTATGAAGAAATCACAAGGTCAGTTCTTGGACCTCTTCTGTTAAGCTTGTATATGCTATCAATCCATCCATCCCTCCATTTTCTTTACTGGTTATCCTCACGAAGTTCATGGGGAGTGATGGATCCTATTCCAGCTGTCAACAGGCAGGAGGCGGGGTACACCCTGAAGTGGTTGCTGGCCAATCCCTGGGCCCATAGAGACAAACAGCCACACTCACAATCCCACCAAGGGGCAATTTAGAATGTCCAATTAATGTTGCATGTTTTTGGGGGGAGGAAACCTGACTGCCCGGAGAAAACCCACACAGGCACAGGGAGAACATGAACATACCACACAGGCGGGGTAGGATTGAACCAGGGTCCTCAGAACTGTGAGACCAATGATTTACCATCTGATCCACCGTGCCACCTGTATATGCTTCCCCTGGGTCAAATTCTTCAATTCTTCATTGTATGCAGATAATACAGTTATATTTAGCAGTGTCTCCAGATGACTACAGTTCAAATCAAGTGTTGTGCCACTGTCTAAAGCAGATAAATAACTGGATGAGCCAAAATGTTCTTCAACTAAGTCACAACAAAACCGAGACAATTGTTTTTGGCAATAAAGGAAAGGGAATTGCTGTGAGTAAATACCTGGACTCTCTATCTTTAAAAAGCAAAGACCACGTCCGAAACCTTGGTGTTCTGATTGATTCTGACCTGACTTTCAACCGTCGTATCAAATCAATCACAAAAACTGCCTTCTACCATCTGAAGAACATATCTAGAGTGAACCTGTATGTGTCAAGCAGACCAGAAAAAGCTCATGCATGCTTTTATCTCAAGTAGACTTTACTATAATGGTGTTCTGACTAGACTCCCTAAAAAGAGTATTAAACAACTTCAGTTAATTCAAAATGCTGCAGCTCGTTTTCTGACCAAAACAAATCGCTCAGACCATACAACTCCAATCCTAATGTCCTCGCACTGGCTTCCAGTCAGCTTTAGAATAGATTTTGAAGTTCTGCTACTGGTCTATAGATAACTAAATAATTTAGGTCCTGAATACATGAAAGAAATACTTATGGAATACAAACCCTGTAGAGCTCTGAGATCGACTGACTTGGGTCACATAGTGGCGCACAGAGTCCAAAGCAAACGTGGTGTAGCAGCATTGAGCTATTATGCTGCACACCAATGGAATAAGTTGCCATCAGAGGTGAGGTCGGCCCCAATGTGAATGATTTTAAATCCAGGGTAAAAACTCTTCTTTTTTTCTCATGCTTTATAGAGTATTTCCACTTTTTAATCATATTTCTTGCACTGTAGGTGGTTTTAATTGTAGTTTTTAAAATATACTGTATATAAATATTGTCATTTTTATTGTTTTTATCCCATTTTAAATGTTATATATCCTTGTTTTCAAAGGCTTTTAATCATGTAAAGCACATTGAGTTACCTCGTGTATGAAATGCGCTATACAAATAAATTTGCTTCGCTTTGCCTTAGTAGTGGTCAGGATATTACATGGTTTGCCTCTTGCAAGCATTCTCAATTTTTAAAATTTAATTTTGAACCTGATATTCGATGCTCCACGGCCTACACTTTTTCAAGTGAGCTGGCCGTTATGAGCCTTCTCCAGCTTTTAAAAACTGCCAAGAACTAAAACACACATACCATGGAGTCCGCATTTATGGGTACAGTTGGCCCATGCTGACCACTCAGACAGATGGCAGTTGATGGGGCACTCCACAACACAGGATGCATTCATTTGCCACTTCCTCTCTAGGCCAAGCTGAAAGACAACTCTTTGCCTGAACTCTGGCTTTATTTGTTAGCGAAAGAAGTAAAAATAATAATAATAATAATTAGACCTACCTCTTTACAGAACCTTAGGTCAACAGATTTGCCATCACTCCGTACACAGTCCAACATGCGGGTTTTGATACCATTTCCACAGACAGCTCGATCACTCAGTTGACAGGTACTCCAGTCTGCACGGATCAGTAATCAGTAGAGAAACAAGGTTTGCCTTTGTTCAGGCACCCTCAGCAGAGTTTTCTCAGGTCAGCTTTCCAACATTAATTGTTTCCATAGAAGACTACTGTACTGCTTGACCAAGACCTTTGAGTCTCACCAGTGATGTTGTAGGAATAGTGGAAGCAATTGCTGTTCAGTTTACAAAGCTCTCCTTCAGTGGTCGGAGGACACAACTTCTCCTCTCCTGGTTGACGGGCTGGGTAAGCCCTCCTCTCCCGTGTACTGTTCCCAGTACATGGCTAAGGAACAAAGGAATAATAGATACGATATGGATAGACACAATATATGGATTGATAGAGAGTTAAATGTTCACATAGTTTGTCATTTGTTTTGTTTAAGTGCAAACGCAAACCTGGCAGCCCATCAGTATTCTATGATGCAAAACCCATAAAAAAATTATTTGCCACCCTCATAATTTTAGGTTGTTTTTTTTTTTTGCAGATTTATCACACACAGAGATCTCAAATAAACCAATTTTAATATTACTCAGACAAAATTCTTCCAGAACGATGTGACTCACCAATTAGCAATTTTTGTCAAATCTTCATTTCACTTATTGCTGCCATGGGTGGCACAACCTGTTATTAGGTTCCAGGGGCATTTACTGTTTCACAGAGAGTTAGATTGGTTTGGATTTTTTGTGCTTTAATAATTTGAATTGTCTTTTGAAAACTACATTTTTTATTGAGTGATATTAAAATTGGTTTGATGAATTGAAACTGTCAGCGGCATGCTCCATCGCCTTGTGTGCCTCTGCTCCTAGGAGCAGTGCCTTGTGTTAATTATGCCATACATATAAGCCTCATGTGTCATGTTGTTCTTTGCGATTTCATTGTGCTTTGTTGCGAGGTTCCCATGTTCCTTGTGCCTCATAGTCAGGTTTTTGTATTTTTTGTTCCATGATTTTGATTCATAGCAATCTTGTCCTTTGTTTTTTGGACCTTGCCTCGATTTCTGAGCCTTGTCTTTCGCTTCACGTTTTGGTAATTATCGCCTTTTTTGACTGTGGTCCTGCAGATCAACCTTTGCCTGGGATTAAACTTCTCTTCTTAACTACCTCTTGCCTTGGAGTCATTGGATTTGGGTCCTATCCATGTATTGCTATAACAGAATGAACTGGCCAGACATGGAGTCAGCAGACTAGGACTCAGTGCATAAAGCCCTTTGAGCGTAGCAGGACGAATAACTTGCTGCCCTCTATCTCCACCTTAAGGAGCAGCCGGACACTATACTGAAACAGAGGGCCCTGTATTTTGTGGTTCTTGTTGATATGATTCAGAAGAGGAGATTTAACGACCCGTTTCCCACCGCCTCTTGCTCCTGTTACAGCGACGCCCAGCTCGAGGTGACCACCTCTTGCTCTTGTTCCAGCCTGTGGAGATCATCTCTTGTTCCAGTTCCGGCAGCGCGTGGCCTGCGGGGACCACTTCTTGCTCCTATCCCGGCTGCGCCTTGGGCACGGCAGCCACCTTTTGCTCCTGTTCACATGGTGCCCAGCTTGTAGCGGCCACTTCTTTCTCCTGTATGGGCAGGACCCGACAGGTGCTGCACACCTATTCAGGTGGTGGTACTCAATCTGCGGCCGCCACCCCTCGCTCATGCTCTTATGCAGCGGCGCCCAACAGCATCTGCCTCCAGCTCTTGCTCCGGCAGCAATGCTCGACCTACGGTTGTTGCCCCTCGCCTATGCTTCAGCGGCCACCTCCTGCTCTTGTTCCGGTAGCACATCACTCACAGCCAGCTACTGCTCTTGCTCCAGCAGCCCCCAACCTGCGGCCGCTGCCTCTCGCTCTGAAGACTGTACTTGACCTGTCGCTGCCACTTCTCTCTCCTGGTACAGCATTGCTCAACCAGCAGCCGCTCCCTTGATCTTGCTTCAGGTCAACACTTGGCCAGTAGCCACCTCCTGCTCCAGCAGCGCTTGTCCAACAGTGGCCTCCTGCTCTTGCTCCTGCTCTCAAGGCAGGCGACCCGTGGCCGCCACCTCTATTACTCTTGCAGCGACGCTTGACCAGCAGCTGCCTTTCGGTCCTGCTCCGGCAGAGGTGCTTCAACCATCTCCGCTGCCTCTTGCTCCGACGGTGCTCAGCCAGCGGCCACCACCTTACCGCTATCTGTTCCTGTTGCTTGGTTCCTGCTTTGCCATTTTGGTCTCCATCAAAGACGTCCACCTGAATGGCCCCGTTAAAGACTTGGCTGACCTCCTGGACTACCCAGCTAGTCACTTCACTTGGCGTGGCCTGGAAGGCCACCGGACTGGACCTGGTGAGGGACTCTCAACCTTGCCTTTTAGCTCATGTTTTGGTAATTGTAATTAAAGTTGTTGTCTTTGGTTCCTAGCCCATGTCCTGCTCATGACAGAAACCATTGTGTGTGATAGATAGATATGCAAAATAAAAAGAAAATCAGGAATCAGGAAGGGCGCAAATATTTTTTTTTACAGCACCATACAGTAAAGGGACCTTGAAGATTATTACATTTGGATTTAAGAATGTTTTTGATGTCAGGAAAAATGCAACAACAACATGAAAGATTTGCAACTTAAACATAACCGACGACACCTATGGCATCTAATTTCATCTGCCACTAGAAAACCAGAGAGGACAGGGAAACTAAATTCATTTGACAGTTGAGCAAGAGTTGGTTAACTATTAACTAAGCTCCAGAAACTCAGGAGGCACAATTTTTTCCCCCACATTGATTTTCATTTAACTGCTACAATTTTAAGGGTGGCTATGTTTTTATGCTTAATGTTTAATTTATAACTAGTGTCCCACTCAATGGAGTGGTGACATCTGCAAGGGCAATAGCTAAATGAAAAGGAGGTGTCATGTTTGTAAAGCTCAATATATATTACTTGATGCAAGAAGGGGTCAGTGGTTGCCAGTCAATCCCTGGGCACATAGAAACAAACAGCCACACTCACAATCCCACCTCGGGGCAATTTAGCGTGTCCAATTAATGTTTCATGTTTTTGGTGAAGAAACTTGAGTGCCCGGAGAAAACCCACACAGGCACGGGGAGAACATGCAAACTCAACACAGGCGGGTCCGGGATTGAACCCGGGACCTCAGAACTGTGAGGCCAACACTTTTCAGCTGAGTCACCGCGCCGCCTAAAAAATGTATTGCAAATAAATTTTCAGAGATGTGGTGAACTCAATTCTTTGTATTATTTCCAGTACTAAAAGTATAACGTTTTGTTTCCAATAAATTAATATAGTCAGTAATAAACTGTAGTTTAGGAGAAAACATGACATTTTGTCTCAAAGCAATGAGTTAGGGTTCATCTACACCAGGGGTTGGGAACCTTTACGACTGAGAGAGCCATAAATGCCAAATATTTTAAAATGTAACTTCAAAAGAGCCATACAATATTTTAAGAACTAAATCCAGGTGTATTTGGACATTTATGTAAGACCAACACTTTTAGAGTACAATAAGTCTCTCAATTATTTTAAATAATATTGTTACGCTGTAGGTAACCAATGATGACAAACCTCTTACCATTAATGTGACATCTGGTGCTGCATGTTTTTTCTCATGGCTTTATAGTCTGTTTCATATGTCATTACATTAAGATCTATGCAGGCGTTGAGACTTCCATCCGTTAATCGTGAACGTAATTCAGTTTGATTTACCATTATGATGGT
Organism: Syngnathoides biaculeatus; assembly: GCF_019802595.1. Classification (NCBI taxonomy): domain Eukaryota; kingdom Metazoa; phylum Chordata; class Actinopteri; order Syngnathiformes; family Syngnathidae; genus Syngnathoides; species Syngnathoides biaculeatus. The sequence continues at coordinate 4,788,274 of NC_084640.1, read as the reverse complement.
ACGATGGTGAACAGTTCTTACTGACGAAGGCATGGCCTTTATTTGTTTGATTATCTCATCTTTATGCAAAGTTGCCAAAATGTTTATTGGAAACATCAAGAACGAATTCTTTGGCATACTCCCAATCTATCAATGGCTTTCCATTTCTCATAATTGGTAAAGCACCAGCAAACTGATTTCTGATTTCCATTCACCTTGTTGGGTCCAAACACAGATTTGGTGCTGACTAACTTGGACACTGGAAAGTAGCTCTTTACATGCTTCCTACCTGCTGTACCCCGCAGGATATTTTGATACAAACACAGTAAGGCATGTGTCGAAGTGGTGCTTTATATCTAAGCATTTCATTGCTGCAATTTTATCATTATAATTTAGACACACAGCAGATCCCTCTTTCTCCAAAAAGGCTGTCCATTCTTGCTGAAAACTTCGGTACTCCTCATGTTTTTTTCTTTGAGCGACCTTTATCAAAAGTGTTTCCATCATTAGCTGTTCCGACCTGATTTTGTGTGGCACATTGTGTTTGTAATGGAATGGCTAAGACATTAATAACATGTACGGTTATAAACATTATTTTTGGCCCTCCCACACACAACACACACAATATTTATTTAAAATACTTTACCCCTCATATTCAACTCTTGTGTGACTGGGCATGTAAAACATTTGCTTCGTTTAAGTGTGTACGTTCTTATAGTAACAGCAGATCACCAGCCGAGTGTGCTGTGCTGCAGCCACCGGCCGACGCTGCCCAGCTCATTCGAAGAAGAAGCAGCAGTACAAGTGAAACGTATAGCGTGTGAGAACTGTTTAGCAGATGCTATTTATGTGCTGTTAGCTAACTGTGTATTCTGTACTGTTTACAGAAATAAAATAATTTCAATATGCTGCACAAATAATTGGGTGGGTTTTTAAAGTGTAACATTTGTGCCTGCACACATCGACTGCCACAGCAAACTACGACAACCACACTAGGACAAACTTTCTCTGACTCATTTGGGTTGCCTGCACAACAGATATAACATGTTCAGTATGTCGTTATGAGGGCTCTGCGAGCCACGTGCAACCATCAAAAGAGCCAGTCTCATGAGCCATAGGTTCACTGTGCCAAATGCTACACTATGCTCCTAGTGGCCATGGCAGCTCTCTATGTCCAAATGTTTTCCTGTTTGGAATTTTCGCCTCTTTTTTCCATGTGTTTCAATGTCTTACCGAGTCTTTTCGCGGTCTATCACGATTTCCATAACAGGAAGTGAAGACGAAATACAGTTTTCCCCCATTATCCACGTTGGTTTGTCATGCTCCCAGCCTGCTTTGTGGCACAATGGACCTCCCAGTGCCACAAAGCATACTGGGAGCATTTAAATTGTGTTTAAATGTTTTGTGTGTATTTCGTGAGTCCTTCTTTTATTTGTTTGATTATTTGCAAACTATGCTATTGTAGTTGCTGTGGTAGGATAATTTTGATTTCGAACACCATGAGTCTGAACAACATCTTCAATAATGACTGGGCTATGCATGTCGAGTGTGGGACAATGTAAAATTTTTTCTGTTTGCTTGTGAAATGTTAAAAGTTCTCACTGTTATGATCATTGTTGGAGAATGAGATACCTACATGATGAAGCACTTACGTACTACGAGTATCTGACTGAATAATCAATGCATTGTGTTGGACAAGATCCCACGACTACATTAGCAAATGTAAAACTGAATGTGCACATTAGGTGCACCACATTGTAAGGCCCAATGACTAATGTGGCATATTGCCTATTTAGAAATGAATTCATGACCTCTCTCATTGTGAAAATATTGTAAATTAAAAAAAAAAATGGAGACCCAAATCCAAAAATATGCGGGAGCAAACGGTGAAACACGAATGGGCAAGAGCACACTGTATATTGGTAATTTAAACATTTCACTGGCTGTCCAGGGCAATCATGACCTGTCATGTTTGTCCATCCTGTCCCTTCCATTTTGTCGATGGTAGAGTGAAATAAAGCCATTAAAGAAATCCATGACATTCTCACCAGTTGACATGGACTCCAGGCTCCCCAGTCTGATAACACGCAGTCCTCTGGACAGGGCAGTTGGCTATTACGAGCTCCCAGAGGCATCGCCTCTGGATCACACAGGTAGTCCTCCACCTGCTCCAAGGGGCCGTCTCTTGTGTTCAGCATACACCTGTTATACAGTCATCATTATTCTTACTTAGAAGAAAGGTGTCTGCCTTAATATTTAGAAGGACTCCCATGTGATTACAAAACCGAAATAGAGATGCCCTGGCAGGAGCTAAAAGCATTTCCTTCTTGATATATGAAACTGTATGTATGTTATTTTATCATTGTGTAAAATAAAATGTTGTAACATTGTGGCATTTGTGATATAAAGTATCACAAACACAGCAACTAAGTCATGTTGAAATTATTTTGGAGTGCAAGTTATGTATAGTATTTGGAAAATCAGACATATTGTTCACCAAAATCTTTACCTGACTTTTCTGGTCTGAACACCTTCACCACAGTTGCCTTTCAGGTCCACATTGCTAACTTTCCAGACACTCCATGGCTCTGCCACCCATACATACTGCCCACAGTCACTGAGGCAAGGCACCACTTCATATACCTAATTTAAACAAATTCCAAAAATAACCTGACTGGTCTTATTAAGGAACATTTATACAGCAGTACAGTCTACAAGTATGCAGGAAAAAATAAAAGAACTTACTTGTGCCTGTAGTCAAAATGCAACAAAAGGAGAGAGAACAAAAACATTGGTCATTGAAATTATATTAAGTATTTGTAAAAGCTAACCTTTCATAGCTAAAGCTTAGATTTTAAAATTTAGTAAGAAATAAATTACCTGGTTGACGTGGTCAAGTTTGGGACAAGGTCTACCACCATTGTATGGTTTTTCTCTGAGCCATTTTGATCGAACTTTGACGCCACTACCACATGATTTGCTGCATCGTGACCAGTTGGACCACTCACTGAGCTTGCAGTCAGATGGACAGGGAATGATGCAAGCCTCCTCAATGTACCCTTAAAACAATATGACAATATAATGTATATCAAAGGTGGGTGACTTGAATCACAAGACTTCACTTGAGTCAACAATTCTTGGGTCTTGTCTAAAGCTCATGATATATACTGTATAACAGATATCTAACATAAAAGTTTGAAACTATCAAGGAACATTTAGTATTGAATACAAAATGTAATGTACACCGTGATATAGATCAATATCGACTGAAAACAATATCGAGATAGGATATTTTTTCCCATATCACCCAGCCCTAATGTTTTCAAACCAGTTCAAGGTGCAGAAAAGGATGGGGACCACTTGGAAAAAGAACTATTAAGTTGATTCAGTGAGGTTGGTGTCTTGGAAAAGGCACACCAAGCAACATCTGGTGCTCTTTTGGGAACCAGACTAAAATTGCAATTTATACAAATAGTTATTGTACAACCACAGCAACAAATAGATGACTTGAAAATCCTTGGTAAATTAGATGAATGGAAGACGCTATGCCAAAAAGTGATTTGTGATTAAATGACTTTAAGCACCGAACATTGCGAAGTCATAAAATGTATTCAATAAATATACTTCATTCCAGAGGCACCACAGGACTAGTGGTGTGGAACAAAGGCAGCAGCATGACATGAAGCTCCATCCCCATCAACATAATGTTATTTTCAATAATGCACAAACTACAACTGTGTACTAACAAGCACATTACACGCACCAACATCACGGCACTCCCATTATACAACACTGTGTTTGGAAATATGCTGCCAGTACAAGACACAAAAAAATTGGGGGACAGCTGGACTATGCTGAAAATTTTCAATGACACCCTAAATACATCGACTGTACTGGTAAACCAAAACTGAATTGCACTGGTTTACAGCTGCAGCCTTGGGATAAAAGGGTGGCGTCATTCCCACAATGTTTGTGGGGTAAAAGCAACAATTAAAGGATGCTGAAACCAGAGCGAAAGCTGGACGCATCATCAATTCAGAGTATTAATTACAGCTGCTGTCAGTCACCATCAAACAGGGAGGAAAGCATAGTCTCCCATCACGATTCCTTGAACAAGTATAGACATTCCCATTCCCCCATATGATTTGATGTCTTCTATTTTTTTTCCCCAAGGCCATGACTGCTCTCTAATTCTTTAGTCCCTTGCCTGTCCATGCTGGCAAATATCAACCGATGTTCTTACAGATCCAAGTGGCCCGACAGATTTTGACTTTCACATAAAACAACAATGAAATACCTCCCCCTTGACTGATTCTAATATTGACAATGCATACGAAATGAAATTACTGCCTCTGAGCTAGGTCAACTGACATGAAAAACAATAATAGTTGGTTACTTTGCATTATACAATAGTTAAACTAATTAAGGCCACTTTAATTATTGACAGTCATATGTATGTACCAACAAGATCTCAATACTGTCATGGGTGTGTCTGTTCCCGATGCGGTGCGCACCTGTTTCGCTGAGCGGTCTGGTCCTTGGCAGATCGTTGTACTACTATGTCACATTCCCGCAACCCTTTACCTATGTCCTTGCGACTCTGTGTACCGAACCCTGCCGAGTTAATGACCCTCCCATCACGCCTACTGATTTTGGTATTGCTGCTTCTTTGGAGTGCCTCCCTTTGTTTCGACCTTGGACTGAAAAAAGACGCTTCACGAACTGTACCTGGTCTCGTGAGTTGTACACTTTGAGTTCAGCCTTGTGTTCTGTTCATGACAGAATGATCTGGCCAGCATATGGACCCAGCTGACTCAGATCGGGTGTGCAATGCCCACCAAGCTCAAGGACAGCATCTCGCCGAACATGCCGAACATCTCCAGATTGTTGCTCGCCAGTTGCAGCAGCTGAGCAACCAGTTTTGTAAGGTATTTGCCCGGCTTAGTTTTCTGTCTGCATCCTTCCCCAGCGGAGCCAACACCAACCGGTATCCTGTATCCACGAGCCAGTCCCCTCACCGGTCCGCGGTGCACATTCTGATGTCTGGTCTCCTCTCTCCTGTCTGGAGCGTTTCTCAGGTGACACTGGTAATGTCAAGCCATTCATCACCCAGTGCGAGCTCCACTTTGGGCTACAGACAGCCGCCTTTCCCTCTGACAGAGTCAAGATTGCGTTCATTATTTCCCATTGATGGGACGCGCTGAAGAATGGGCAACCACTGAGTAGAGCTGCGACACAGACACGTGTTGGACGTGGGCGTCCTTCGTGAAGTCCATTGCGCAAATGTTCCAGTTTGTATCCCCTGAACACGAAGTGGCGAACTCCTTGATCAACCTGCGGCAAGGCAAGCGCTGGGTCTCCGACTACGCCATTGACCTCTGCATTCTTGCAGCCGAAACCCTGTGGAGCAACAGGGCACCCCGAGATGCATTCTTTAAAGGGCTGTCTCCGCGATAAAGGACGAGCTGATTCCACTGGACCTGCCAACAGAACTGGACACATTCATCGCTCTCACTTTGAAAATAGACAAGAGACTCATGGATCGGGAGAAAGACACCGCCTGGCAGAGGGACACACCTACGCGTATCAGGGACACTGACACTCCTCAAGGTACAACTGATGAGGTGAAGAAGCCCATGCAGCTGGGCCGCCCCCACCTGTCATCAGAGGAACGCCAATGCCATCAGAGGGAGGGACTCTGCTTCTCCTGTGGAAAGCCGGGGCACACAGTGACCCACTGCTCAGTAAAACCAGCTGGTACCTCACCCCGAACCCTGACTACAGTTCCTTTTTACCTCATTCAGGACAGTCCGGACCAAGCACTTCCTCTTGTCACTCTGCGTTCGGGAGGACAGCATCTCAGGACAACTGCATTCAAAGACTCGGGTTCGGACGCCAATCTTTTAAATTCTCAGCTGATCAAAAGCACGGGTCTAACGACCTTCGCAGTACAGGGCCCCGTAATGCTTATTCCGCAAATGGCAGTTTCCTCGGCAAAATCACCCACCACACTCAGACGCTCACTCTGACATTTCAGGATTCACATTCTGAACGTATTAGCTTCCATGTTTATGACACCATGGGCCATAACATAATCTTGGGGGGGGGGGGTTTCCCTGGCTGAGAATACATAAGCCCCATATTGACTGGTCGACTGGAAAAATCACGTCCTGGGGAGTCAACTGTGCACGTACGTGCCTCTCGTCCCAGGAAGCGCAGAGGGAGAGGCCATTCAAACAACGCAAGAATAGCCGGACCAATCTTCATTCCCCTCCTGTTACAATGACCTGGAGAAAGTATTTTCCAAGTGTAAGAGCAAGTCGCTTCCTCCTCACAGGCCATATGAGTGCACCATTGACCTGCTGCCCAGCTCCTCACCCCCTCGCGGGAGACTATATTCTCTTTCAGGACCGGAGCTCTTTGGTCTTGGCCATGTCACAAGTTTGAGTCTTACTGATTGTATGGTTTGGACAGGTGTCTTTATGCAGCTAACGACCTCACACAGGTGCATCTGATTTAGGATTAAAGGCGGACTAACAGGTCTTTGAGAGTCAGAATTGTAGCTGATATACAGGTGTTCAAATACTAATTTGCAGCTGTATCACACAAATAAATCGTTAAAAAATCATACATTGTGATTTCTGTTGTTTGGTTTTTAGATTATCTCTCTCACAGTGGACATGTGCCAACGATGAAAATTTCAGACCCCTCCATGACTTCTAAGTGGGAGAACTTGCAATATAGCAGGATGTTGAAATACTTATTTTCTTCACAGTAGGCTTTGTCTTGGCGGAGGGAGAGATATGCATGGATCCCAGCAAGGCCGAGGCTATTCTTCATTGGCCCACTCTGACTACCAGCAAGGAGGTGCAGAGGTTTATTGGGTTTGCCAACTTCTACCTCAAATTCATCCAAACTTTAGTACAGTTGCAGCCCCATTGCATGCACTAACCTCACCCCACAGTTCCTTTGTTTGGAACCCAGCCTGCCAGGTAGCCATCCGTAAGCTCAAGGCCAGCTTTATCTCAGCTCCAGTCCTCACCTTGCCCTATCCAGATAGGACGTTTGTCATAGAGGTTGATACGTCAGATTCAGGGATAGGGGCGCATCTATTCTATTTTTATTTTAGTATTTGTAGGAATAATTGTGATCATAATTATCATACATCTGCTTCTAATAAAGAAACGCTTTGCTCTACTCTAGATAACGTGGTAGCCTCCTAGCAGGAGATAGCAAGAACAAAAACATCTAATCATCAGAACTGTTAGAACTGCTGCCTGTTAAAGAAATGGTGACCATATATGTATTCAGCAATCTTCCACACATGCACACGCTCATGAACAAACATGTACACCTTGTTTCAAACTGTTTTGTTATTCGTCTCCTTTTTGTAACATCCATGTAAATAAGGGGCGTCTTAAAACTAAATAAATAGAGGTGGTGAGGAGAGGATAATCAGAGAGTGCAGTGGTGAATTGTACGAGACAGTTCCTCTCCTCTCTCCTCGCGAGACTTGAACTGCTGTCTTTGCTTCCTTTTTTGTCCTGTTTAATGAATGTCTGATTGGTGAACCTGACATTAACTTGGTCTTTCGAGCCGGATCTCAAGATACCTGAGGTTTCCAGGGGCTGAGTTGACATCCAGGCAAAGACCGTGGCCACGGCACTTGAGACCCTTTCTGGGACTGGGCCTTGACTTTGCATCTGGAGGCTGAGGGTTGACAAGAAGCCGAAGGAAGTAAAGGCATCTCTGGTGAGTAGGAAACTCCCACACTCATGAGGAATGAGTGAATGCGCGTCTGGGTGACTGCGGCAGAACCAAACCTCGAGAATACTAGTCCCTATCGAGTAGTCTAATTAGTCTATAAAACTGAGAAAAGGGCAAGGTGTGTCCTGTACGTGAGCCACGTGAAACGTGTGCATGTATAAAAGTGTGAATGGAGGTTCGCTACCTCATTTGAACAGGAAATTGAGTGACAACTGTCTGAGGATGCAGAGGTAAGAATTCTCCGCCACTTGTGGTAGAAGCTTGAGAATTACCTCGAACAGAACGTAATTGTCACCCTGTTCAGGGGGAAGTCAGTATAGTCACCCTAGGTGAACCAGTGACTCCAACAGGGGAAAAACAAATACCAAAATAGTTGATAAATAGCAAAATAGTTGAAACAGAACATCTGGGGAAAAAAATAAATAATGATGTGTAAGGATTAGAAGTTTGTAGAAAGCAAATGTGCTACTAAAAAAAATTTTGGGTAACACTAGATGACTTTGCTGGCCAGCTCAACATACACACAAAAAATATATATTATGAACCGGCAGGATAAAATAATACAAAAACACACAAAAAAAAACAGGACTCAAGATGATGTGAAAACGGCCATTAAAGGTATCACATCTCATAAAGTTGATATAACATAATTTGTCCAGGGAACGGAAGACTTGAGAAAATTTGGATGACAGCAAAGTACTTTCTCACAGCAGCAGGGAGTTCAAGGTTAATATCATGCACTTCTGCTAGATTTAGAAAAAAAGGAAATTTTTCTGCTGTTGGAAGAGCAAAATAAAACAACAATGAACCATTTGAAGAATATCGAATTGGAATGACTGCATGTTTAAAAGCAAACAGTGGCATTCCTGAAGATCACACTCCAGAGAGTGTGTATCAAGGGCAATTAAAAAATGCTCTTCATGTGAATTCAAATAATCCTATAAAACAATGGATTGAAAAACATTGGGTTGACAAACTGACTGCCAGCCTGTAACAATACATTAACCAAGCACTACACGCAGAAAGAGTGCTACAAAATAAGAAAAAGAAAATTGACACCTTTCTGACAGAGAAAGGAGAAATTTATGGAGCTTTATGCGAAACATTTAATAATTGTGGCCGCAGATGAGGAAGAGAGCAGCCATCTCCCCATCAAAAAATGTTACAACTAACGCTCCCAAAATGCAACTTTTTAATTTGTCACATACGTTTGTTGGGAAGAGATGACTTGCTGAAACTAGGACTGTGCTTAATTCTTTCTCTGACAGGAAATATAGAAGTAAAAAAAAAAAAAAAAAGGAATTACTGGGAGGACAGTTAAATGTCTTACAAAATAGGAATCCAGCACTCTAATATTACACCTTAGATATTCCAAACAAACCTCCCACAAGAACAGGAGATTTCTTGCTGCAAACGGCTCGACACATGATTGAACAACCAAAAATGACATAGGAAGTGACTCATTGCATGTGACTATGTCGTGTAAGATACTGTAAACTTATACCAGCCCACGCCAGATAAAATCATGATTGATAATCTGTACTCAGATGGTACATCAGTCGTGGTGGCAGGACCAAGACTGACTGACAAACTAAATGCACTACACAAGGAATGGACACCACCACACACGTCATTACAACGGGAGTGGGAGAGTTTGGGACAATTTGTTTTGGTAGTACGAAATGTTCCTGATTGGACAGAAAAAGAACCAGATTTGGATTGGGACGACTGAACTGGACAGACAATATATTATTGGACAGTCTTAAACAATCTGAGACCAGATGCTGCTGTATTCACGGTGGTATCACAATCTACACAGACAATACTGGAAAAATAGAGGAATAGCGACAACTACAGGGAACACAGTGACACATGCAGAGCTACTACAACATTTGCTCATAGCAGTCCAATTACCAAAAGAAATAGCCATATGTTAATGTGCAGTACACACATCACATACAGACAAAGAATCATTAGGAAATGGATTTACAGATAAAACAGCAAAAGAAGCAGCAGCCAAAACCTTTATGGGATTAGCTGACCATGTAACAAATGAAGACATACTTTGAGATGATGTGTTAAACAAAATGCAACAACAAAGTTTACCAGCAGAACTAAAAATGTGGAAAAAATAAGGTACTACATTACAAAATGGGATTTATGTCAGCACAGATACAAAAAAAAAAAAGAAAAATCGACCAAAAACATTTTTTAAGTGGGCGGCAATCTTGAGCCATGGGAAGTCTCAGGTCTCAACAGGGGGAATGGTAGCCCTGGTACAAACGCATTACATGATCCATGGATTTAACTTGGATGCAAAAACAATTGTTTTGTAGGGCGTGTTTGATCTGTGTGTGACATAATCCACAAGGGAATGTGCATCCAAAATGTGGTCAGTTTCCTCAAGCTACACATCCATTCATCCCTCCATCCATTTTCTTAGCCGCTTATCCTCACAAGGGTCGTGGGCAGGGCTGGAGCCTATCCCAGCTGTCAACGGGCAGGAGGCAAGGTACTCCCTGACCTGGTTGTCAGCCAATTCCAGGTCACATGGAGACAAACAGCCGCACTCACAATCACACATAATAAAAAAGGGGCAATTTGGACACAATGATAGATTTAGTCTAACTATACATACATTACAAGCACGAAAGGGTCTCATTCCATTCAAAACACTGTTTGGGAGACCATACAAATTACCAATAATTTCCACACAATGAGAGATAGACAAATGATGAAGGAAAAAAAAACACACACAAGTGAGTCCCTTTCAGAAGGTTATGAAGAAACCCAAACAGCTTAAAAAAATTGCAAAAAGGGGTACTTGTTACTTGGTACTTGTTCATTTGTTGATTGTAGGAAAGTTATTGCTTTTGAAACCATTGTTAACACAAACAAAACTAATTTGTTTTTATTGGCCACTTGTAAGATAGCCGTTCTCATTCCCACTGCCAAGGTCGCTGTAGTCTGGTTACACATGGGAGTGAGACTGCTGTCATAATGGTGACTAAACAGTTAAATTTTGCTGTTAGGTGCTGGATGAAAAAGCTACCCGTTATTTTCATTTTTCTGTTCGAGTGGTACCTGTGGGGACCACTCAAGGTCCCACCCCCCAAAAAAAAATAAATAAAAACAAAACAAATTGGATAACTACATACAAAAAACGTGTCCAAAAGATTGTGTTGTTGGCACAGATCCAGAGATAATACCAATGCTATTAATTGATAACGAATGCAAAAAAAAAAAAAGTTGGGGGATTCTGTGTATCCATTAATTTCTTATGAAAAACAAAAAAACATTGTTTTCTAATGGCGTGTCACAAGGAAATTTCACATGCATCAATTTGATAGGACTAGAAACAAATTGGGAATTTTATCAGCATTGATGTGTGAAGCCATTTTTGTGCCACTGTCATGGTGGTGCGGCAGTAACAGTCTTTTTTATTATTTTTTTACGCCGGATGCCTTTCCTGACGCAACACTTCTGCATTTATTCGGAGAGAGAGCTGGAGCCAATCCCAGCTAAATTCAGGCAGCGGCAGACTGCACCCCGAACTGGTCGCCAGCCAGTCGCAGTGCAGATGTCGACACCATCCATGAACAGGAATCGATCCCACGCTGCCTCCACTAAGAATGTCCCACTGAGGGAAACCCGAACTACAACGTGGCCAGCAAGAGAAATGAGTTTGACACCCCTGCACTACACCATCAGAAAGAAAAAATGTAACAAGTTACTTTGCTTTAATACATTTAGTACTGCCATTTGTCTATTCATCCTATGTCTGTTTATGAATTCACATCTACTGTACATGCAGTTTTACCCGAACACTGGCATAGACTGAGCAAGAGCTGAATGACATGGACAAAATAGCAGAAAGAAACACGTTGATACACCATACACACTGTAAACGGTCATCTCAGCTGAGTCACCCAAGGGGAAAGGTGAGCAAAGACCAGCATACGATGGGTGCAGATTTATAGTATCTGAAAATACCTGAAGGCTGGTGAAGATTTAAAAGACACTTGACTCATTTAGAGGTGACTTGGTCGACATGACTTCAAAATGGCTAAATAATATGATAGCATGTTGGGCTGCAACATTGACAGCTGTAATGATATTTTTGTTCATATGCTACTTTTGGACACCTGTAAAGCTGACAAAAATACATAACAACAGATCCAATTATTATACTCAGTCAACTATGTCTACACATAATATAAAGAGGCGCAACCTCATTTCAAATAACATTGGTAAACAACTATGCAGGAGTCACCGAGGCATGAGAGGAGGACTCCATGTGTGCCTCCTAGTGAATCAGTTCAGCACTTTTTCAATTCCTTGGCAGAGTCTAATTGCTGGGGATTACATCTATGGGCTTATGCTAAAGGAAACCCCCACTTTCTTCTCACCATTTGTCAATTTAATGCTACCTTAAATCCAAATTCCATACAAAAGTGTACATATACTATGGAGGGAGTATTTTAACCGAAAAAGCCTGAGGAACATTTTTTTCATTATTATGATTATCTTTTTTTTACAAATAGGAAACAAAACTGGTTGTTATTAATGTAGAATGCAGCTAACAATGTAAACTATAGTTACATCACATGCATGGGCCCTAGGCCACTAATGCGTGTCATTCCAACAGAAATCCCAACACAATGTACCCTCGAGGTAATGACTAAAACAACTCCTAACACCACAGAAATGGAAAAGTGTTTATCCAACAACTAAGACAGTAAATGATAAACTGATATCTTCGACTAATGTTGCATTGGCTAATTTCTCCTGTGTTAGCTTTACAGGGACAGATTTTAAGGTGGAAAGTCTCAACAAAACATTGTGTCATGATATCCATCTGCAAACTGCCCCACTGCTCCCACTGCTCTCATGCAGCGACATGTTGTGGTGGTGTGTTGGTCAAAGGTTGTATGACACATTGATAAATGCAGCAGGAATGTGTGCACTGGTATCACTGCTCTTATCTGTGACTGTGTTTCCATCCAAAGCAGAGGATATACAATTGGCCGCATCCATCTTCGGGTTCTCCCGAAGGAGAAGGTCCTCTTGGAAAGATGGAGATCTGACATACATTGATGCAAATGGCATCCCAACGGCATACCAGATGAGTATAAGTTGGTTAACGAGATTGCTGCAGGATGGGAATCCCTGCCATAAGGGAACAACCAGCTGCAACCTCACTCATGACGTTCCAGCACCGCATAGCGGTCGACATGCTCCTGGCCGAGAAGGGTGGTGACTGCTCAATGTTCGGTGACCAGTGTTGTTTATTCCAAATATCACAGCACCTGATGGGTCACGCACAAGGGCCATTCAAGGCCTCTGCACCCTGAACCACAAGATGAAGGAGCACACAAACACATTAGCCAGGTCTGAGCAGTGGGAAAAATAGTTTGGCAAAAAATTAAAAAAATCTAAAAAATTGTCTGTCCAAGTTTCTATAGCGGTTTTGCAGCTATTCTTGCATTGTGTGGATGCTGTTGTATTCCCTGCATAAAGGCATCACTTAACCAACTTATAACCACTGCTATTGCCTCGACAAATTCAAAATTGGCAGAAATATATCAACTATTGGCACAACAGAGTAATGACAGTGATATTCTTTAACACGATGGACAACCGAAGCTCCTGGAAGACTGGACGACGACAGCCAAGATGATCAGAGAGACAGGCAGGAGAGTACTTGGTGTGTCATCTGGTAGGAAAGGGGAGAAGGAGACTTGGTGGTGGAACCCCATAATACAGGGAGTCATACAAGGAAAGAGATTAGCGAAGAAGAAGTGGGATACTGAGAGGACTGAGGAGAGGCGAAAGGAGTACATCGAGATGCGACGTAGGGCAAAGGTAGAGGTGGCAAAGGCTAAAAAACAAGAGGCATATGAAGACATGTACACCAGGTTGGACACGAAAGAAGGAGAAAAGGATCTCTACAGGTTGGGCAGACAGAGGGATAGAGATGGGAAGGATGTGCAGCAGGTTAGGCTGATTAAGGATAGAGATGGAAATGTGTTGACTGGTGCCAGTAGTGTGCTAAATAGATGGAAAGAATACTTTGAGAAGTTGATGAATGAAGAAAATGAGAGAGAAGGAAGAGTTGAAGAGGCAAGAGTGAAGGACCAGGAAGTGGAAATGATTACTAAGGGGGAAGTCAGAAAGGCATTACAAAGGATGAAAAATGGGAAGGCAGTTGGTCCTGATGACATACCGGTAGAGGTATGGAAGCAATTTGGAGAGATGGCTGTGGAGTTTTTGACCAACTTATTCAACAGAATACTAGCGGGCGAAAAGATGCCTGAAGAATGGAGGAAAAGTGTTCTAGTTCCCATTTTTAAGAACAAAGGGGATGTTCAGAGCTGTGGGAACTATAGAGGAATAAAGTTGATGAGCCACACAATGAAGTTATGGGAAAGAGTAGTGGAGGCTAGACTCAGGTCAGAAGTAAGTATCTGCGAGCAACAGTATGGTTTCATGCCTAGAAAGAGTACTACAGATGCATTATTTGCCTTGAGGATGCTCGTGGAAAAGTACAGAGAAGGTCAGAAGGAGCTACATTGTGTCTTTGTGGATCTAGAGAAAGCCTATGACAGAGTACCAAGAGAGGAACTGTGGTACTGCATGCGTAAGTCTGGTGTGGCAGAGAAGTATGTTAAAATAGTACAGGACATGTATGATGGCAGCAGAACAATGGTGAAGTGTGCCTTAGGTGTGACAGAGGAATTTAAGGTGGAGGTGGGACTGCATCAGGGATCAGCTCTGAGCCCCTTCCTGTTTGCAGTGGTAATGGATAGGCTGACAGATGAGGTTAGACTGGAATCCCCTTGGACCATGATGTTCGCAGATGATATTGTCATATGCAGTGAAAGCAGGGAGCATGCAGAGGAACAATTGGAAAGATGGAGACATGCACTGGAAAGGAGAGGAATGAAGATTAGCCGAAGTAAAACAGAATATATGTGCGTGAATGAGAAAAGTAGAGGGGGAAGAGTGAGGCTACAGGGAGAAGAGATAGCGAGGGTGGATGACTTCAAATACTTGGGGTCAACAATACAGAGCAATGGAGAGTGTGGTCAGGAAGTGAAGAAACGGGTCCAAGCAGGTTGGAACAGCTGGCGAAAGGTGTCTGGTGTGTTATGTGACAGAAGAGTGTCTGCTAGGATGAAGGGCAAAGTTTACAAAACAGTGGTGAGGCCGGCCATGATGTACGGATTAGAGACAGTGGCACTGAAGAAACAACAGGAATCTGAACTGGAGGTGGCAGAAATGAAGATGTTGAGGTTCTCGCTCGGAGTGACCAAGGTGGATAGGATTAGAAATGAGCTCATTAGAGGGACAGCCAAAGCTGGATGTTTTGGAGACAAGATTCGAGAGAGCAGACTTCGATGGTTTGGACATGTTCAGAGGCGAGAGAGTGAGTATATTGGTAGAAGGATGCTGAGGATGGAGCTCCCAGGCAAAAAAGCGAGAGGAAGACCAAAGAGAAGGTTTATGGATGTGGTGAGGGAAGACATGAGGGCAGTTGGGGTTAGAGAGGAAGATGCAGGAGATAGGCTAAGATGGCAAAAGATGACACGCTGTGGCGACCCCTAACGGGACAAGCCGAAAGGAAAAGAAGAAGATTCTTTAACACGATGATGACGTTACGACTTCTCTTCCAGACCTGTTCTCTGATCCAGAAGATTACAAGTAATTAGTGCTACATTTTCCTCCGAGTGTAAGCCGAAAGAGTGATCTATTGGATGATTTAAGGATTTGAGCAAATGTAGGATAAACAGGATGATAATATAGAAATAATTGTAAATAGTATTAAGTAAATGCTTCTAACAGAATTGAAGAAATGCTTTGCTCTGCTCCAATTCAATTACTGCTCTGCTTGCAATGAAGAATGCTTTGCTCTCCTCTAGAAAATGTGGTAGCAAATGTAGGATAAACATGGGGGAAATGTAGGAATAATTGTGATCATAATTATCATACATCTGCTTCTAATAAAGAAATGCTTTGCTCTGCTCTAGATAACGTGGCAGCCTCCTAGCAGGAGATAGCAAGAACAAAAACATCTAATCATCAGAACTGTTAGAACTGCTGCCTGTTAAAGAAATGATGACCACACATGTATTCAGCAATCTTCCACACATGTACACCCACATGAACAAATATGTACACCTCGTTTCAAACTGTTTTGCTTGTCGTCTCCTTTTTGTAACATCCATGTAAATAAGGGGCGTCTAAAAACTAAATAAATAGAGGTGCTGAGGAGAGGATAATCAGAGAGTGCAGTGGAGAATTGTACGAGACAGTTCCTCTCCTCTCTCCTCGCGAGACTTGAACTGGTGTCTTTGCTTCCTTTTTTTTCCTGTTTAATGAATGTCTGATTGGTGAACCTCACAGTATTAGTATTTAAATTTTCAATATTTTATTATTTATATTGATGTTTATTATTATTATGTATGTTTACTTTTGCATTATTAACTCACCATGACTGTTGCAGTGTGAAGTTTCAACGATGTGGTTATCCTGGTCATAGCAAGCCATAGCTTGGTATCGATACCCTTGACCACACTCCTTGATATCGCCCTGGATCTTCATGCCTAGTTGTCCTTCCAAGCGGCTGCCCTCGGAAAGTATACAGTCGGACCAGTTTCCCACAGGCTGGGCATTGTATTTGTTGCACGGGCAGTACTGAGTTTCACTCAGGGGATATATCTGGTGGTTCTTGCACTGATCTCGTGTTTTGCTCTTACCTGGAGAAATACAAGACCAAAAGATGACTGCTTGCTTTAAAATATTCAATACAATACAATATTTGGATCAATTTAATGGACAATATTTTTCATGAACACCAATCTAAGGGAAGATTACCCTGGGCTCCCATTCCCAGAGAGAACATTTGCCCAAATGCTCTGTGTTTATTTTTTAAGCAGGTACTACATGCTGTCATTTTACCCACATGACATGCCCTGGAAAGAACTAAACTTACTTTTGTTTTTGAAACCACTATAAAACCAACAAATTTCTCTGTGTTTTTTGTTGTCTTCGAGGACCTCGTTTGAACACTGGATCACAGGCACATCAGAACAGAAAAGTCTCCCCAAATATTAATACAAAATGAAGTGTAAAATTATCCCAAATTGATTATCTTAAACATGAAACATAAACATTTTCAATGGATACTGTTCTCTATCTATCTATCTATCTATCTATCTATCTATCTATCTATCTATCTATCTATCTATCTATATATATATATATATATAATATATATATATATATATATATATATATATATATATATATATATAGTGCCTTATAAAAGTATTGAACTTTTCAACCTTTCACCACATTTTAGGCTTCAAACATAAAGATATAAAAAAAATTGTCATAAAACCAACAAGTGTGACACAAAGGTGAAGTGGAACGAAATTTATTGGATGTTTTAAACTTTTTTAACAAAAACCTGAAAAGTGGGGCGTACAATATTATTCGGCCGCCTTGCATTAATACTTTGCAGCGCCACCTTTTGCTGCAATTACAGCTGCAAGTCACTTGGGGTATGTCTCGATCAGTTTTGCACATTGAGGGACTGAAATTCTTCCCCATTCTTCCTCGCAAAACAGCTCGAGATTAGCGAGGTTGGATGGAGAGCGTTTTTGAACAGCAGTCTTCAGCTCTGCCCACAGATTCTCGATTGGATTCAGGTCTCGACTTTGACTTGGCCATTCTAACACCTGGATACATTTATTTGTGAACCATTCCATTGTAGATTTGGCTTTATGTTTTGGATCATTGTCCTGTTGGAAGATAAATTTCTGTCCCAGTCTCAGGTCTTTTGCAGACTCCAACAGGTTTTCTTACAGAATGGTCCTGAATTTAGCTCTTTTCATCTTCCCATCAATTTTAATCCTCTTCCCGGTCTCTGCTGAAGAAAAGTTGGCCCAAACCATGAGGCTGCCACCACCACGTTTGCCAGTGGGGATGGTGAGTTCAGGGTGATGAGCTTATTTGCTTTTACCCCAAACATATCGTTTTGCATTGTGGCCAAAAAGTTCGATTTTGATTTCATCTGACCAGAGCACCTTCTTCCACATGTTTGGTGTGTCTCCCAGGTGGCTTGTGGCAAACTTTAAATGAGACTTTTTATGGATATCTTTGAGAAATGGCTTTCTTCTTGCCACTCTTTCGTAAAGGCCAGATTTGTGCAGTGTACGACAAATTGTTGTCCTATGGACAGACTCTCCCAACTCAGCTGTAGATCTCTGCAGTACATCCACAGTGATCATGGGCCTCTTCACTCCATCTCTGATTAGTCTTCTCCTTGTTTGAAGTGAAAGTTTAGAGGAACAGCCCACTAGTCTTGGTAGATTTGCAGTGGTCTGATAGTCCTTCCATTTAAATATGATTGCATGCACAGTGCTCCTTGAGATGTTTAAAGCTTGGGAAATCTTTTTTGTATCCAAATCTGGCTTTAATCTTCTCCACAACAGCACCTCGGACTTGCCTGGTGTGTTCCTTGGTCTTCATGATGCTCTCTGCACTTTAAACAGAACCCTGAGACTACCACAGAGCAGGTGCATTCATACAGAGACTTGATACACACAAAAAAGTAAGTTTCTTTAGGCTTTTACCAATCAGGGTCACCACAGCGTAACATCTCAGATGAACGCTCATATTTGTTTGGCACAGTTATTACACCAGATGCCCTTCCTGACACAATCCCTCTTGGGGAGTCGAGGCCCCAGTGAGATATGAACTCACAACCCCTCGTTTACCAAACCAATGCTCTAAACACTGAGCTATGGGGTATTTGAGCATTCTAACTGAACTTCTGGAGTGAGTTTGCTGCACTGAAAGTAAAGCGCAAATAATATTGCACGCCCCATTTTAAAGAAATCATTCATATGTTCTTATTTTTGTACATACTGTACTTGGTTAAACATCACCACCTACCTTGTACCTTTGAACTCATTGTCTTGAAATCAGACAGATGTAATCAACCAGACAGATGTAATCAATCAAACAGACACAGGCACACACACACACACACACACCACACACACACTCATCATACGACTTATGTGAATAAAAAGAAGCTGCAGGGGGACACGAGTCGGTGTTGGTTGGTAGCAGGGAGAGGCCCTGCAGTAAGTAAAACTTGAAGCCTTGTCTGTTCGCCTTTTTAAAATACAGTTAGGCTCTTAAACATGACATTTTGGTACTTCGAGCCAGATCCCAACACACCACTGCCCATCGAGGAGGGAGAGGGTCCAATCCCTCCTTGGTGGATGGAGGTAAACGGATCATGAACAACTGCTTTCGAGACAATTCTTGGACCGGTAAGAAAGATTTAAGGCTACTCCGCCAGAAGGAGATTGAAGGCTACTCCGCCAAAAGGAGGTCTTAAGGTTACTTTGCCAGAAAGGATTTTAAGGCTACTCCGCCAGAAGGAGGATTTAAGGTTACTCCACCTTTAAAGAAGGTATTTATAAGGATCCTTAAATGTGTGAGTGGGTGATTGCGAGTGTGATTACATGTGGAATTGTAGGTCATAGATGGTAACCTGATTATGCTAACTGTGTTCCAGTGTAGCACACACGGTAGTGGATTAGGATTTAGGTCCCAAAAAGGACAAGTAGTCTGTACGGGACAAACGTAGAAACGCATAATGGAGATTCGGAACAGTAAGTCTGCCCTAGAGGGGATTTAAACTTTATGGAACAATGTTTACCGGGCAGCACGATGTTTCATAAAAAAATGAAAAAAATAAAAATAAAAAAATAACATGGCTTAAATGGCAAGTTAACAGTTGAAGGATGCAGCAGGTTGGAGAAAGATTGATGGCAAGTGTTGCAGGGAAGAAAGGAAAAGCCAAGATTAAGAAAGATTTACATCTTGGGATGGCAAGAGCTTGGTTAGCACAAGGATAAAAGAGAAAGGCAGGAGAGACAGCTGAAGTAATGCAAGCAGTGGCTATATTAAAACCAGATGAAGAAACTATAGTTCCAACAGGTTAGAACAGGCTAAAGAAAGTGAGAGGCAGAAAGAGAGCCGTAAGAAAAACTTGTGAAAAAGAACAAAAAGAAAAAAAATGTTGTCTCCCTCTCAAACGCGTTCGCTGATAAAACCAGCAGGGAGGCAGCAACAGGAAAATATGACACACATATTGACACAATCACAAGCCCCCAACCCTCCTATTTATTTAACAGTTCTAAGACATGCAAAAACATGCTCCTCAAAGTGAAACCCAGTGATGGCTTACAGAAAAAAATGAATTAGAAGATAATATACATCAGGAGTCTCAAACTAGCAGTTCGCGGGGGATTTGGAGCCCCAAAATTATATTTTGCGGCCCCCACCTTACTATGAAAGTTCAATGATAGTGATTCCCTGACGTTTTATATGAATGACACTTTACAGTGCTGTGTATGTAGCTGGCGGACCTACCAATCATGGTGGGGTTTTGGCTCTCGGGGGTGTGACAGTGACAAGGCATGATGCAAGCTGAGAAACAATTTTCATTGAGTGAAAATTACAGTGTTGTTGCCATGGAAAGTTTTAGTAGTTTTGCACACAACCTGTTTACACTAGCTTCCATGCTTATCTTATTTTGTGCTAAAAAAAAAAAAAAAAAAATGATGTTTTGAAATTTTCTCATTTAAATTGTATGCATGTGCGCCGAGGCTGCGGACCTGCCTCAGCCAGAATGCAGCTACAGCGGCTCTGAGGTGAATTGAGTTTGAGACCACCGATAAACATAATCAATGGAAAATCTGTCTTACCAAAAAACTAAAATCTGTTTAAAACAGTGGCAATTTTGAGTCATGGGCCTTGCCATGTCTCAACAGGAGGGATGGTAGCTATTACACACTGACATTTTCGCACCTTTGGATTCAATTCTGACTTGAAAACGTTTTGTAGAGCATGTCTAATTTGTTGCAAACACAATACTCAAGGGAACTACAGACCCAAGAGAGGGCCGTTTCCCCAAGCTAGTCATCCTTTCCAGTTTCTACACATTGGGTTTATTGAGTTAAACACAGTCCAGCATTACAAATATTGTTTAGCATTGATCTGCCCTTAACTAAATGGGTGGACATTTTTTCATGTTTAAGTGCTGATGCTATTACTGTGGCAAAGTGCTTGTGTAAATATAAAAAAACTGAACAGAAAAACTGTACAAACTGTACAGCAACAATGGGCCACATTTTGTGAATAATCGGTAAAGTAGCTGAAAATCTAGAAATAACTTTGAAAAATCATTGTGCAGGATTAGTGGAACAAACAAATGGGACAGTGATGTCTCGATTAAGGAAAACTATGGAACATGCAGGGAACTCTCAGAGAGAATTTTTACATTTAATAAAACTGTGTATGAGAATAACCCCAACAGATAAAGGATTGTCCCTATTTGAAATAGTATATGGTAGAACATTTATACAGCCTATGGTAGAGCACCCAGTTCAGCAATCAGAAGAAGAAAATACTTTAGCTGACTGGATGAAAGAGATGCCCTAAAATAAAATTGTTAAAGAAGCAAATGATCCGCTGCCTACTGTACCTTCTTCACAGGTACCATTGGTGTCCATTGGTGATTGGGTCCTGAAAAAAGTCATCAAGAGGAAATGTTGGTCCTCACCTCACTGGGAAGGTCCCTAAAAGGGTCTGCTGACCGCTCCCACAGTGATAACGATAGCGGAACGTCCCACGTGGATACCCCCGTCCCACTGCAAGCCTGTGGCTCCCTTATCATCCAACGACGAGTAGCGAGGGAAGTCCGGCTACAAAGGGTGGGGTAGAAATAGGCTGTGCTGGTCTCAAACTGGTGAAAAATTCAGCTGAGCCCCGCTTGAGCATGTTAGGTAAAGGGCGCCACTCTTGGGACTGCTGGCCTTGGTGATGATCGGAGCATGGCTCCTCCTCACTGGCCAGCCTGGAATTGTACGCGTTCGTGACTGCATCTATGTACATGAATCATCATGTACCAAGGACAATCCCACCTCTCCAATGGGCGCCAACGCCTGGTACTTGTATGTGAAAATGGTGACCCTAAATGCACAACCAATGACAGATCAACAAGTATGGTGAAGCTGTAACTCCTCAGATGCGCCGCCATTAAGGAAGTTGGCAACCCAGCAGCAGCTATGAGTCTGACAATGCCAGCAATTTCACCTGCTAGTTCCAGACTTCATCACAGGCCAGGAGAGGGCACAGACAGAAATCATCTGAGGTCTTCAGGACGGGCCTGATCACAGCCATGAAGGTGCACGACTTGTACCAGCTCAACGTGGAGGATTACTACGTCCTGCCCGATTCATGTAGGCAGGAGTGGGAAAAAGGGTGTCCAGGTGCCCGTTAGTGCCCGCAGTCCATCCCGGGCACTAACCAACAAAAGCAAGGAAGTCATGTCAGTCAGGCCCAAGAAGCTGATCCACACGTCGGCTGCCCAGGCCCTCGGTTACATGGACATCAGGACTTTGGCAGAGGGCATATGTCGCTACGACCTCAACGAGGAAGAGGTCACCTGGCTGCAGGTTGTCAACTTGGAATTTGCAAGGTTGGCCCTTCCGCCACTGGATGGATTTGCCATGGAGTGCACCTCGGAGGAGTTTGAGTGGCATTGTCATGACAACATGAAGCATGCTACCGAGACACATGGGCATAGAGTACGACGAGGATGTGGTGTGCGACATGTGCCAGTCCCCCAACGGAGAGGACAACAAGGAGATGGTGTTCTGCGACAAGTGCAACATCTTCATCAACCAGGCATTTTATGACATACAAAAAGTCCAAAGGGAAGCTGGTTGTGTCAGATCTGTGCCCTAGGTATCCTGCCAAAGTGTCAGTTGTGCCTGAAGAAGGGCGATGTTCTAAAGCCCACCCGCAGCGAACCAAGTGGGTCCATGTCAGCTGTGCCTTGTGGATACCAGAGGTAAGCATTGGGAACCCGGAGAAGATGGAGCCCATCACCAATGTATCACACATTCTCAGCAACAGGTGGGGGCTCAACTGCTGCCTGTGAAACGAAAAGATGGGAGACTGCATCCAGCACTCTGACAAAAACTGCCACATTGCATTCCATGTGACTTGCGGCCTCCACTCCGGCCTGGAGGTGACCATCATCATCACCCAGGACGATGAAGTCAAGTTCAAGTCCTACTGCCCCAAGCACTAGGGCCTTAAAGGGCGGAGCCTGGGCAGCGGGACTCCAGCGCTGCGGCGGAAAATGAAGAAATTGTCGGGAGCAAGAAGGGCAAACTGAGAGCAAGAGTCAGAGGGGACAAGGAAGAGGACATGGCTGCCCCTGGCCTCAACCCTTTCACCCCTTTGCCCCCCTCGTCGTTGCAGTCGTCCTTGTCTCTTGTTCGTCAACGTAACCTGCAGGAAAAGGGCGACAACGTCCGTAAGATGAAATTGCAAGAGATGGACAAGGTCTTCTACCAATTTGCGGACGCCGAGGAAGTGGGTCATCACCTCAAGATGGTGCCTGAGATAATTGACTTCCTGTACCAGTCCTGGAAGCTGAGGTGCAAAGCCAACTTCAACCACCCGCTGCTCATGCCCAAGAAAGACGAGAAGGACAGCCTGGCCAGACGTGAGCACGAGATATTTCTGAGATACCTGCAGCTATTCACGCACCACCGCCAAGACCTGGAGAGGGTCCACAACCTGACCTGCATGGTGATCCAGCGGAAAAAGATGAAACATTCCATGTGGCGAGCTCAGAAGCAGATCTCCCAGCACCAACTCCAGATTATATACCAAGAGCTCCTCAGCAGTAATCCGTCAGAGCAGGATCTGTAGAGTCTCTTCTCTTGAGACCGCTTAAACTCAAAGCGATCCCAAACTCAGACCCCATGGAACCATTCGGAACACAAGACCAAACGACGATCCAATCAGGATAAGGGGAAATCATGGGAAAGGAAAGGAATCTTTCACTCGCCGCCGGTATCTGAGGATGACACCAGAAAATTTGAGGCCAAACCCTTGCAGGTCAATGAGATGATCAGGACTCTAGAGCCCCAAACCACACTAACGATAACCTTGTGCTAAGCCACATGAACTCCCCAAACCAGGAGGTGACCACTCAGGAAAACGTTAGTGTGAATCTGCACTGGAAAACCGTTCGGATTGAGGCCCTGGTGCCTGAACAGCGGCGAGAGAGAAAAAAAAAACGGAGCATGTGGACTGGAAGCGGAAGTGTTGGCCTGAAGTTTTAGAGAGCTCCACCAGTGACCTGAAGGGCCGCTTTGGATCTCAGGCTCTGGACAAAACCATTTTCAACTAACTGGTAGGCATTACATCATCGGATGCTGGAAAAAACGGAAGAAGGTCAGAATAGAGAAATATCAGCCTTACTTGTAATGGTTCTACAAAATCGTATAGCCCTAGATTTATTCACGGCATCTATGGGAGGAGTATGTGTTCTGATTAAGACCACATGCTGTGCACATATCCCTGATGAGATAAACACCAAGGTTTCTGTGGCAATGAAAGCCCTGTTTCACTCGAGAAATGTCATGAGCAACGATGTTCTTTCACTGTTTTTTTTAATTTTTGGTCTTGTTTCACCTCTGGACTTTGGTATTTTTTTTATGATGAAGTTCCTTGTACCTGTAATTACTGTTCTGGGTTTGTGCTGCCTTTTCACGATATGTATAAAAGAGATAAAAAATTATATCTACAACCATATTATCAAATGTAATGTTCACTACTCTCAAATATAGTTCCAATATTACAATAAAAAATATTAACCATATTTATCCACACACACATAATTTTACAACTATCATATTATGCACTTGTTTCATCAAAACAAGTAATCTCAGTTGAAAGGAATAACACATTAACTACAATTCTGGGAACAAAGGACACTACCACCCACACTTAGGTCAAGCCATCCTAACCACATTGGCTTTAAAGATACAGGCCAGGGACACAGGGGTGCGGATGCAGGCAGAGTAAACAACTCTGTCGGGGTAAAAACAAATAAACCTTTGAAACTGTTGTGACGTTTTCATCACTTTCTATGTAACATGTTGACTTCTGTATCGATTAACCTGTGTGATTCTGAATAAAAGCCTCAGGTAGAGTATGAAGCAACAGCTTCATCTCTCCTGGCCAGAATCTTGCCTTTGGTGTCCATGTCTACTGTCTCAAAACTTCCGACTTGTTGTGGCGAGGGTCACTCCACAACTCAGGGTGTGATTCCCCTATGACATTTTAAATTGGTCTTTCGAGGCGGATGGTGACAGGGTCAAGTGTGGGAGGAGTAGTGACGACTGACTGAAGACTGTGCACAGCAAGTATCATTAAAAGCCCTCAACTTTGAGGCCAGTCTCTCTGGAGCGTCCCAATATGTGGCCCAGTCACCATCCAAACGAGAAGAGACAGCACGGTCTACCGGGGGTAAGATAACCTTTGTGAAGTGTTTGGTACCCTGACACCTGGACGGTTTTCAGTCTGAGACTTGACTGTTGTTAGGTCAAAACTGCTGACAACGTAACTTCTGTATGTGGAAAACCGATCGTTTTGACGGTGTGGTTTGGATAATGTACTTTGTACATAGAAGCACGGAGAGGAACAGGCCTGTGACTGGTAGAAAATTCTGAGGCATGTGACCCTAGTGAGGTTTTCCCACTCATTCAAGTAACAAATCCAAGGGCAGGTGAGGATGGCCAGCCGTATTGGTCCATAGGCTGTGGACAAGGGAACAAATGACTAGGGTCCTTGAGCATATTCCAAAACCTGCTGATGATATAGAGGGCTGTGTTCAAGGTATAATGGACCTAGAGCAAAGTTATCATCTTAATGGATCTGAAATGCAACAAGCACTCATGCACATTACAGGGTTGAGATGGCACCAGTATAAAGACAGTGGCATCTATATACAGGGGATAATCATGAAATCATTCTGCCTGCAGATGATGTCATTATTAGTTTAAACCGCCCAACATACGTTTTGTGTTCGTGAGGCATCCGAATTATGCAATAATTAGTCAGACTACACAGTCTACGGATGAAACGGTTCAGGAATATAGAGGTTTTTTAAAATAAATAGCATCGGTGAGGGTGGAGACCCCAACAGTCCCTTCAATCAGCAGTTCAAACAAGCAATCCTCTGTGGCCAAAACCACAAATAAAGTTTTGGAGAGAACAAAATATGGTTACACTTCCCACGGCCTCTGTTAACGAATTTATGGCTCATGCAATACATGCAGAAAAAGTAATTAAAAACAAAATGAAGGAAAAGGCACAGGAAATTCATTTGCGGGAAGGGGCAGAAACATACATACAGATTGGGAAAAGCAGGGTCCAAAGTTACGCAGTAATTGGAGGGATGGCTGACCAAGTAAACAGGCAGTTTAATTCATTTGGGTTCACGCAATGTGCAAAGACAATCTTCAATCTGTATGAAAAAATAATCCACAGGGTAATGTAAAACCACAAAGGGGCTCATTTCCATAGCCTGAGCATCCATTACATACAATAAATGTGGATTTTATTGAACTGTCTAAATATTGTTTGGTAAAAAATGTATATATTTTCAAAATGGGTTGAAATAATCCCTACACCCAAACCGGACTCTTTGATGGTGGCAAAAGCAATATGTAAAAATACAATACCAATACCGAATATAATACTGAATACTTTCACAAGGCACTGTATAAGAGGAAGGGACACGTCGTCTATTTCTGGAGTTGGCACAGTTGTTTAGAAGTGAGACAGATGATGAAGATTATTTATTTATTGGATTTATTGATTTGGAGCGACACAGATGGTTTGGTAAGCTTGTTAGTTAGCTATTGTTATCTAAAAAACTGTTATGTTACAGTAACATAGGTTCTCAGTTCGTTGTTTATGCGTCATGCAATGTCAGCAATACTGTACAGCTATTCAGTCTGTTCTCTATTCTATTTTTATTCTAAATTGCACGTAAAGAGGAAATGTCTGATCTTAGTGTTGAGTTTTATCAAATTTCCCCTCAAAAATGCGATTTATACTCCAGTGTGACTTGTTTTTTCCTCCTTTGGCTGGTGCGACGTAAACTCCACAGTGACTGATGGTCTGAAAAAATACGGTATATCCCATCACTTTCTTGCCACTTACCCATAAGCATCCGTTTGCGAACCCTGACGCCAACACAGTTCACTGTGCAAGGGGAAAATTTAGACCAGCTACTCAGTTGACAGTCCTCCTGACAAGGCAGCTGGCAGAGTTGGGTGAGAGGTGGCATCAACCTGGAGAACTTGAGACAAGCTTCAACATCAGCCTGTCCACCGTCCTGCTTCCGACACGAAACAGCTTTGGAGATGAGAGAGAATGCAACTTTTAAGGCATAGGCATCATTATAAATACAAATATTGGAACACAAAAGTCATTTATTTGTTTGGGGTTGTTTGTAATTAAAGGTTAGTACACAACAACTACAGATGGGTCTTTTTCACATAATTTGATCAATAACCGTAACGGCATGACCCATTACATTTCATATTGAAAATTTATTGATCTTACTTATATGAATACAGTATTTGAATCATTAGTAGTTATTATCTTTTAAAAGGTCATTATTTTTTCTGATGAAAAAATTCTTAGAAGGATTTTTCTTCTATTGTTTGATTTGTCTTTTCTACGAAAAGTTATACAAATGCATATTCATGTCTTCAGAGATACTTTTGGGGTATTTTAGAAACACTTCATCATTCAAGCTGTCTTTGTTGTTAATGCCACTCCTTATGCTGTCACAAAACACCAGCGTGAGCTCTAGTGCTAGGATTTTCCGACCATTTTGCACTCACAATAGCAGATGCCCCCTCCTTGAGCCGTCACCTTATCATGGTGGAGGGGTTTGTGTGTCCCAATGATCCTAGGAGCTAAGTTGTCTGGGGCTTCATGCCTCTGGTAGGGTCACCCATAGCAAACAGGTTCTAGGTGAGGGACAAGACAAAGTACGACTCCAAAACCCCTATGATGACTACAAAAATTGGATCTTGGTTTCCCTTGCCCAGACGCAGATCAACGGGGCCCTCCCTCTGGAGCCAGGCCTGGAGGTGGGGCTCGAAGGAGAGCGCCTGGTGGCCGGGCCTGCACCCATGGGGCTTGGCCAGGCACAGCCCGAAAGGGTAAAATGGGTCCCCCTTCCCATGGGCTCACCACCTGTGAGAGGGGCCGTAGAGGTCTGGTGCAATGTGAGCTGGGCGGTGGTCAAAGGCAGGGACCTTGGCGATCTGATCCCTGGCTACAGAAACTATCTCTAGGGACATGGAATGTCACCTCTCAGGTAGGGAAGGAGCTCGAGTTGGTGCATGAGGTCGAGAAGTTCTGACTAGATATATTCAGACTCACCTCTAAGCACCACTTGGGCTCTGGCACCACTCCTCTTGAGATGGGTTGGACTCTGTTCCACTCTGGAGTTGCCCACGGGGAGTGACGCTCAGGTGTGGGTATACTTATTGCCCCCCGGCTCGGGGCATGTACGTTGGGGTTTACCGCAGTGGATGAGAGGGTAGCCTCCCTCCGCCTGCAGTTAGGGAGACGGGTCCTGACTGTGCTTATGCACCAAACAGCAGTGCAGAGTACCCACCCTTTTTGGAGTCCTTAGAGGGACTGCTGGAGAGCACCCCCCTCTGGCGACTCCATCATTCTGCTGGGGGACTTCTGTGCCCACGTGGACAATGACAGTGAGACCTGGAAGGGCGTGATTGGGAAGAACGCCCCCCACCTTCCGATCAGAACTCGAGTGGTGTTCTGTTATTGGACTTCTGTGCTCATCAAGGATTGTCCATAACAAACACAATGTTCAGGCATAAGGGTGTTCACATGGCTACTTGGCACCAGGACACTCGAGGTCGCACCAGGACACTCTAGGTCGCAGTTCCATTCGTTGATGGCTCCGATGCTGGGGGAAGATGCCAGTCTGACGTGGCAGGCTCAAACGTATTGTGAGGGTCTGCTGGGAACGGCTGGCAGATTCCCCTGTCAGAAGGAATTTCAACTCACACCTCCGAAAGAGCTTTGCTCATGTCCCAGAGTAGGCAGGGGACATTGAATCAGAGTGGACGATGTTCCGCGCCTCCATGGCTAAGGCGGCCGACCGGTGCTGTGGCCATAAGGTGGTCGTGCCTGTCGTGGCAGCAACCCACGAACACATTGGTGGACACAACAGTGAGGGATGCTGTCAAGCTGAAGAAGGTGTCCTATAGGGGCATTTCTGGCCTGTGGGACTCCCGAGGCAGCTGATATCTATCAGCTGGAAAACAGGAATGCAGCTTCGGTGGTTGGTGAGGCAAAAACCTGGACATGGGACCAGTTAGGGGAGGCCAAGGACAACAACTTCAGGACTGACTTTGAGGAAATTCTGGTCCACCGTCCGGTGTCTCAGGAGGGGGAAGCAGTGCACCGTCAACACTGTGTATAGTGGGGACGGGGCGCTGCTGACCTTAACTCAGGATGTTGTGTGTCGGTGGGGAGAATACTTCGAAGACCTCCTCAATTCCATCAAGAAACCTTCCCACGAGGAAGCTGAGTCTGAGTGCTCTAAGACGAGCTCTTCTATCTCTGGGGTTGAGGTCACTGAGGTGGTTAAAAAGCTCCTTGGTGGCAGGGTCCCGGGGATGGATGAGATTCGTCCAGAGTTCCTAAAGGCTCTGGATGTTGTGGGGCTGTCCTGGTTGACACACATCTGCAACATCGCATGGACATCAGGGACAGTGCCTCTGGATTGCCAGACTGGGGTGGCAGTCCCCCTTTTCAAGAAGGGTGACCGGATGTTCCAACTATAGAGGGATCGCATTTCTCAGCCTCCCTGGTAAGGTTTACTCAGGGGTACTGGAGAGGATGGTCT
The DNA here is from genome assembly GCF_019802595.1 of Syngnathoides biaculeatus. Lineage (NCBI taxonomy): Eukaryota > Metazoa > Chordata > Actinopteri > Syngnathiformes > Syngnathidae > Syngnathoides > Syngnathoides biaculeatus. Next base: position 4,758,675 of record NC_084640.1, on the reverse strand, counting down.
GTCGGGAAGTCGAGTCTTGGATTAAGGAGGAGCAATGTGGTTTTCGTCCTGGCCGTGGAACAGTGGATGGGCTCTATATCCTCGGCAGGATCCACGAGGGTGCATGGGAATTTGCCCAACCAGTCTACATGTGTTTTGTGGACTTCGACCGTGTCCCTTGGGGAGTTCTGTGGGGGGTTCTTCGGGAGTATGGGGTACCGAATCATCTGATACGAGCTGTTCGGTCCCTGTACGACCGCTCTCAGAGTTTGGTCCGCATATCCAGCAATAAGTCGGACTCATTTCCGTTGCGAGTTGGACTCCGCCAAGGCTGCCCTTTGTCAGCGATTTTGTTCATAATTTTTATGGACAGAATTTCTAGGTGCAGCCGAGGCATAGAGGGTGTCTGGTTTGGTGACCTCAGCATCAAATCTGTACTCTTTGCAGATGATGTGGTTTTGTTGGCTTCATCAAGCCGTGATCTCCAACTCTCACTGGAGCGATTTGCAGCTGAGTGTGAAGCGGCTGGGATGAGAATCAGTACCTCCAAATCCGAGACTATGGTCCTCAGGTGGTAAAGGGTGGCGTACACGCCCCAGGTCAGGGATGAGATCCTTCCCCAAGTGGAGGAGTTTATGTATCTTGGGGTCTTGTTCACGAGTGAGGGAAGAATGGAGCGGGAGATCGACAGACGGATCGGTGCAGCATCTGCAGTGATGTGGACTTTGTATCAGTTCGTTGTGGCAAAGAGGGAGCTAAGTTGAAAGGTGAAGGTCTCAATTTACCAGTTGATCTATGTTCCTACCCTGACCTATGGGCATGAGCTGTGGGTCATGACCGAAAGAACAAGATCCCGGATACAAGCGGCCGAAATGAGTTTCCTCCACAGGCTGTCCAGGACGCCTCTCTGGTGAGGTGTTCTGGCCATGTCCCACCGGAAAGAGACCCCGAGGACGATCCAGGACACGTTGGAGAGACTATGTCTCTCGGCTGGCTTGAGAATGCCTTGGGATCCCTCCGGAAGAGCTGGAAGAAGTGGGTGGGGAAAGGGAAGCCTGGGTATCCCTGCTGAAGCTACTTCCCCGCGACCCGACCCGGAAAAGCGGTAGATAATGGATGGATGGATAGCAGATGGCAAAATAAATGGTACTATTTCTCAGATGTGAATGGATGGGTATCAGTTTGGGACATTGTTGGAACTATTGCACGTGTAAGAAAAATAAAACAAGAATAATATCATAATTTAATGCGAAGAACACATATCTCTTTTCTGTTTCTCCTTTGTTACCAAATATGCCTGATGCACCTGTTTTGTTTCAGTCCCTAACGATTTGAAGCTTTTCAAAAAAGCAAACAAAAGGCATGAGTCTCCATTTCTTGAATTTGTAGTTAGAAATGTTCTTGACAAAAAAAAATATTTTATTAATGCAAAAATGTGGAATTTTGAAAATAATTTTGATCAAATATGACAAACTTTAATGTGTACTGTATGCCAAGTGTTCTCAAGAATACTATCTCTCCTTAAAAAGTAATGGTACAGTGAGGCCAATTTCTTTAGTTTTAGCTATAGATTGAAAATGTTTTGGTTTGTCGTTAAAAGCTGAATAAACAGTAACACAAGAGAGAGTTTGTCATGATCCTGCCGCTCCAGCACGAGCTGTGCGGGTGTCCGCGCAGGTGCGCTGATTGGAAGGTGCACACCTGCGCCTCATGCAGCCTGATTATGCTGTGGATTTATATGACCCCGATGACAACTGGCCGGCACCAGTTCGTTGATCTTCATGTCCCGTTCATGTGCTCCGGTATCCCTGATCGAAACTGTGTGTACCGACCTTCACCTGTTGTCCGACCAACCTTGTAAGCCTGACTCCTTCGTTACTTCTGCCTGCTTTGATTGTTCTCCTGTGTACCGACTACTGCCTGTCCGCTCACCTGCTCTCTTCGTCCGACGTCCCAACTACCGCTGCTGCACTGGACTGCCTGCTCGATTACCTACCTCTGCATATACTAAACGTTTCTCCTACCTGGCATTTTCCGAGTCCTGCAATTGGGTCCTACTCTCGTTCCGATGGGACGTGACAGAACGAACTGGCCCCAACAGGACCCAGCAGGAAAGACCTGGGTCGCCGGGACCGACGCAAGGTAGACTGTCTGCCGGAGGACCAAGCCTGTCCAATCCGGGTAGGCTCCCTGACGTCCTCCGCTTCCGTGTCTTACGCTCCGCCAGCGAGGTATGAATACGTCCCGAACACGACCCGTCCGGCTCCTCATATTCTTCTGGACTCTGACTTTTCGGAATATGAGGAGGACTGTGATTTGTATGACCGGCTGCTTGAGTACGACTCCGATGACTTTGATTTTGAATCTCTTTGCCCGGCTTTTCATCCCAGTCAATTTGCTCCACCTCCCCGCGTTCCCAGCACCCGAACATCTTCGCCCGGTGGATACAAATACACCAATCCGTTTGAGGGAACCCGCTTGGCCATCTACCCGGGACCTCCGCGTGGCGGCCAGAGGAGACGCCCCGGCCGGGCGCTCCCCGGTGCCTCCCGCTGCGCGGCAACTAAGACATCGTCCTCCCACTCCTCGCCGGCAACGGCGAAACCGGCAGACCCGCAGCTGGTGGCGAAGCTTCCAGCCCAGAGGGAGGAGGAGCCGCCAAATCGCGATGCATTCTACTGTGAAATGCGGGCGGAGATAGAGCGGCAGAGCGGCGAATTGGCGGCTCTCACGTCCCAGGTCCGGCATGGATTGGCGAACCAGCCGAGCTTTGCTGACGTCGCAACGGCGACGGACTCGCTGCTGATGCAGGTTCACGTGGCAGTTGGAACTGACCCGCTCCCGAGACACGCCCACATGTCAGTTTCGACTGACTCTCTGCCGACTCTCGTTCACGTTGCCGTGGAAACAGACCTGCCCCCTCGCCAAGCGCGTGGGAACGGACTCGCCACTTCGTCAAGTGCACGTCGCAGTGGGTACGGACTCGCCATCTCGCCAAGGGCACGTAGCTGTGGAAACTGATCCGCCTCCTCGCCATTCCCACGTCGAGGTTTTGGCTGCTCCGAGCAGAGTTCACGCGGCAGTTGGAACTGACCCGGTCCAGAGACACGCCCACGTGTCAGTTTCAACTGACTCTCTGCCGACTCTCATTCACATTGCCTTGGAAACGGATTCGCCACCGCACCACGCCCAGTTGCTGTTTCAACGGATGCACTGCAAGCTCACGTGGCAGTGGGGACCGACCCGATGCCGCCTCACGTTGCTGTCCAGGAGGTGGCGACGTCTCCACAGCCGCTTCTCGTCCGTGCTCTGGAGTACCAGTGGCGACCGGCCCGCGGTCACTCCCCGTTCCTGCTCTGTATGCGACCGGCCCGCGGTCGCTCTCTGTTCCTGCTCTGTCGGCGACGGGCACGCCCATACGTTCCCGTCCAGGAGGTGACGACGGTGACACTTACGCTGCCTTCTCACGTTCCTGTCCAGGAGGCGGCGACAGTTCCCCAGCCGCCTCACGTTCCCGCCCAGGAGGAGGTGGAGTTGGTGATGCTGCCTCCGCCTTCTCACGTTCCTGTCCAGGAGGAGGTGGTACTGGCGCCGCCTTCTCACGTTGCTGTCCAGGAGGTGGCGATGGTGTCGCCGCCTTCTCACGTTGCTGTCCAGGAGGAGGGGATGGTGTCGCTGCCTTCTCACGTTGCTGTCCAGGAGGAGGTGATGGTGTCGCCGCGTTCTCACGTTGCTGTCCAGGAGGAGGCGATGGTGTTGCCGCCTTCTCACGTTGCTGTCCAGGAGGAGGCGATGGTGTCGCCGCCTTCTCACGTTGCTGTCCAGGAGGAGGCGAAGGTGTCGCCGCCTTCTCACGTTGCTGTCCAGGAGGAGGCGATGGGGTTTCCGCCTTCTCACGTTGCTGTCCAGGAGGACCTGGGGAGTTCTGTGGAGCCACCCTGGAGCTGGAGAGACTTCGGGAAGGCAGTCATGGCTCATGTCCTCCATCATCCTATTTGCTCCAGATGGCTCCCAGCCGCTGCATGACCTGGCCTCATTGGTGACCAATCCACGGCTGCCTACTGACCAAGCCTCAGTGGCGACCAATCCCTGGTCGTCTTGCAACCACGGCGTGGGAGGTTCTCGTCCGGAGAAGTGGCCTGCCTCGTTCTGGTTCCTGCTTCCCCGTTTGGTTCCTCACAGAGGTCGCCCGCCCGAATCGCCCCTTGGGGACCCTGGTGCTTGGCGTCCGGGTCGTCCTCCTGACCTGTCCACCCGGACGCCTTGTGTTTGGTGGCCTGGATGGCCACCAGACTGGGGTTCGGGGGGTGGCGTGCCCTCCTCCGGACACCCCTTCCGCCCACGTGCCTCCAGCACGAGCTGTGCGGGTGTCCGCGCAGGTGCGCTGATTGGAAGGTGCACACCTGTGCCTCATGCAGCCTGATTATGCTGTGGATTTATATGACCGCGATGACAACTGGCCGGCGCCAGTTCGTTGATCTTCATGTCCCATTCGTGTGCTCCGGTATCCCTGATCGAAACTGTGTGTACCGACCTTTGCCTGTTCTCCGACCAACCTTGTAAGCCTGACTCCTTCGTTACTTCTGCCTGCTTTGATTGTTCTCCTGTGTACCGACTCCTTCCTGTCCGCTCACCTGCTCTCTTCGCCCGACGTCCCAACTACCGCTGCTGCACCGGACTGCCTGCTCGATCCCCTACCTCTGCATATAACAAACGTTTCTCCTTGAACTACCTGGCATCTTCCGAGTCCTGCATTTGGGTCCTACTCTCGTTCCGATGGGACGTGACAGAGTTTCTTTGGTTTGAGTTTTCACATCATTATCATTTGGTGATACTGTTGTACTGTAACACTAAAGTGGTCAGAGTATGTATATGTAACATATATGAACTAATGACCATTTTTCTCCAGGTGTTTTATCTACTCCACAAAATTCAACTGCTGTATTACATGTTAGTGTACACTATATTATCCTTGTGATATGTAGGGAGACTGGAACAGTCAAACGCCGCACAGCCTTAATCAAATCAAAGTGACAGCTGTTCTTGTAATATTGTATTGAAACCTAGGGGGCGATAGTATTTCCGGATTAAAGCTTTACATTAGTCACACTCCAATAAATTTTGTAGTTACCTTATTGAGTTGTGGGTCAAGATGAGAACTAGAGTCCACTTAAACATAACATGAATAAATATACACATATATAAAGTAATGACTCAGGAAAATTTATACACAAAGATTTAAACCGACTGAATGATATGAATTTGCCATGAATTGGTTTTGACCCCATGCCAGTTCAATCAAGTTTGTGATGTAAAGCACTACACAAGCATTGACCCATACAAATACGGACTTTTTTTATTGTTTTAGTGTTTTTCACAAAGTCTACAAATTGCTTTAGATACAAAATTTATTTACAATACAATCATCTTCTACCTATAGACATGGGAGATAATACACATAAAGGCTATAAAATGTGAAATGAGGACGAGAAACTGACTTGTATTGAATTGTCTTTCTTCACTCTGAGCATACTCTTACCAGTGATATCTAAATTGTTGAGCAGTATGTTCATCAATGAATTAGATCATGGATTCAGTCTGTCAGAGACTTTTAGAGAAGTCTAAGAGTAGATTTCTCCAAGTCAAGCTGCCGGTACTGAATTCTGCATTCATATTATACTCGCCAAGTCACCAGAACAGAGCAGACAGTTAATATCAAGTCATAAAACAAAAGAACTACTAATCATTGACCTACTAATGTCTTGTTAAGTTACTTAATTATGGGTTTAATCAACACTTTAGAAGTACAGTACTGCAGAAAAACAGTATCTTTAAATCTGTCTATAAGACTATTTAAACACATTTTACCACATTTTAGTTTGTGTTTTGTGATTGTGTCCATGTTTGTGTGTGTGGGGGGGGGGTGCGTGCGTGCGTGTGTGTGTGTGTGTGTGTTGTGTGTGTGTGTGTGTGCGTGTGTGTGCGCGTGTGTGTGTGTTCATGCGTGTGCATGTGTGTGTGTCCATGGGCACATGTCCTCACCTCGAACCTGTAGGCCTGATCCACAAGTTTCCTGAGCTCCAGGACTGTCTTGACGAACTGACCATGGAACGATTTGGCATCTTCGCCATTTGTGTGTTTTCCATCTGAAGAATAAAGTGAAGAATATAAAGTAACAGTTATTAAAAGCCTGCATTAGTGGGCGACAAAATATTTACATCCATACAAGCACTTATAGGAAAGTTCACAATGTTATGACAGAATTCTGAGCAACTAATCGGGAACCAAAATAAACAATCATCCAATCAAAAATCATACATGTTGTACTGTATATGGAAGCCTTCTTTTTTTGTTTGTCCCGTTACAGGTCACCACAACATATCATCAATCTTTTCTTTTGTCTTCCTCTCGGTCTTTGCCTGGCAGTTTCATCCTCAGCACCCTTCTACCAGAAAACCATAATTTATTGTGTTTAATGTGTCCTGTAGTATAATGCTCACCCCCAAAGTTGACCCAAAAAAAATCAGGAAAACCCTCCTCGCACCCTACAACGTGCACTACCAATTTACTGCAATCCATATGTTCAAAATATTAGAAATTCTATTTTGCTGGGTTTGTACTTTTATTGTTTGTACTTGTTTTTCAAAAGAAATGTGTGTACATCCATCCATTCATTTTTTTTTTAAAGAACAAAGGTGACTTGCAGAGCTGTGGAAACAATAGAGGAATAAAGATGATGAGCCATACAATGAAGTTATGGGAAAGAGTAGTGGAGGTCATACTCAAGACAGAAGTCAGTATCTGAAAGCAACAGTATGGTTTCATGCCTAGAAAGAGGAGAACATGAAAAATGAAATGGGACATATACCTGTATCCTGGACAGACAGAGGGAGCTTCAATCTCTCTTTCTTGTATCAGCACATCTGGACACTCTTGCCCTCCATTGGCTGGTAACTGGATGATTATGCGTTTTCTGTACTGTTTCTTCTTTGCCTTACCACCTACAGGCAAGCAAATGACAACATTGCTGAAAAGAAATACTATTCAAATAAGTTTTCCTGAGGTCCTGTGTCTACAGTGGATATAAAAATGTCTACACACCACTTTTCAAATTACAGCCTTTGTGATATACAAAAATCAGACCAAGATTAAAGTTATTTAAAACCTTTTTTTCTACTATTAACGTGACCTATAGCGTGAACAGCTCAAAATCCCTGGCTTTATTAGACAAAAACAAATTTTCTCAAATGTGTTCAGAGATGTGGCATAGTGCCAGATTGGTAACGACATCTCTCTCACAATTCTGAGGACCAGGGTTGAAATCCCGTTCTCACCTATGTGGAGTTTGTGTGTTAGCCCTGTGCCTGGATGGGTTGTCTTTAGCCACTCCGGTTTCCTTCCACATCCAAAAAACACGCATTCAATGATTCCTCTAATTTGCCCGTAGGTGTGAGTGAGAATGTGTTGTTGTTGTTTATCTGTGCCCTGTCACAGCTGTAGAGCCTTGGCCTGACAATTCAAATCCCAGATCCGCCGGAGTGAAATTTGCATGTTCCCCCTGTGCCTGCGTGGATTTTCTCCGAGCATTCCCGTGTCCTCCCAGATTCCAAAAACATACATTCATTGGAGACTCTAAATTGCCCCTCGGTGTGATTGTGCGTGTGACTGTTGTCTCTCTCCATGTGCTCCGCGATTGGCTGGCAACCAGTTCAGGGTGTACACTGCCTCCTGCCCGATGACAGCTGGGATAGGCTCCAGCACTCCCACGGCCCTCGTGAGGATAAGCTGCTCAGAAAATGGATGGATGGATGCACGCTGCAATGACAAAGCAATTTGTATTCTATTCTCCTATTGTGTGAACATTGAACCAATCATTTTTTTTTTACCAGTTGTCCTTACCAAAAGAGATATGCAGGATAGATTACATGGTATGGCTTGTTCAAAACTTTAGAAGATTGACTCCAAAAACCTCCAGCCATCCATTCTCTGTCCCAATTGTTTTCACTTGGATCGCATGTGTGCTTGAGCCTATCCCAAATGATTTTTGGGTGAGGGTTAGACAGGATACACCCCGAATTGGTCATTAGCCAATTACAACATGAAAAGAAAAACATTTTGTGTGGCCAGGACAAGAAAATTATGTGCAGTATCTTCCGTGATTCTTGCTAAAATCTGTACCAACATAAGAAATCCAATAAGTAATTCACTGACGCCCTCCAGATTAACGGTGCCAGGGGCAGACGTTGTTAACCCGGGCCACGACCGATCTGGTATGGAATTCTTTAGATGAGCACTCATTTTTGTTTGACAAAGTTTTAAGCCGGATGCCCTTCCTGACGCAACCCTCTGTATCCATCAGGACTTGGGACCGGCCGACAGATTGCACTGGCTTGTGGCTCCATAAGGCTCTATTTTAGGCTTATTTACATATTGCAAGTATGTTTTCTTACAAAGCGCCACCACAGCCTTTTCTTTACAGTAACTGAACAATCCATTGTCCTTTACCTCTGATTTCAAAAGAGGATACCCATCACTGTATTGTGGATATACAATATATATGAGCCGATTAACCATTTATGTAATTTCACAATCATACTACCCCTCTTACGGAACCCCTAACTACAAAGTGGCATGTGACATAAAATGTTACACACCTCTGATTGAGAGTCTTCAATTAACCAAAGAAATGTTGAATGTGGGGAAAAAACTAGTATCCAGACAAAGCCCACACAGAGGGAGGGCATGCAAATGCCACACAGGAAGACCAGAACCCAGATGTGAACCTACAACATCTGCACTGTAAAGTGGATGTGCGAGTCAACAACAATTCCTCCCACTCAGAAAACTGGATTTTTACAATAAATGGACAGACCAGGAGTTCTTTTGGAGCAGGGGAATGCATTTTTGAAAAGTGGTCACAGTGGGAATTTCCCACAGAGAAATTAACACAAAATGGCTTTTGTCATTCCACAACCATTTGTGTCATTTCACAATCATACTACCCCTCTTACGGAACCCCTAACTACAAAGTGGCATGTGAAAAAAGTCATTTAACACCTCTGATTGAGAGTCTTCAATTAAACAAAGAAATGTTGGAATGTGGGAAAAAACTCTAGTATCCAGACAAAGCCCACACAGAGGGAGGGCATGCAAATGCCACACAGGAAGACCAGAACCCAGATGTGAACCTACAACATCTGCACTGTAAAGTGGATGTGCCAGTCAACAGCAATTCCATCTACTCAGAAAACTGTGTTTTTACAATAAATGGACAGACCAGGAGTTCTTTTGGAGCAAGGGAATGCATTTTTGAAAAGTGCTCATAGTGGGAATTTCCCACAGAAAAATTAAAACAAAAATTGCCTTGAAAAATGGCTTTTTACAGACCAGGAGTTCTTTTGGAGCAGGGGAATCAAACTAATTTTTATTGCTGACCACACTGTAGTTATGGATTCTGTTGGAGGGCCATTATGAGTTGGACTGAATGTATAATGTATGCTCTCCTCATCTTACTACATATGAAAAAAAAAGATGAATATCTGGTTTTGAAATCATCAGTCAAGCTTTTAAAAAGTTTGCTTGTTCGAATATTATTCAGTCTCGTTTTGAAGGGGAATTGATAAAAAAATACATGCATGCAATATATCAAGTGTGGGTTAAAGGTGAAGACAATGTGTAATTTAAGTATTTTAGCAAGAAACATGAAGTTGATGCACATGATTAGCATTTGCAAGCCACCCAAAATAACATTATGGGTCATATCGAGCTCCCGGGGCTTGAGTTTGAAACGTGTTTATGGAGCTAAGATGTCTTTATTGAGTTTCATACATTATGTGGATGTGCATTCAATAAAAAAACAGTAACATTCAGAGGAAATTGCAAACAAAACACAGATCATTCGACCAAACATTTCTACTGAACTTGTGGCTAAAACGTGCAAGACTGCCGCAATGAGAGCCCGATTCAGCAGAGCAAGAGACTGATCACTCAATTGTTTACAGCCCAACAAAGGGAAAATGAATGTTTCCTCCTCATATGGATTTGGGGGAAATTGAAGAAAACATTAGTGATGTTTTAGTCGTAAAGAAATGGCACATCTCAGCTACCAAGATGTTACTGAAAGAAAAAGAAAATACCCTGTTTCAAAAACAATTAAAAATGTTTAAAAAGGAAAAAGAAATGTGACATTTTGATTTTGTTTGACATGTCACTTGCAAAAATATAAACATAGATTTAAGGTTTGTGTCATGATCCTGCCGCTCCAGCATGAGCTGTGCGGGTGTCCGCGCAGGTGCACTGATCGGGAGGTGCACACCTGCACCTCATGCAGCCTGATTATGCTGTGGATTAATATGACCGCGATGACAACTGGCCGGCGCCAGTTTGTTGATCTTCATGTCCTGTTCGTGTGCTCCGGTATCCCTGATCGAACCTGTGTGTACCGACCTTTGCCTGTTCTCCGACCAGCCTTGTAAGCCTGACTCCTTTGATACTTCTGCCTGCGTTGATTGTTCCCCTGTGTACCGACTCCTGACTGTCCGCTCATCTGCTCTCTTCGTCCGACGTCCCAACTACCGCTGCTCCACCGGACTGCCTGCTCGATCCCCTACCTATGCATATAATAAACGTGTCTCCTTGAACTACCTGGCATCTTCCGAGTCCTGCATTTGGGTCCTACTCTTGTTCCGATGGGACGTGACAGTTTGGACCTTTGCCCTGGGAACACAGTGGCGGTTGGTGATAACTGCAGGTCCCTGATCTAAAGCAGTTTTTATTTTTCTTAGTTTTTCAATGGTTTCACGCTGAAAGGTGATATATTTGTTCATATTTGGGATACAATATTGTCTCAACAGTGTCTTAGAGAGGCAACCAATCAGAGGAAAGGGGCCGGTCTTTGTCAAATATGAAAAAAGGTGGTGCAAAACTGTATCAAACAGAAGTAGTTGTCAGAGGGACCTTTTGTGGATGCAAATGAAAAAAACAAGGTGTTTGGAGGTCTAAATAGCCACAATTCATTCAATCTAAATGAACCAACACAACTCTACTCCTATTGTGAGGAAAAGAGATAATCAGTGCAAGGATATTTTTTTTAATTGTAGGATAAAGTCATTTCTTGAAATTACAAGTAAAGTAAGTAAGTTTCTTTTGGCTCGTCCCATTCGGGGTCGCCACAGCATGCCATCTCAGATGAAAGCTCATATTTGTTTGGCACAGTTTATACACTGGAAGCCCTTCCTGACGCAACCCCCCTTGGAGAGTAGAGGCCCCAATGAGATATGAACTCGCAACCCCTGGTTTACCAAACCAATACTCTAACCACTGAGCTATGGGGCCTCTGGTATTGAAGTTACAAGTACTGAATTTTTTTTTTTTTTTTAATTATATTATGACACTACTTTTGCCACAGTGGAGACTGGAGAGAAGTCTGCCTCATATTTCTAAAGACCAGGGTTCAAATTCCGGCCCAGCCTGTGTTGTGTTTTCATGTTTTCCCTGTACCTGCGGGATTTTTTTTCTGAGGACTCTGGTTATATCCCATTACAAAAACATGCATGTAGCTTAGTTGAAGACTCGAAATTGCCCGTGGGTGTGAATGTGAATCCAAATCCAAATGTTTGTTTGTTTATACCGTAATTGCTCGAGTATAATGTGTTCTGAAGTATAATGCGCACCCACAGATTTAATCTAAAAAAAAAAAAAAAATCAGGAAAACCCTTCTACCAATATACAATGCGCACCACCAATTTGCTGCTATCCATATGCTCAAAATTTTAGGAATTATCTGTATTTCTATTTTGCTAATTTTGTACTTTTATTGTTTGTACTTGCATTGGTTTAAAAAAATCATCTCCACAACAATCATTAATAATCATCTTTGTGCATGTACTGATGCAGCGGTAATATATATCTTGGGAAAGGCCACAGGACACGCTTGTCCGGGTCCCTGCAATTGTCAGAACAGAATCCCTTAACGAGCTAAAATAAATGCTCAGCGATGACATAACATTTTATTAATACTGTTAACACATATTACAGTCTTAAATAACACTAACACTGTTCAACTTAAACATTTTTTGCATTAAATATTTGTGCATAAAACATTTGTGCATAGTGCAGTTTATTCACAACATTACACATCCCTGGCCAAGACTTCAAAAGAAGCATCAGACTCATCTTCAATCTAAAAAATATCCATCATAACTATCCTTGGTGTATCACTGTCAAACTCATTATTGATGACTTGGTCTACTTCTGGTGCTTCCTGCATTCATGAACAGTGATCCCATCTTGCTCCCACAGCATGCCATCCTCTGTGCCATCCTTGGCATTTGTGAGGAAACATTTTTTGAATTTTGAAAGTCTTAGTTCCCTATATTTTTCATTATTGTCAGATCTTTGAGGGGAAGGTCCACCGCGCAAACAGCGGAGCCTCTTGCCCCCGTTCGGCTGCAATCTGTATCAGCTCTTCATGGCGTCTGGTCACAATCAAAACGAAAGCCCAAACTACGTGGAAATTAGCATAATGGGCACTTTTAAAAAAAGCGAGCATTTCAATTGTGTGGGCAATCCCTTTTTTTTTTTAAACGATCGTATGATTGTACTACGTAGTTTCAGCTCACGTTGTTTTACTTCCGGTTTGGCCAGACAGATTGGTGAAACATATCTTTTAAAAGCGGCTCCACAACTAGTCCTTGTAGTCAATATTTTTTGTTGTCATGCTCCTGGCATCCTGTCCAGGCTGGGCGTGGCCAGCAAATTAGTCGGCACACACCCGCACTTTGTTTCGGCTGATTACGCCCGGTACTTATAGGACCCGGTGACGACTGGTCCTCCGCCAGATCGTTGAGGTTCATGCCCCGTTCCAGCACTCTCGTATCCCTGATTGTCAACCCGTGTGTACCGACCTTCGCTTGTTCTTCGACCGACCTTGTAAGCCTGACTCCCTTGATACTTCTGCCTGCTTTGATCGTTCTCCCGTGTACCGACTCCTGCCTCCCCACTGACCTGGTCTCTACACCCGACGTCCCAACTACCGCTGCTGCACCTGACTGCCTGCCCGATCCCCGACCTTGGATTAAAAAACGTTTTTCCCGAATTACATCTGCGTCTCCCGTGTACTCCTGCATTTGGGTCCTACCTCTGTTCCGATGGGTCGTGAGATTTGTCTTTGTTTAAGTTAAAACATACTCCGGGGCAAACGTTTCTGTTGTTGAGTACAGTAGCAACAAATAAGTGACACTCACGATCGTTAAATGCAAAGCAGCCCCCCCAAAGTGGTCAGGGTTCAGAGTTCAACTGTGGTGGTGCACATGACTGTAATAAATATGTGTAACATGAGACACTGAATATGATATCGAAATTTATATGTACCTGCATATGAGTATACAATGTGATTGTATTTTTTTATTTTTCATCCATACCTAAATATAATGCGCTCTTTTGACTTATTGAAAATATTTTTGAAAAAAAATACATTTTATTTTCAAGAAATTGTGGTGTGTGCCCTGCGATTGGCTGGCAAACACTTTAAGACGCACCTGAATTCTGGCCAAAGAAAGCTGGGATAGACTCCAGCACTCCCATAACCCTTGTGGGGATAAGCAGCTAAGAATAAGGATGGATGGATACTTCCTCTTTTCTTTTCAGCTTGTCTTGTTAAGGGCTGGCACAGCGGATCAAATGTTTCTAAGCCCATCTCCTGTATCTTCTGCATCCTCCTCTCGAACACCAACTGTCATGGTCCTGCCATGGTCCAGCCCTGGCTGGGCGGGTCCAAGCACACCGGCTCTGATTAGGAGGTGCACATCTGCGCCTCATCGGCAGTGATTACCCTGGTGTAGATATAGAACCCAGTGAACTGTCTGGCTTTGCCAGATCGTCACAACTCATGCCTCGTTCCTGCACTCCCGTACTCTTGATCGTAAACCCTGGTGTACCGATGTCCACCTGTCCTCCGACCAACCCCGTAAGTGTGACGTCTTTGATACTCCTGCCTGCTCTGATCGATCTTCCGTGTACCGACCACTGCCTGCCAGCGGACCTGCTCTCCACCCCAGACGTCCTGATGACCGCTGCCCCACTTGACTGTCTGCCTGATCCTTGACTTTGGACCGAATAAACACTTTTACCTTTACCTTTGCATCTCTGGAGTCCTGCATTTTAGTCCTCCCTCCGTCTTGATGGGTTGTGACACCAACTGCCCTCAAATCTTCATTCATAAGATCCATCAACCTTCTCTTCCATCCTTTTTCCAAACTCCACAACCATCTGTCCCTCAAAGTTACTTTCCTGGATGCCGTACTTACACATCACTTCTTCATCGCCCCTGCTTCCGACAAAACATACCACTCACAACTCTCTCTCTGTCTGGGATTCTCAGAACCACTTCATCTATTTAATTCCAGAACTTCTCTGCCTCTAAAATAACCCCTACTCAATTTCTCTTCCCATCTGCTCCGTGGTAAAATCATTTAAACCTTGCTCCTAAACTTCTAGCCTTACTACCTTTCCCCCTGTTCCCTGGATGCACAATATATCAACCTTTCTTCTAATTATCATGTCAACCAACTCCTGAGCTTTTCCTGTCATAGGCCCAACATTCAAAGTCCCTACACTCAGTTGTAGGCTCTGTACATTCCATTTCTTCTGCTGCTGATGAATCCGCATTCCTCCTCTTCTTTGTCTTCGATACACTACTTTTATATTTCACTTACACATAACACAGGTCATCCTGAAAGGTTTTTTCACATATTTTATACATTTGCCAAAATCTCAAACAAGAGACCTACCTTTTTGACAAGTTGTAGAGAAGGGATTCCACTCACTGTATGGTGTAACAAAACAGTCTCTTTTGCAAGGCAGTAAGCATGGCCTGACAGTGTCTGGACGCAGACTCTCTGGACACCTGAAAGAACATCATTGACATTCTTATTCACCAAATACACTCTAATGCCCTGGGCTGTATGTGATCTATCTGTTGCCTCACAGCTACAACTCGTTAATACTATAATGGGGATAAAAGTCAAGTGGCTTAGATAAGCGGCACAGTGGCACAACAGGTCAGAATGTTGACCTCACAGTTCTGAGGACCGGGGTTCAAATCCCGACCCCACGTGTGTGGAGGTTGCATGTTCTTTCTGTGCCTGTGTGGGTTTCCACTTGGGGCTGAGGAATGGATGGATATATTCTTTGGTGGCAGTTATCTTATCGTGGTCACAGCTGCTTAACCTTGGTACCCTTGTGTTCATTGTTGTGAAAAATTATCCTGTGGCATCACCAGTTCATTGTGCAGCATGTAGCTGTAATCTGAAGTAATGTGCTAAAATAACAAACGGACTAATTATCATATCCTGCATGGGCCTGGTGGGTTTTCCTGAATAGAGCGACTTTGCTGCCAAATAATACCTTCTAATGAATAAATAAATACATCATTCAGGGTCCCTGCAGAGATCTTCAGGGAACAAATAGACCCAGATGTTTGAACATGCTGTAGCTGGCCAGGATCTTACCATCCCAAGAGAGAATAATGTGAAAGTGACTAACCAGAAAAGGAGAATCTCATCACGATAAGGTTTGAAAATTGAAATGCTTCAATGGCACAAATTACTTTCATTAGTCCACATACGCTGTTAATTGTGAGGGGGTAGTAAATAAAGTAATCTGCTCAATTTAAATCAGCCAATTAACTTTTTTTCTGAAATGTTCATGGGTTGTAGTTAGTTTGAAGGTTTGAGAAAAAAAAAAAAGAAGTGTTGTTTTTCTTCCTGCCCTTTTGGAAATTCTGTCATTTTCATATGCCTGAGGGAAGCATGATTGAATTTCTCATTTTGGACAGGAAAGCACCCCTAAATATTTTCAACAGGTTGCAAAATGTTTATATGGACGCTGCATTAGGCTACAGTACAGTCAGAAAGCAAAAGCAAAGCAAATTTATTCATAGATTAGCACAGTTCATACACAAGGTAACTCAATTTGCTTTACATGAGTAAAACTAAAAATGAAGGGGAAAAACAGCAGATAAACATTTTTTAAAGTCAAAATAAGTATATTAAAAATATCATACAGTCCAAGAAACGTAATTTAAAAGTGGAAATCCTCTCAAAGACTTTTTACCAGGACTTAAATCATTGTCATTTGGGGTGATGTTACTTCTTTGGGCAACTTATTTAATTGTGTGCAGCCTAACACCTAAATACTTCTTCTCTGTTTGCTTAGGAGTCTCTGTTCCACTACTTGACCTAATCTGTAGATCTGCGAACCCTATTGGGTTTGTATACCATTAGCATTAGCTTTGTATTTGTAGGATTAATTGTGAATATAATTATCATACATCTGCTTCCACTAAAGAAATGCTTTGCTCTGCTCTAAATAAGGTGTCAGCCACCTAGCAGGAGATAGCAAGAACAAAAACATCTAATCGTCAGAACTGTTAGAACCACGAACACCTGCTGTCTGTTAAAGAAATGATGACCACACATGTACTCAGCAATCATACACACACGCATGAACAAACAAGTACACTTTGTTTCCAACTATGTTTTGCTTGCCGTCTCCTTTTTGTAACATCCATGTAAATAAGGGGCGTCTTGAAATTAAATAAATAGAGGAGCTGAGGAGAGGATAATCAAATAGTGCAGTGGCGAATTGTACGAGACAGTTCCTCTCTAGGACCAAAACCATTGACCATTTTATTGAACAGTAGTACAATATTAAAATCAGTTTTAAAGCTGACTGTGGGGCAGTGAATGGACTTAGGTTAGGCCATTTCCATCCTCTTTACAAAGTCCACCACCATCTGTCCCTCAAAGTTCCTTTAATGGATGCCGTACTTACCCATCAATTCTTCATTGCCCCTGTTTCCTTCATCAACATTTCCATTACAATCTGCTCCAATTACAACTCTCTCTCTGTCTGGGATGCTCTGAAGTACTTGATCTAGATCCTTCCAGAATTTCTCTTTCACCTCTAGGTCGCATCCTACTTGTGGGGGATAGCCGCTAATCACATTATACAAAACACCCTCAATTCCAAGTTTCATCCTCATCACCTGATGTGATGAATCTTTTCACCTCCAAGACATTATTAGCCAGCTCTTCCTTTAAAATAAGCCCTACTCCATTTCTCTTCTCATCTACTCCATGGTAAAATTATTTAAACTCTGCCCCTAAACCCATGCGTCCATTTTCTTGGCCGCTTGCTCTCACAAGGGTGGCATGAAATGCTGCAGCCTATCCCAGCTGTCAACGGGCAGGAGGCGGGGTACACCCTGAACTGGTTGCCAGCTAATCGCAGGGCACATCGAGACAAACAGCCACACTCACAATCACATTTAGGGGCAATTTAGAGTGTCGAAATAATGTTGCATATTTTTGGGATGTGGGAGGAAACTGGAGTGCCTGGAGAAAACCCATGCAGGCACGGGGAGAACATGCAAACTTCACACAGTCATGTCCGTGATTGAACTCAGGACCTCAGAATTGTGAGGCCAATGCTTTCCAGCTGATCCACCGTGCCGCCTAGATAGATAGATAGATAGATAGATAGATAGATAGATAGATAGATAGATAGATAGATAGATAGATAGATAGATAGATAGATAGATAGATAGATAGATAGATAGATAGATAGATAGATAGATAGATAGATAGATAGATAGATAGATAGATAGATAGATAGATAGATAGATAGATATCATAAATAAATAAACGTCATCGTCTTCCATCTATCATATGTATATACATTGCATCTGAACAACAACTCAGAATACCCCACAAAGTGTTCAACAGCCTCTTAGGTGGTTGAACATCTCTTCGGTCTTGACAATCCTGTAACAGGCCCCTTCGTCAGACCACTTTCACCATGGTCAGGCCCACTGCCACCCAGCTCGGGAGATCCACCTGTGTCCGGCTGAACCTCTTCCTGAGTCACAGTGTCCTCCTGACTCTGCTGCACCTGAAGGTCCGTGCAGTTCCTTTTCAGCGTCGGTCCACTGTCTATTTGGACTTGGTAGGATTGTGGAATTGAGGCCCCCGTGGATCGGTCATTGCTGAGAAGTGCAAGTGAGGCGGCCGTGGATGGCTCGCCGCCGAGACGTGTGAGAGAGGTGGCTGAGGATCACTCACCACCGAGGCCTGGTCGTGAGGCATCTATGGATCGGTCGCTGCCGAGGCATAGTCTTCACGTGGCCGTGGATCAGTCGGCGCCCAGATGTGGACGTAAAGTGGCTATGGATTGGTCACCACCGAAAAATGAGCGAGAGCCAGCCGAGGATTCTGACGACCGTACTCAGTGGGGACCAATCCTCGGTCACCTGACGACAACGCCTCGGCGGCGACTGATCCTCGGCCGCCTGATGACCACTTCTCGGTGGTGACCAATCCTCAGCCGCCTGACGACAATGCCTTGGCAGCGACCAATCCTCTGGCACCTGGTTCAACAGGGACTGATTCGAAGGCCACCTGATGACCACACCGTGATGGCGACCGATCCTCGGCTTTCTCCCACTCCTGTTTTGGCGGTGACCGATTCTCGGCCGTCTGACGACCATGCCTCAACGGTGACTGATCTCTGCCTTCCTCCCACTCCTTCTTCAACAGTGACCAATCCTTGGCCGCCTGACGACTGATCCTTAGCCGCCTGACGACCACGCCTCAGCGGTAACCGATCCAAGGCCATGTGACGACCTCATCACGACGGCGACCGATTCTTGGCCACCTGATGACCATGCCTCGGTGGTGACTGATCTACGGCCGCTTCCCGCTCCTCCTCGAGGATGTCCACCCGAGTCGATCTGTGTGGACTCTGGGTTTTGGCGTCCTGGCCAACCTCCTGACCTGCTCGGCCAGACTGCTTGCTTTTGGTGGCCTGGACCACCACCAGACAGACTGGGGTGGGGGTGGGGGTTTGTGCACTCACCTGGTCATTTTTGTTGTTGTTCTGTCACGTCTGGGATCCCCACCTTGTGTGTGTGTGTGTGTGTGGGTGGGGGGGGGGGGGGCTCTTTCAGGGGCATGGCCAAGCCACTGGCCTGCGCGGTACTGCCTGTGAGGGGCATGGCAAAACCACTGCCCTGGGCGGTACAGCCTCTGAAAGCTGTCACGCAGCTGCTTTGAATTGGACACTAATTAGACCAGGCATTTAAGTTTTTAATGTGTCATCGGCATTTTCCATTTAGTGGAATTGCATTACTGCATATTGGGTTTTTCCGCTATTTTGCGTAAGTTGTAAGTCTTTTGTAGAGCATCCATTTGTCACAGCGTATCTGTGCCTTCATAGTCTTGTAACATTTTTGTTCATGTTTTCAAATTTTGCCTCATAGTCAATGCACCTTGTTTCATCTTTTTGGACCTTGCCTCTAACCTCTCATATTTGTGCCTCTGCCTGTTTTGGTGGAAATATGTCAAGAAGTCCATTTAAATTCAAGAAATTGATTTGATGAACAATAACTTTCTTGACAATCATGGCTATGAAGGGGCGGTTTGAGAATGGTTTATAGATTGTTAACATAGAAGCGTCCAATGTTCTTTTTCACGAGGCTTCATGGGAGCTACTTTAAGAACTTTAGAAAACTCGCCTGACTGAAGTGAGAAAATGATTGGTCACTGCAAATCAGCTAGCACAGATTTTGCAATAGTTTTGAAATAATCAGACCCTATTGTGTCAAGACGGCTTGTTCATGTTTTCAGCTGCTGAACCATTTTCTCTACAGTTTCTTTGTCAACTGCATCAAATTTTGACATGGTGATAACAGTTTTTACTGGGTGGCTACAGATGTACCATAATTTAGCATTTTGCTGTTTCGTGCTTATATTTAACCTGATGAATTATATCTGTTCACTAAAAAAGTGAACAAATTCATTGAATTTATCTGCTTTCAGGAATTCTGGAACTTCTGGGTTAGTGAGCTTCTCTCTCACACCAAAGAGTGTGCAAGTATTGTCAAAGTTCTTACTGATGATTTCAGAAAAGTGTTGCCGTTTAGCCCTAACGAACTCTTGACTAAAATTAAAGACCTTGTCTGTATAGGTCATCGTCAATTGAGAGTTTTGTTTTTCTACGCTTCCATTTTGGTTCCCCACACTTTCATTTTGAGGTCTTTACCGTCATAGAGTTGTTCCCCGGAGTTCAAGTTTACATCAAGAATGTCTTAGTTTTAATAGGCTTGACAGGATTAATGATATTTGAGATTTTTTTTTAGGTGAGTTTTTCCAGACGTTCATCAATTGTCTCTGCATTCAGAGTTTGGGATACACCTGTGGTCTTCATGAACCGAGTGGTGGTACTGTCAATTACTGTATGCATTTTTTTTTCAATAGACATAGACATAGTTTGAACTTTTGGGGAATCTATAATTCAAACAACACACAAAAATGGTTAGAAATAGCCATACTCTTAATGTCAACTGAGAGGACATCAGCATCCTTAGATGACCAGGTCTAAAATGTGACCTGGAGTGTGGGTTGGACTCTTCATATCTTGCGAGTGGCCAAATGTAACCAGGATTACGGAGAGTTCTTTATGAGATTTTTTTTCACGTTATCAACATGAATGTTAAAGTCTGCCATTATGACAAAATAGTTGAGTCTGTCCAGATAACTGACAGCAGTTTTGTAAAATCCTCCATAAATTTCCCATTGTATCTTGGAGGTGTATAAATTATTCAAAATATAACCTTTCGTTCATCTTTAATTAAAAACAAAAACAGTGACTCAAAAGAGCTAAAAATCACCCACCATTGTTTCTTGTTACCTATATATATATATGGCAGAACACACCAGTAAGGTTGAGGCCAGCCCAAAACTTTCTGGACCGGGAGGTTGTCTCGTTCTTTTCGGAGAATACTAGAGACTGGAATTCGTCATTCGAAAATCAAAGGACTGTTTCATTAAAATAAAGAGGATTGAGCATTTTTTAAATAAATAAATAATCATCATCATCATCATAATCCACCTGAGAGATGACAAAATTTGTAGAAATTAAAGAGCCACTGTCGTGAAATGGATGATTTTTAGTATGATATTAATGAAAAAACGGCAGCCAATATGAGCCCATGCGTTTTTTTCACCAAAAAAAACATGATTTTGATGCATACAGCTTTTTGTAACTCCCACCATGAAAATCCTCTCGAGGGATTTGTTTTCGAGAAGAAGCAGGAAATGACGTAAAGGACAGAAGCGCCCCCAAGTGGACTCATTTGTTTCCATTTGTTTTACCTCCGGGAAGGTAGCTGATTGTTCCTTCGTGTTAGCCAAAATGCTGGTTCATTGCATTGCTGGACATTACTTGAACACTTGGGAGAATCGGTTTACCCTTCATAAGTTTGCAAGAGATCCGGTTCTTCCTGAAAAATGGATTGCACGGCTGCAGAGGACGAGCGCTACGGAGGTTCCAAATGACAGGTAGGTGTGTATACAGCTCCAAAAAAAAAAACAATAGTTTGGGGCGGACCACGTAATTGGTTTCTCATAATGAAACAAAAATTCCGCGTACAAAATATGTGGATGTGCGCATCGGACAGTGTCGGGCTGCTGCGTCGCTTCGCCAGCGAAGGCTGCGCTTCGGGTTTGCGGACGGTGGTGGCTTTGAAGAACCCAGCCCACAATGCCTCACTCAGCCGTGTGCGCTCAGTAAAGCGCCCCAGCTCGGCGGTGTTGTTGATCACATACTGCGGCGTCTATGAACAACCCCCTAAAGCAGCACGGCTCGGGTCCATTATAAGCCGAAAATGAGCCACACCAGCTGAGGCGCCGCAGCTTCGATGAAGGCTGCGCATCGGGCTTGTGGACGGCGGCGGCTCTGAAGAATGCAGCCGAAAAAGCCTCGCTCAGCCTCGACCGGGGACAACGCAGTAAAGCACTCCGGCTCAACGGTGTTGTTCATTGCGTACTGGAGTAGCTCTGAGCAACCCCCTAAAGCAGATCGGCTCGGCTCTGCCTCACTCAGCTACGTGCAACGACAACGCAGTAAAGTGCCCCAGCTCGAGGGTGTTGTTCATCGCGTACTGCGGCGGCTATGAATAACCCCGAAAGCAGCACGGCTCGGCCACCTCGGCGCCAAAAATGAGCCACACTGGCCGGCTGCGATGAGCCGCGATGGCTCATCTCCGCCGCAGAAGTGAATCAAACGGGCAGGTGGTTTGGCCGTGATCACATATTATCTGAATATGGCTCGAAACAATAGTGTAATATTCCCCCGGTAACTTCACTCGGTTGTGTGGTGTTCTCCTTTTCAAAAACAGCTTCCGTGTCAGAAGGGGCGTGTTCTTTTCCCATAGTAGGGTGCACAGCGTGATTTCATTGGTGGATCTGGGGGTGATGTCACGGACAGAGGATTCAGCCAATATGGCGACCACTTGGATGTCATAGAATGACACTCCAACTAACCCATTTGTACCACCACCTTACCATAAAGCCATGAAAGCTTTAAATAAATTCAGGCTCCAGTATTGAATGTAATTGCGGGCCAGCTCGAAGTAGACGTAGACGATCAAACGTCTCTCACTCGTGCACAACTGACATGAATATGGTCGCGGAAACTTTGACTGCTAGAGTGACCGACGCCATTACAGAATTAGAAGCCAGATTGGAAAAAGTGCCCAACTTGAGAGCTGACCCATTCACACGTTTGACTCAGCTAGGACTGTAGAAGGCAGAATTAAACAGACACCAAGAGTTTCCATAAAATATCAGAAATCAACTTAAGACAACCGCTACTGAACATGAAGATAGAGCGAACGCTGAAGCGGAAAAACAAGACCGCGCCCTTAGCGCTGAACAAGAAGCAGCACGACTGAAAAGAGAACAGGGAGTTGCTGTCTGCACTGCGGAACACGCAGCTGGTTTGTATGTTGCTCAGTGTGTTGCTCAGTTACAATCAATTACCAGACTTAAAGTCTCATGTTAAGAATCTTTCAGGTGCCTACCCTGACTCCTGAAGGTCCTGAAGTCTCAAAGGAATCTTCCAAAGGTCCAGCTTTTCCTCCTCATCGGCGTGTGACTCGTTCCCAAATGTTGCAGGCTCCCATGTTAGCCAAAGTTGAAACGGCTACTGGTAACTCCGGTATGTTTTACAAATCTTTCTCTCCCACTGATGTGAGCGTGTTGCTGCAGAAACTTCCACCCATGCAATTTGGTGGTTCCAATTGGCTTCAAGCAGTGCAGAGAGCGGTTACGGGACAAACGTTAACAGCAGGTGACATCCGTGTTATCCTTACACAATCATGTCCGCTTTCGCAGTTGAATACTCTGATGCAAATTTCAGAATTTTCTTCTCTCCCCAATCATCAGGCTCTTACATGAGAAAATTATTTGACCATGTCTACAGCGTTAGATACTTTATTTCGAATTCCCGAGTGTGTCATTTCAGATCTGGTGTTTGCTCCCAAAGCCGGTGAGGAGGCCGCGGCTTTTCTTGACCGAGCCCTCACTGACTCTGAAAACAGGACACGCCCAAACAACCTGTGCTTTTCTTTCGCAAGTGTTCAGAACAGCAATTTTGAATGGCGTTCCCAAGTCTGTGGCGCAGGCCATGGAGGCCACTCCAGACCGTCCTGGTGCTGAGGTTGACTGGTGGTAAACATCATTTGAGGAGACATGCTAAAGAAAAAGAGTCTAAGGTTGACGAACACAAAACTACAGAAACACAAGTTGCCATGTTACAGTTAAAAAATCTAAAAAGCAGGAAGAAGCCACTCTTGCTCTGATTTCATCTCCCTCTGTCGGTTCCAAGTGCATGATGTATCAAGCAGGTTCATTCATGGGTTGAGGTATGCGCCTGGTGGCTGTAACATGTGCTTCACTTGTGGATGGCCTGATCATTGAGCCTGGGAGTGCAGACAGCGACCTCAAGCATCTGAATGGAGCACGTGGCTACAATCGAGGAGGTTACAACCAACCCAAGAGAGGCAAACCAACAGTCACAGACTCTTTTGCATTCTTTTGTATTTGCACCTAACTGTTCAGTCAATCTTTTGGTCAGAGATCTCCTCATTGCCACATTGCCCTCTCATCAAATCCACCCCTGATGGACTCATCCTGAAATTTCCGGATGGTAACACCTACTGCTGCTCGGCTGCCTCTGCCTCCGGTGCCACCTCCCAATTCCCACTTGTTGAACATCGCCCTGTGGGATGTGCCATCTACTGGGCAAGAGTGGACATTGAGTTTAGTGGTTGGCTCGAAGCTGAACACTTTTGGACTCTCTGGTCATCTTGGGTGAGCAACCTCAGATCATATGATATGGTAACAGATTGTATGCATTGCAATCTGTACTATGACAGATCATGAGATGAGATGCATAGTAAGGCATTTCAGGAGATTGAAAACAACATATGGAAATTGAACATGGGTGATTTATTTGCAGGCAAACCAGGTGTCACCTTTTCGGTGTTCCTGACTCTTGAACAACTCAAATGGTACATGATGGCGGATCCCCCAGATCCTTCTATGCCTCCTTGTCACCCACGTCTCCTTGAAGGTCTTGCCTCAGCACACATGTTTTTTTTTCGTTTGTTTGTATGTATGTGCCCTGCAATTGGATGGTAACCAGATGAAGGTGTACCCCATATCTCACCCAAAGATACTTGGGATAGGCTACAGCACACGTCACCCCAGTGATGATCAGTGGAACGGAAGATGAATGAATGAATAAATGACCTTTTTGCTCTATTTTCTTTGTGCTATATATCTAGCAAACTTTCTGTTCCTTGGAATTACAGGGAAGGACAATGGCTTATTGCCATAAACTTCTGACTTATTCTGAAGAAAATTGTTTGTTGTTTGATTTGAAGCCGCGACCTCGCACACATCAGAATTGGAAATATGATGTGTCATGGTTGGAAGGGCCCTTTGCATCTTAGTGGATGTTGGTTTCAGGCGGGGGGCAATCTAATAAAGTCACATCTAATAAAGCATTTCAGCTAGATAATAGTCAGTTCTAGGATTGGATTTGCCCCAATGCGGGTGGGGAGGGGTGTAGGAGATTCCAAGTTGTACCTCATTTCATTTTTCATTCATTACTCAGATTGTTCGAGTGATATTTGTGATTTCTTCTGTTCCTCGTGTTGTTTTATCTCATCTTACTTTGATTGTCTAGATACATCTGGAATCGCTTTGTGTGCCATTCGTCCTTCAGCCACATAAACAAGGCCAGTGTTGTCCCTTTGTGCTGCTGAATGACACAATCAAAAATGATGGCAGCCAATAACTTAACCACTTGTTTAATGAGACAGAAACCATACGCCATGCCAAGATGTATGTGATCCCCAAAAATGTATAAATTGTCAATAAAGGTTACTGATACTGCAGTACACACTTCTTCTTCTTCTTCTTCTTCTTTTCCTTTCGGCTTGTCCCGTTAGGGGTCGCCACAGCGTGTCATCTTTTGCCATCTTAGCCTATCTCCTGCATCTTCCTCTCTAACCCCAACTGCCCTCATGTCTTCCCTCACCACATCCATAAACCTTCTCTTTGGTCTTCCTCTCGCTCTTTTGCCTGGGAGCTCCATCCTCAGCATCCTTCTACCAATATACTCACTCTCTCGCCTCTGAACATGTCCAAACCATCGAAGTCTGCTCTCTCGAATCTTGTCTCCAAAACATCCAGCTTTGGCTGTCCCTCTAATGAGCTCATTTCTAATCCTATCCAACCTGGTCACTCCGAGCGAGAACCTCAACATCTTCATTTCTGCCACCTCCAGTTCTGCTTCCTGTTGTTTCTTCAGTGCCACCGTCTCTAATCCGTACATCATGGCCGGGCCTCACCACTGTTTTGTAAACTTTGCCCTTCATCCTAGCAGACACTCTTCTGTCACATAACACACCAGACACCTTTCGCCAGCTGTTCCAACCTGCTTGGACCCGTTTCTTCACTTCCTTACCACACTCACCATTGCTCTGGATTGTTAACCCCAAATATTTGAAGTCGTCCACCCTCGCTATCTCTTCTCCCTGTAGCCTCACTCTTCCCCCTCTACTTTTCTCATTCACGCACATATATTCTGTTTTACTTCGGCTAATCTTCATTCCTCTCCTTTCCGGTGCATGTCTCCATCTTTCTAATTGTTCCTCTGCATGCTCCCTGCTTTCACTGCATATCACAATATCATCTGCGAACATCATGGTCCAAGGGGATTCCAGTCTAACCTCATCTGTCAGCCTATCCATTACCACTGCAAACAGGAAGGGGCTCAGAGCTGATCCCTGATGCAGTCCCACCTCCACCTTAAAAGTCCTCTGTCACACCTAAGGCACACCTCACCATTGTTCTGCTGCCATCATACATGTCCTGTACTATTTTAACATACTTCTCTGCCACACCAGACTTATGCATGCAGTACCACAGTTCCTCTCTTGGTACTCTGTCATAGGCTTTCTCTAGATCCACAAAGACACAATGTAGCTCCTTCTGACCTTCTCTGTACTTTTCCACGAGCATCCTCAAGGCAAATAATGCATCTGTGGTACTCTTTCTAGGCATGAAACCATACTGTTGCTCGCAGATACTTACTTCTGTCCTGAGTCTAGCCTCCACTAGTCTTTCCCATAACTTCATTGTGTGGCTCATCAACTTTATTCCTCTATAGTTCCCACAGCTCTGAACATCCCCTTTGTTCTTAAAAATGGGAACTAGAACACTTTTCCTCCATTCTTCAGGCATCTTTTCGCCCGCTAGTATTCTGTTGAATAAGTTGGTCAAAAACTCCACAGCCATCTCTCCAAATTGCTTCCATACCTCTACCGGTATGTCATCAGGACCAACTGCCTTTCCATTTTTCATCCTTTGTAGTGCCTTTCTGACTTCCCCCTTAGTAATCATTTCCACTTCCTGGTCCTTCACTCTTGCCTCTTCAACTCTTCCTTCTCTCTCATTTTCTTCATTCATCAACTTCTCAAAGTATTCTTTCCATCTATTTAGCACACTACCGGCACCAGTCAACACATTTCCATCTCTATCCTTAATCACCCTAACCTACTGTACATCCTTCCCATCTCTATCCCTCTGTCTGGCCAACCTGTAGAGATCCTTTTCTCCTTCTTTCGTGTCCAACCTGGTGTACATGTCTTCATATGCCTCTTGTTTAGCCTTTGCCACCTCTACCTTTGCCCTACGTCGCATCTCGATGTACTCCTTTCGCCTCTCCTCAGTCCTCTCAGTATCCCACTTCTTCTTCGCTAATCTCTTTCCTTGTATGACTCCCTGTATTATGGGGTTCCACCACCAAGTCTCCTTCTCCCCTTTCCTACCAGATGACACACCAGGTACTCTCCTGCCTGTCTCTCTGATCACCTTGGCTGTCGTCGTCCAGTCTTCCGGGAGCTTCGGTTGTCCATCGAGAGCCTGTCTCACCTCTTTCCGGAAGGCCGCACAACATTCTTCCTTTCTCAGCTTCCACCACATGGTTCTCTGCTCTACCTTTGTCTTCTTAATCTTCCTACCCACCACCAGAATCATCCTACATGCTACCATCCTATGCTGTCGAGCTACACTCTCCCCTACCACTACTTTACAGTCAGTAACCTCCTTCAGATTACATCGTCTGCACAAAATATAATCTACCTGCGTGGTTTTACCTCCGCTCTTGTAGGTCACTATATGTTCCTCCCTCTTCTGGAAATAAGTGTTCACTACAGCCATCTCCATCCTTTTTGCAAAGTCCACCACCATCTGCCCTTCAAAGTTCCTTTCATGGATGCCGTACTTACCCATCACTTCTTCATCGCCCCTGTTTCCTTTACCAATATGTCCATTACAATCTGCACCAATCACAACTCTCTCGCTGTCTGGGATGCTCAGAACTACTTCATCTAGTTCCTTCCAGAATTTCTCTTTCAACTCTAGGTCACATCCTACCTGTGGTGCATAGCCGCTAACCACATTATACATAACACCCTCAATTTCAAATTTTAGTCTCATCACTCGATCTGATACTCTTTTCACCTCCAAGACATTCTTAGCCAGCTCTTCCTTTAAAATAACCCCTACTCCATTTCTCTTCCCATCTACTCCGTGGTAGAATAATTTAAACCCTGCTCCCAAACTTCTAGCCTTACTACCTTTCCACCTGCTCTCTTGGATGCACAGAATATCAACCTTTCTCCTAATCATCATGTCAACCAACTCCTGTGCTTTTCCTGTCATAGTCCCAACATTCAAAGTCCCTACACTCAGTTGTAGGCTCTGTGCATTCCTCTTTTTCTTCTGACGCTGGATCCGGTTTCCTCCTCTTCTTTGTCTTCGACCCACAGTAGCTGAATTTCCACCGACGCCCTGCAGGTTAGCAGTGCCGGGGGCGGGCGTTGCTAACCCGGGCCACGACCGATCCGGTATGGGATTCTTTAGATGAACGCTCATATTTGTTTGGCACAGTTTTTACGCCGGATGCCCTTCCTGACGCAACCCTCTGCATTTATCCGGGCTTGGGACCGGCCTACAGATTGCACGGGTTTGTGCCCCCATAGGGCTGCATTGCAGTACACACTTCTTAAAGCCACTTATTTAATTTTAAAAGCATGCTGAAACCATTCATCTCCTAATTGCATCATTGGGAAAGGTCCACCTATAAAAACCTCATCATCCAATTGTACTTTTTTTTAGGAGCTCGATGAAATTTCTTTTCAGTACTTCTGATTCCCGCTTGAAAACATCCAGAGCTGTTGTTGGGATGATGACCAATTAGACAGTTGGGTGCTCATGAGTGAGCTCCATGATTTATGTACAGATATCAGATGCCAAATCATGGTTTCATACCTTTCAGTGGCGTGGTGACTGAGCATTCATTGCCAGGGTCTTGTAAAAATGTTCAGATTCCTTGGTAATCTGCTGATGTTCTTTCTTCTCTTTTGGATGCCGTTCCATATCTTTAAGCTTTGTTCCCAGTAAATTTCAGGGAGAACTGGTGAATGATCCCTGATAGCTTCCACAGTCCACATCTGTCCTCTTTGTGGAGCTAAGTGACTATCCGTTAGCATGGTACTGCTCACCATTTTGAGACATCAGTAGAGTGGTTTAATTCACCGACTGTCCATTTACTTAGATTTTAGGGTTAGGGTTTTTGTTTCTAAGACCATCGTCTTCTGGAGCAGTTTGTGATACTCTAAAGTAGAGAATTATGTCATCTTGTTACTGGAGTGTGCTACGTTCACGCGATGGTGAGGGAATACAGAGAATCCTGGAATATGGCAATGACTGACTACATCTGGAAAAAGTACAGTCTCACAGTTTTAAAAATATCTAAGAATCACTGCTTGTAATTTCTTCGGAAGCAGAAAAACAAGGTTGTCAGCAAGAGAAATGTAAACAGAGGTGAAACAAGCAGTGATTGCAAAAAAGCGTCTCCTGTTACATTGCTATTCAGGCATACAGAAAAAGTTGATCATCATTCAATTCTTCTCAACACCCTATGATATCAAGTGAATAACCATTGTTCATGACATAAAGTAACATCGATGCACACTCTTTTATGACATACAAATACAAATGCACTGCGTTATTTCAGGCAATCTTACTTTTTGGGAGGAACCTGGCCCACATTTACCCGGACACAGATGACTTTACGAGTCTGCATCCCTACTGAGCACGCGGAATCATCTCCATGTGTGTGACCCACAGACATATTGTTGGCTGGGATGGAGGTGTCCTCTATACACTGTCCCCATGGTCCAGTCTGCCAGTGGTAGACAGTGCAGGGGTTGTCATTGCAGCTCCTCACCTCCTGCAGGGCACTGATATTGGGACATGGAATTCCACCTATTAAAAGGACATGTAATGGTGTAGATATCAGTGATGTTTTTGTACTTGCAAGTTCATTATACTTTACAATTGCTCATTTGATACCTAAACTGTCATGATCATGGAGCTCTATTAATCAATGTCAGTCTTCTATTAATGGTCATCCAGGACAAACATAACCTCAACCATAAAATATTTTCTTGCCCTGTGTGATTTTGGTTGTAGTATTTACTGATTAAATTCCTGCCTTATTTATTGTACTTACTTATGGTAGAATATCCTTTTGCATTATCATTCCTGTAAACATGTCACTGGAGTAACATGCAATAATTTGTGCTGTATAATTCTGTATCACTTAATCCATACATCCATTTTCTGTACCACTTATCCAACTGAGGTGGCCAATGTCATCTGAGGGCACATCTGGCTCCTGTCATCACTGGGACATTTTAATAGTAAATTGGAGAAATATGTGGCATTCAACAATCAACTGTAAGGCAAATTATCCCAATATGTAATTATTTCACTTGCCACAATTTATATCCAGCTGCCAAACAGATATCAACAAGCTGATATTCAACAATACTCTCCAAAAATATTGGAACCATTGATTGCACCACAGAAAGCACCGTCACACAACAAATACAGAATACAGAATGGAATACATCCATCCATTTTTTTTTGCTGCTGATCCTCACGAGGGTCGCAGGGAGTGCTGGAGCCTATCTCAGCTGTCAACGGGCAGGAGGCGGGGTACACCCTGAACTGATTGCCAGCCAATTGCAGGGCACATTTAGACAAACAGCCGCACTTGCAATCACACCCAGGAGCAGTTTAGAGTGTCCAATTAATGTTGCATGTTTTTGGGATGTGGGAGGAAACTGGAGTGCCCGGAGGAAACCCACACAGGCATGGGGAGAACATGCAAACTCCACACAGGCGGGTCTGGGATTGAACCCGGGGCCTAAGAACTGTGAGGTTAACACTTTACCAGGTGATCCACCATGCCGCCATGGAATATATCATTTATTCATCCTACAGAATAGTTCTCACACACCTCCATGGGAGCTGTGGTTGAGGATGGCAGGCTGCATGTATAATGACTTCTCAAATAATGCTTACAATACAGGTACTTGACTCATACAAACAAAATTCATGACTGTTATGGCTCTTTTAATTGTTCTCACAGATACAGTGCCATGAAAAAGTATTGGACCCCTTCCTGATTAAATTCTAAAATTAAATATCTATCTTCTCCTTTTCCTTTCAGCTTGTCCCGTTAGGAGTTGCCACAACATGTCATCTTTTTACATTTAAGCCTATCTCCTGAATCTTTCTCTCTCACACAAACTGCCCTCATGTCTTCCCTCACAACATTCATCAACATTATTTTGGTTTTCCGCTTGCTCTTTGCCTGGCAGCTCCATCCTCAGCACCCTTCTACCAATATACTCACTCTCTCGCCTCTGGACATGTCCAAACCATCGAAGTTTGCTCTGACGAACATTGTCTCCATAACATCCAACTTTGGCTGTCCCTCTAATGAGCTTTGTAATCCTAATAAACCTGGTCACTCCAGAGAACCACAAAATCTTTACTTCTGCTACCTCCAGTTCTGCTTCTTGTTGTCTCTTCACTGCCACAGTCTCTAATCCATACATCAAGGTCGGCCTCACCACTGTTTTACAAACTTTGCCATTCATAGTAGCAGACTCTTCTGTCATATAAAACACCAGACACCTTCTGCCAGCTGTTCCATCCTGTTTGGGCCCATTTCTTCACTTCCTTACCACACTTACCATTGCTCTGGATTGTTGACCCTAAGTATTTTAAGTTGTCCACCCTTGCTATCTCTTCTCCCTGGAGCCTCACTCTTCCCCCTCACCCCTCTTATTCACGCACATACATATATTCCGTTTTACTTCGGCTAATCTTCATTGCTCTCCTTTCCAGTGCATCTTTTTAATTGTTCCTCTACCTGCTCCCTACTTTCACTGCAGATCAGAATGTCATCTGTGAACATCACAGTCCACGGGGATTCCAGTCTAACCTCATCTGATAGCCTATCCATAACCTCAGCAAACATGAACAGGCTCAGAGGTGATGCTTGATGAAGTCCCACCTCCAGCTTAAATTCTTCTGTCACACCTACGGCACGCCTCACCACTTTTCTGATGCCATCATCCATGTCCTGTACTATTCTAACATATTTCTCTTATGCATGCAGTACCACAGTTCCTCTCTTGGTACTCTGCCATAGGCTTTCTCTAGATCCACAAAGACACAATGTAGTGTGTCTACTATGTGTGCGTGTACAATGTGTCATTCTGATCTTCTCTGTACTTTTCCACTAGCATCCTCAAGGCAAATAATGGATCTGTAATACTCTTCCTAGGCATGAAACCATAGTGTTGCTCGCAGATACTTACTTCTGTCCTGAGTCTAGCCTCCAATACTCTTTCCCATAACTTCATTGTGTAGCTCATCAACTTTATTCCTCTATAGTTCCCACAGCTCTGAACATTGTCTTTGTTCTTAAAAATGGGAACTAGCACACTTTTCCTCCATTCTTCAGGCATCTTCTCGCCTGCTAGAATTCTGTTGATAAAGTTAGTCCGAAACTTCACAGAGATCCCTCCAAATGTATGTATGTACGTCATCAGGACCAACTGCCTTTCCATTTTTCATCCCCTTTAGTGCTTTCTAAATTCCCCCTTACTAATCATTGCCACTTCCTGGTCCTTCACACTTGCCTCTTCTACTCTTCCTTCTCTTTCATTTTCTTCATTCATTAACTTCTAAAAGTATTCTTTCTTCAACTCTACCTTTGCCCAACATCGCATCTCAATGTATTACTTTCACCACTCCTCGGTGCTCTCAGTGTCCCACTTCTTCTTCACTAATCTCTTTCCTTGTAGGACTTCCTGTATTTTGGCATTCCACCACAAAGTTTCCTTCTCCCCTTTCCTACCAGAAGACACACCAAGTACTTTCCTGCCTTTCTCTCTGATCGCCTTGGCTGTAGTAGACGAGTCTTCCGGGAGCTCCTCTTGTCCATCGAGTGCCTGTCTCACCTCTTTCAGAAAGTCCACACAACATTCTTCCTTTCTCAGCTTCCAGCATATGGTTCTCTGCTCTACTTTTGTCTTCTTAAAGGGTATGGAAGGTCCTGAATGCACCTTTTTGCTTATATTATAATTTTTTATGCAGAATTCACCCAAGACCTCAGAACTGTGAGGCCAACGCTTTCCAGCTAACCCAACACATCTATAAACATGGACGAGGGAGTCGAACACGCACGCGAACCGGCCACACTGCAATCCGGGCCGCCCCTCTCTCACAGGAACCCGGGGAGGCGTGCGAGGTAACTCTGGTGGAGGCCCGCAGCGGTCCTGGCGTGCAAATCGGTCGTGCGACCTGGGTATAGGGGCGAAAGACTAATCGAAGCATCTAGTAGTTGGTTCCCTCCAAAGTTTCCCTCAGGATAGCTAGCGCTCGATTCACAGTTTTATCCAGTAAAGCGAATGACTACTGGCCTCAACCTATTCTCCAACTTTAAAAGGGTAAGAGGCCCGGCATGGCCGGGCGTGGAATGGCGAGCCGCATACTGGGCCACTTTGGTAAGCAGAACTAGCTCCATAATGTCCTATGTCCATAATGACTGGTACTCACAGAACCATATTATTGAGTCATTGCTCACCGGATATAGAGCTCATGCACTTACGTCACAAAATCACGTGACATCGCCATATTGTTGCAAGTTAATTCCGTTGAGACAAAATGAAATATGTCTTACACCACGACATCCAGAGTTTTGTCCAATTTAGGAGGTGATAATAAACGAAGGTAAATGGAAAAATGAGAGACACTTGGCATAGAGGACCCACATTTAATCCCCAAGTCGATGTTTTTGCCGATAAGAAAGTGTGCTATTAATTCGCTTAATTTGCCTCCCTCTTCCAGGTTAGCATTTGTCTTGAAAAAGGGACAACATATTCCTTTTTTTCGATGTGTTGTATTTTGGAAAAAGGAACAACAAACCTTTTATTAATTAGTCTCAAAAATCATGTGAAGGTTGTTACACGTTAAATAGAGTTCTTGACGTACAGAGGCAGCACCAAATAAACCAGGACACACATCACAAGAGGCAGCGAAATTTTAAATGGAATTTAATAGAATCTATATCAAACAGCTACAACCACAAACTACATAATAAGGAAAGAAACTAGTGATAAAAGAAAGAAAATCAGGCATAGGAAAATGGACAAAAGGACACGGTTGTGTTTGAATGCTGCCTTAGGATAAATATGTATAGGTGTTTAACAGATTTAGTGTGCGCAAGAGAGGACAACGTTGTGGCTTTGCGAGTAGGTAGTAATTTTCTCAAAATTATTAGGCATTGGTTGTTCCTTGTAGCAAGCATTGCATTATATGACTTACGACCACAGATGGCGTGGTCTTCCCCAGACCTTAGGAACACGAAGACAGGTTTGGTTGAAGCAGGAAGAATAATGGCATAGGAAAAAGACAAAACAAAATAGAGATAGGCAGAGGAAAAGTTGCTGTTCCGCCTTGTTTGGGAGAGTTATGACTATTCCTCTTCCCACCTGTTTGCTGGCTCCCAGGCAACTTCAGAGCGACCACACTCGGCTTAAAGCATACCGGGTCCTACCTGCTGTAATCACCTAGCGGTCGCCACGATTGGCTGGGAACCTGAGTCTATCCTCATTGTGAGGAAAAGAAAAAGGGTGTGGGGGGTTGGACAACGGTCACCCAGGTTGTGTGCTACCAGCAAGGAGAAGTTGACAACATAAGACAAGTGCAAGAGAGGGCATGCCAGAGTCGATTCCAGCTTTGGGTGAGAGGTGGGGCACACCCTGAAGTGGTTGCCAGTCAATTCCGGGGCGCATAGAAAAAAACAGTCATTTGTACTACATTCACAGGACAATTTAGAGTTTTCAATCAACCTACCATACATGTTCTGGGAAAAACCGGAGTACCTGGAGAAAAGCCACGTAGGCACAGGGACAACATGCAAACTCCATACAGGCCGAGTCCGAATTTGAACTCCTGTTCTCATAATTGTGAGGCAGATGTGTTGTCATCCACCATGCCATCTAAATAGAGGTTGAAGATGCATTATTATTATTATTATTATTATTATTAATAATAATAATAATAATAATATGCTCTAATTGCTAGAGGACTCTGAATTATAGACTCGAACTACTGGAAACAAATTCCTTATGTTTTTGACATACTTGGAAGATAAAGATGATTCTGATTGTGATATTTGACATTGTACGTAACAGTAAGACATCGTAATACGTTGTAATACGTCGATGGGCTGTTTTTTCTTCTTGGTTTTCTCCTGATCTGCATCACAGATACCCATCCAACCATCTTTGCAGTTGCTCTCGAGAACGCATTTAACTTTAACTAGTATACAACTAGTATAATGAGGTTAAAGGTTATTTTTCTTTTTTCTTCAGTATTATCTGAAATAATCAAAATGTTTGCATGAATTATCCTGGTGTCAAAGGATTTCTGAATGTAGCCTCTTACCATCTCCTGCATTGTAGGCCAAAATGGAGCGTGTTCTTGTCTGCTTGCCCTCTGTATTTTTTCCAGAGCAGGTGTGGGAGCAGAGGGACCACAGGGTCCAAGGACTGAGTGCACAGTCCTTTGGGCAAGGCACCTCACAGATGACTGGCATCGGCAGGATGGCATCACGGCAGAGTTGTCTGTCAACATGTTTACCTGGTGACACAAAAAAGCTCATCTTAAGTACAGTACCATAATGGTGTTCGTAAATAAAGAGATGGGCTTCTGTAATCTGATCTATATCTATTTACCTTCAAGCACCACTGTGAGCAATTGTGGATACATTTTCTTTCTTAGGAATACTTAGTAAGAGCAGAGAAACAACTGTGGCTTGGTTGAGAGGTGCCGATCAAAATTAATTGAATGAACA
Source organism: Syngnathoides biaculeatus (assembly GCF_019802595.1). Classification (NCBI taxonomy): domain Eukaryota; kingdom Metazoa; phylum Chordata; class Actinopteri; order Syngnathiformes; family Syngnathidae; genus Syngnathoides; species Syngnathoides biaculeatus. The sequence goes on along the minus strand of NC_084640.1, from coordinate 4,722,996 downwards.
TCTACTGCAAGAGAAGATTCTATGTAGTCATAATCCGTCTTTGTCTAGCATTTAGTGTTTGTTATTATTGACATGAAGACCTCTTTCTAGAGTCTTAGAGCCTGATTACCAAATGTTAAAAAAAGGAGGTGCTATATTCTGTTTTCTGCGATGATGTGGATATGTGACTACTGACCAGTTCAGCATGTAGTCCACCTTTTCCCCTGAAGTTAGCTGGGATAAGCTCCAGCACTCCCTTATGAGGACAAGTGGCTTGGAAAATGCAGGCAGTGTGTGCAGGGGTTGTGACTGTAAGATTGTGATCTTTTACAAAGCACTGCCGGTGCAAAATGTAGTTTGAAGTGAGAGAATTTTAAGTGTTAGTGGAGGACAAACATATTACCAAGGTAGAGCAAATAAATATGTTACAATAGTTTTGGTGAAGCCAGCCAGCAACCTTTTGGATGACACATTTTCTGTCATGGGTATGGTCTTCTCCCTGCCTCGTCCCCACCTTCTCCTGGGAGCAGCCTCCACACCTGAGCCTGGTTGACTTTAATTATCCCTTGTATATATTTCCTCGTGTTTCACTTGTCCTTTGCCAGATTGTCGTACATCCCGTCACTTTCCCAAAGTACCTGCTTCCTGTAAATGACTTCTCATATGCTGTACCCTGTTTTGGCCATGCTTCTTCGCCTCACGATTTTGTTACAGCTTGCCTGTGTAACGACCTGGGAACAAATAAAACTTTTGCTCAAACTGTACCATGTCTCCAGAGTCATGCACTTTGGGTCCAACCCAGTTTGTATGTTTAAATGCATTCCAACTGTCATCCCATGTGTAACAGCACACATGAAAATCTGCTCTGGTAGAGGTCTCCACTCCACAATATCCACAATATCCTTCTCTTCTATAGCAATTTAACATCTTACAGGCAGACAACTACTTTTACAATTTAAAGAAGTATACCATTTAGTTCTTTATGTACAATAACATAAAAACCTCTTAGATTTACTATGTTTCCACAATCTACTGTTGCCTTTCTCAGCTTAGCGATTTGTCTTTTATTATTTCTAGCTTAGTTATTTTTGAAAAGTTGATGTTTTGTTGATAGTTGACAGTTTTGATGACAAATGTGAATGAAAAGTTGTTTTTTGGTACAACTTGAATACAGTACTTATGAATATTTCAAAGGTTAACGAACATGACAACTGCTATGGCCTTGTCAATTTTATTTATTTTTTTGATGGCTGTTTTGAAGTTTGTCTGCATGGTTTCCAGGTGTCTTTCATTTTCCTTGTCACTGCTTCATCTTTGGCACCTGGACTAAAAATATGCTGGAAACAAGGCAACAAATAAACTGTCATGGCTGTGGTCATTCCCCTGCCTTGTACGCACCTGTTCCTGTGAGCAGCCTCCCCAGCTCTGCCATGTCTGCCCTAATTGCACCATGCATATATACTTAGTGTCTCATGCCATTTGTTGCTAGTTCATTGTACCTAGTCGTTCCTTGCTCCATGTAATTTAACTCAGTAAGCTTTGACCCCGACCTTGTTTTTTGACCTTGCCTTTTGCCTCACGGTTTTCAATACTGTTGCCTTTTTGGACTTCCTGCCTGTGTAGCAACCCCTGCCTGTGATTAAAATCCTCTTCTCGAACTGTCCCTTTATTCTGGAGTCATGCATTTTGGGTCCTATTTCGTGTTCTGCCCTTGACACTAACGGGTTCTATTTTAGCATTTCATCTAACTACAAACTTTAATTTTCATCTGTACAGAATGTAAGATGGTCCTCAAAAATACCTGTAGGACACATTTGTGTTTTTTTTTTTTTTTACCGATTAGTACTAACAAAGGTGATGTTAACTACGAATGCTAGCATTACTGAGTGAGCGGGGAAGGCTGTCATTGCATCACTGTCGCACTTTAGCATCTATGCAAATCTCTATGAAAATCTCAAAGGCAAGAATGTCAAGTTGGGGCCACCCGCAGGGCACTGAGAAACAAACAACCATTTGTACTTTGATAGCTAGCTAGCTAGCTAGCTAGCTATCTATCTATCTATCATAACATCTCAACTTAGCAATCAGAAGGATCTTTGAGAGTTATGGAAAATAATAGCAAAACCATAATATGGGTGACGATGAATTATTATAATATCCAACAAACCATCACTGTTGACACACTGAACTTGAGGATTTCGTATTCCTGGTCCACATTTCTTCTCATTATCAGGGATGCAGTCTTCTAATTTAACCACTAGCCAGTCATCGCATCTGGGATCTTCGCATGGTATTGCCTCCACCAAGTGTGGGCAATTTCCTGTCCCGCCTGTTGGATCATTGACAATCTTGCGTTTCCTCATTTTGAACCCTGTTAACAAAAAAAAACAAAAAACAAAAAAAAAACAAAAAAAAAAAACAGAACCATAAGAAATCAAGAAATAGAAAACACTCTGAACCTGTCTCTTGACCAAATGTCTATAGGACATACTGTATTAAAACCAGCCCATCAGTCTACTTTTTCCCGAGTTTTAGTTTTGACTCCATGCACTGATCATTTCCTATGTTCAAGAGGACATGTGCTCCCATCTGTTTAATCAGAAAGTTTAGCTAAACATACACTGCCATGAGTCTCTCAACCCCCTGATGGAGGCTTTATCTCGAAATGGGAATGGGAGAGGAATGGATCAAGAAAGATGAAGCCTGTATCAGTTATTGTTCCTTTATAATCTGCTGGCTTTATTATAAATCGCAGGCTTGCAAGGCAGCTGCTGTCAGTGATGGAGGCTTCAACTTGATGGAAGAGACAAAACGATCATGGAAACAATCATGGGATGCAATGTAACGACATAAATTTTAGATTACAGTGTGCCCTTGCCTATTCGCAGTTCACCATTCGCAGCTCTGCATATATATATGGATTTTAGTCTCCAGGCTTTTTTTGCTAAATGTACTGTAGTTTCACATATTTCCACAATCGTTAAGGGCTTCTTTTCGAAATAGACAAGTTACCACATTAGACATTGCCAATGCAGCCCTCTGGGGGCAATAGCCAGTGCAATCTCTCGGTCAGTCCACGCAGAGGGTTGTGGCAGGAAGGGCATCCGGTGTAAAACTATGCCAAACCAAACATATATGAACATTCCATAACAGATAGGTCGTGGCCCAGGCTAACAACGCCCCCCGGCACTGTTAATCTTAATTAATTAATTAATTGGGACTATGACAGCAAAAGCTCAGGAGTTAGTTGACGTGATGATTAGGAGAAAGGTTGATATAATGTGCATCCAAGAGAGCAAGTGGAAAGGGAGTACGGCTAGAAGCTTAGGAGCAAGCTTTAAATTATTTTACCATGGAGTAGATGGGAAGAGAAATGGAGTAGGGGTTATTTTAAAGGAAGAGCTGGCTAAGAATGTCTTGGAGGTGAAAAGAGTATCAGATCGAGTGATGAGGATGACATTTGAAATTGAAGGTATTATGTATAATGTGATTAGCGGCTATGCCCCACAGGTAGGATATGATCTCGAGTTGAAAGAGAAATTCTGGAAGGAACTAGACGAAGTAGTCCTGAGCATCCCAGAGAGAGAGAGAGAGAGTGAGTTGTGATTGATTTCAATGGACATGTTGGTGAAGGAAACAGGCGATAAAGAAATGCTGGGTAAGTACGGCATTCAACAAAGGAACTTTGAGGGTCAGATGGTGGTGGACTTTGCAAAAAGGATGGAGTTGGCACTGGTGAACACTCATTTCCAGAAGAGACAGGAACACTCACCATTGCTCTGGATTGTTGACCCCAAGTATTTGAAGTTGTCCACCCTCGCGATCTGTTCTCCCTGTAGCCTCACACTTACCCCTCCACTCCTCTCATGCACGCACATATATTCTGTTTTACTTTGGCTAATCTTCATTCCTCTCCTTTCCAGTGCATGCCTCCATCTTTCTAATTGTCCTCCACCTGCTCCCTGCTTTCACTGCATATCATAATATCATCTGCAAACATTATGGTCCAAGGGGATTCCAGCCTAACTTCATCTGTAAGCCTATCCATTACCACAGCAATCCCACCTCTACCTTAAATTCTTCTGCCACACCAACGGCACACCTTACCACTGTTCTGCTACCCTCATACATGTCCTATACTATACTCCTATACGTATTTCTCTGCCACACCAGACTTCCGCATGCAGCACCACAATTTCTCTCTTGGCGAAATGTAAATACGTCTCATGTTAATGTTCCTGCAAAGGACATTAAAAAGAGGTCAATAATAATTTCTATCAGGCTATCATTGACTGATTGAAAGCTATCATTCAGTAACTCTTTGAGGTGAAAATGACTGACTATCTACTGGATGTTTCTATGTTTCAAAGGTAGCAGTGGCCACTGATGTCATGATTTTGTTGTGAAGAAGGTCAAATCATTTGCATGCATATTAGGTTAATAACACCGTGGTGACAATTTGCCCTGCGGGGCTATCTTTTCTTGATTAATCTTTCCTGATAGCCTGTAGAAAACCCTAGTGTCAATATTTTAATAATAATAATAGTAATAATAATAATAATAATTGAAAGCCCTCTTTCAACTTGTCATGGCCCTGCTGGTCCCTGTCCTGGCCGTACCGGTCCCCGATACAGCACGCACCTGCCGCAATCGACGGAGGCACACACCTGCGCCTTGTCTTTGGTAATTATGTCCCAGTTATATAGAACCACACATACGGTCTGGCCTTTGCCAGATCATTGCTTCATGCCTCGTGCCCGCACTCTCGTAATCCCATTCCTGCCAACCCTTGCCTGCCCACTGACCTGCCTCCTACGCCTAACGTTCTTGTTCCTGCTGCTCCCATTGACTGCCTGCCTGATCTCCGACACTGGACTGGATAAATACATTTCCCGAACTCCCTCTACATCTCCCGAGTCGTGCATTTGGGTCCAACCCCGTGTTCTGGGCGTGATACAACTCAAGTTTAAAAAATTGGGAACAGTGGCAAACCTTCTCAGGAAAGGACAACCAACTAAAATTACTCCAACAGTGTGACAATGACTCATCCAGGAGGTCACAAAAGAACCCCAACAACATCTAAAGACCTGCAGGCCTCCCTGACCTCAGGTAAGGTCGGTATTGTTGACCCCACTATAATAAAGACACTGGCCGAAAATGACATATATGAGAGAGTTTCCAGGTGAAAACCACTGCTGTCAGCAAAGAATACAAAGGCTCATATCACATTTGCCCAAAAACATTTTGATGACCCTAAAGACTTTTGGAGTAAGTGTTACCTCTCGCGTAAAAAATAGCACAGCGTTTGATAAAAAGAACCTTATGCCAACAGTGAAGCAGGGTGGTGGAAGTGTCATGGTCTGGGGCTGCTTTGCTGCCTAAGGAAGGCTAAAGGAGTAATTGATGTGACAGATGGAACAATGAATTTTGCTGTGTACCTCAAAATCCCAAATAAAAACACCCGGCCATCATTTCGTACCATCAAACTCTAGCGCTTTTGGATCATGCACCAGGACAACGAACTGAAACATAGTCCACCTCTGAATGTCTCAAAAAAAAAAAAAAAAAAAAAGAAAAAGATTCTGGAGTGGCCAAGTCAAAGTCCAGATTTAAATTCCATTGAGACTGCATTATTGTTTGAAAACTGCATTTTGCATTTCTTTGGGTTGTCTAAGAGTTATATTAAATTTGTTTAATGGTTTGAAATATGGTGCCACAAGCATGAGCGTCGGTATCGAGTGCCTTAACCTGCCGTTTGGCTCTTCCCGCAGCCAGTTCTGCTGACCAAAGTGACCCACTATGCGGCTCACCATTCCACGCCCGGCCACGCCGGGCCTCTTACCCTTTTAAAGTTGAAGAATAGGTTGAGGCCAGTCGTCATTCGCTTTACCGGATAAAACTGCGGATCAAGCGCCAGCTATCCGGAGGGAAACTTCGGAGGGAACCAACTACTAGATGGTTCGATTAGTCCTTTGCCCATATACCGAGGTCGCACGACCAATTTGCACGCCAGGACCGCTGAGGGCCTCCACCAGAGTTTCATCTGGCTTCGCCCTAGCCTGGCATAGTTCACCATTTTTCAGGCCCTATTGCGCACGCCTCCCCGGTGCTGCGGGTGAGACGGGGCAGTGGTGCGCCGGGGCCCTGTGAGAGAGGGGCAGCCCGGATTGCACTGCAGCCAGCTCGCGTTCGTGTTCTACTCCCTGGTCTGTGTTTCAAGATGTGTTGAGCTGGAAAGTGTTAGCTTCACCTTCCGCCAGCTGTTCCAACCTAGGGATGATAAATAAATCCTCTTTCTAGGAATGAAACCAGACAGTTGCTCGCAGATACTTACTCTGTCCTGAGTCTAGCCTCCACTACTCTTTTCCCATAAGCTCATTGTGTGCCTCATTTATTCCTCTCTAGTTCCCACAGCACTGAACATCCCCTTTGTTTTTAAAAATGGGAACTAGCACACTTTTCCTCCATTTTTCAGGCATCATCTCACTTGCTAGTATTCTGTTGAATATGTTGGGCAAACAAAAAACACAAGTTGGTCAAAAAATACAAGTCGGTCAAAAAAACTGGGAACTATAAACGAATACAATTGATGAGCGACACAATGAAGTTATGTGAAAGAATAGCGGCGGTTATTACTTAGGACAGAGGTAATTATGGTTTCATGCCTAGAAAGAGTACCACAGATGCATTATTTGGAGGAACTGTGGTACTGCATGCGTAAGTCTGGTGCGGGGGAGGAATATGTCAGAATAGTACAGGACATGTATGAGGGCAGCAGAACATTGGTGAGGTGTGCAGTAGGTGAGACAGAAGAACTTAAAGTTGAGGTGGGACTGCATTACAGATCAGCTCTGAGGTCCTTCCTCTTTGCTGTGGTAATGGATGGGCTGACAGATAAGGTTAGACTGGAATCCCCTTGAACCATGATGTTCGCAGATGATATTGGGATATGCAGTGAAAGCAGGGAGAAGGTGGAGGAACATTTAAAAAGATGGAGGCATGCACTGGAAAGGAGATGAATGAAAATAAGCTGAAGTTGAACAGAATATGTGTATTTGAGTGAGAGGGGTGGAGGGGAAGAGTGAGGTTCCAGGGAGAAGAGACGGTGGACGACTTCAAATACTTCGGGTCAACAATATAGAGCAATTGTCAATGTGATTAGGAAGTGAAGAAACAGGTCCAAGCAGGTTGTAACAGCTGCTGGAATGTGTCTGGTGTGTTATGTGACAGAAGTGTCTCCTCGGATGAAGGGCATAAAGGATCAAACAGTGGTGAAACAATGAAGAGACAACAGGAACCAGAGCTGGAGGTAGCAGAGATGAAGATGTTGAGGTTCTCGCTAGGAGTGAGCAGGTTGGATAGGATTCGAAATGAGGTCATTAGAGGGACAGCCAAAGTTGGATGTTTTGGAGACAAGGTTCGAGAGAGCGAACTTCAATGATTTGGACTTGTCCAGAGGCGAGAGAGTGAGTGCATTGGTGGAAGGGTGCTGAGGATGGAGTTGCCAGGCAAAAGAGTGAGAGGTAGAGGGCAGTGGGTGTTAGAGAGGAAGATGCAGGAGATAGGCCTAGATGGAAAAAGATGACATGCTGTGGTGACACCTAACGGGACAAGCCGAAAGGAAAAGAAGAAGAAGAAGACCACATTAGACATGGCACCTTATAATATGGTGAACCTTATGTGCTCATTGAGTTCCTACATTTGCAAATGCTGTTGTATGCCTTGTTCAACGACATACACTGGTACCTCTACCTGTGAAATTAAGCCGTTCAGGAAATTGTTTCATCACATGATTTTTTTCGTATGTAGAAGTGCATTGTACATGTAAATAGTGGGTTGGCAACCCCTAGCCGAGAAGGTTGAGATCCTCAGCTTCCCGGGGACCTCTATTTCATCGGTTGCCAGGTGCCCAGGAAAAACAACAAAAATAATAGAGCAACAGTAACTTGTAATGTCTGTAAATTTAGTTTTTCATGCAACTGAGATTTCAGCTGTTCATTTTAACACAAGACAATTGGATGTATATTCAGCACTTCCCTGAAATATGCTTGAATGTGAAAGTGAATCTGAAGCCACCTCTTAGAAGTGGAGTTAAACGCTTTAATTTAATTTAATTGATAAATGGTGTGCACTTTTGTAACACTTTACACTCTGGAAAGTGCATGAGCACAAACATTGTCTCTACCTTTAATGTGCTTGATTATTTGTGAAAATCCCACAAAAATCCTGTAAAATTAACCTGAAGCCCAAAGCCTCAGATTGAATATTTTGCTTAAGATAAGTAATGATAAATTCATACTTTAGGTCATATAGTGTAGGAATTCTCATTACGTATCTACAATGTTTACATTGACTTAAGAGTTTGATTATTGTAATTGTGGCCTGCCATATGAATTTGCAAATTCTTATTGAAGAAAAATCATGTTTGCAAATATGGATACCTTGAACAGTACCTTTCTTAGCAGTTTGATCCTGACAGTTTTCAAAGATGCAGGGTCCCCAGGAACTCCAGGATGACACCTCACACTCGACCGGACAGTCAATATGGCAGAGCTGGGTGGTGTTAGGAGGAATCCCAGAACACAGATCACTGTTGACTGGCCGCAGTGCTAGATGGAATGCACAAAAAGTATACCAATGCTTGTTACAGTACGGAAAATATGTTCTGTTCAACAGGACAAACCACGTCCTACTGTGTACACTTTGGACATGTCAAATATACAATACAAATACAATTCAAACACACTGTAGTGGAGATTTTAATTTCTGGAGCCCCCAAAAGCCTGGATTCCGAAGGTGATGCAACGAAGATTAAATCTTTCTTTCCTTTTTTTCAATGACTGTTGGTAGGTTTCACAGAGACTCAGAATGCCTGTAGGTGACTCTTTGCAAGGTCATGAGGGTGATTAATCATTCTTGCTGTGCCATAACAGGCCCCGAACTCATTCAGATGCAAATGGCCTCTCCTTGGCTCAAAGTGCATCTTTTAATGGTTTCACTTAAACAATGTAAATCTGACATGCCCTTTAGCACCCATGTAACGCAAGACCACGCGTGAGGTCAGTGTAACATATTGACGCATTCTGTAGCTTTAAGCAGAGGAAAAAATAAAACAAAGAGGATGAGCAAACAACAAAAATACATTGGATTGGCTGTAATTCGTCAAAACACAGTACTCTGATTAACATATTGTTTGTTGAATAAAATTTTAATAAGCTATTTTATCACTGTAAGGATTTCAACGTGTTTAGCGAAAACATTACCAGACCCACAACTCATGACCACAGGTGAGGGTAGGAATGTAAATCGAAAAGAGAGCTTTTCCTTCCGGCTCAGCTCCTTCTTCACCTCAACAGACCAATAAAAACTCTGCCTCAGTGCAGACACTACATCAATCTGCCTGTTGATCTATTCCATTCTGCCAAAACATGGAGACAGCACACCACAATTTTTCAAGTGAGGACCATGGTGTCAGATTTAGAGGTCCTGATTCTGATCTTAGTCACTTCACGCTAACTTGCGAACTTCTCCAGTGAGTTACAGATCACAACTTGATGAAACCAACAGAACCTCATCATCTGCAAAAAACAGAGATACAAAACTGAGGGCACCGAACCAGACCCCTCTACACCTCGGCTGCACCTAGAAATTCTGTCCATAAAAGTTCTGAACAGAATCGGTGACAAAGAACACGCCTTGGCGGGGTCCAACCCTCACGAGAAAACGAGTGTGACTTACGTCCAGTAATGTGGACTAAACTCTGACACTGGGCATACATCATCCCGAATCAAAGTCAGCAGCACCCCATCTTCATTATACACAGTGTTGATGGCGCATTGCTTACCCCTCCTGATTTGGCGGATGGTGGACCACAACATCCTCAAAGCCATCCGTAATTCATTTTCTATGGCCTAACCGAACTCCTCCCATGACCCGGTTTTAACCTCATCAACCACCAATGATGCATCCTGTTTGGCCACTGGGTAACTATCAACTGCCTCAGGAGTCCAACAGCCCAAAAAGGCCCGATAGGACCGTTTCTTCGATTTTGACATCCCTCACTGGTGTCCACCAATGGGTTCAGGGATAGATGCCACGACAGAGACTGATTTCCTTACAGCCATAGCTGCAGTCGGCTCCCTTGGCAATAGAGGCGTTGAACACGGTCCATTCAGACTCCATGTCACCCACCTCCGTGGCAACGTGGGTGAAGTTCTGCTCGAGGTGGGAGTTGAAAACACTTCTGAGAGATTCTACCTTATGTTAAATGCAGACCCTCACATTAAGTTTGGGCCTGCAAGATGAGACCAGCATCTTTCTCCAAGATCGGAGCCAACCTCCAGGCGGTGTTCACTGGACGGTCCTTCATCTCTCTTCAATGACATGATCATGAAGTCATTTATTAAAAAAGGACCTAAAGAGTCCTGGTGCCAAGTGCACATATATATATCCTTATGCTTGAACATTGTGTTGGTTATGGACAATACATTGTGACCACAGAAGTCCCAAAATAGAACAGCACGCGGGTTCAGATAGGGGACGGACGCTCCTCCCAATCATGCCCCTCCAAGTCTGACTGTCATTGCACATGTCACCATTGAAGTCCCCTAGCAGAATGATGGAGTCCTCAGCAGGAGCAGCCCTCAGTACACCTTCCAAGGACTCCAAAAGGGGGGGGATACTCTGAATTACAGTTTGGTGCATTGCGAGAAACAACAGTCAGGACACATCCCCCTGCCCCTCCCACAGGTGGTGAGCCCATGGGAAGGGGGACCCACGTTACCCTTTTGGGATGTGCTCGGCCGAGCACCATGGGTGCAGGCCCGGCCACCAGGCGCTCGCCTTCGAGAGCCACCTCCAAGTCTGGCTGCAGAGCGGGGCCCCGGTGACACGCGTCCGTGCAAGGGAAATCTGGATCCATTATTTATCCTCATCATAAGTGTTTATGGAGCCAGGCTTTGTCTGGTCCCTTACCTAGAACCTGTTTCCAATGGGTGACCCTACACACAAGGGGTGTGAAGCCCCCAGACAACTTAGCTCCTAAGATCATTGGGACACAAACCCCTTCACCACAATAAGATGATGGCCGAAGGAGGGGCCAATGGGACTATTTTTGGTTCAATAAAGTTTGACGAATATATATTATATTTATATAATAAACACACAGCTGCACTGTGGACCAGCTGTAGAAGCGCTGGCCTCACAGCTCTGAGTTCCAGCGTTCGATCCCGGCCCGCCTGTGTAGAGTTTTCATGTTCTCCCTGTACCTACGTAGTTTTCTCAAAGCACTCTGGTTTCCTCCTACATCCCAAAAACATGCCTCATTAATTGGACAATTGCCCCTGGTGTGATTGTGAGTGCACCTGTTTGTGTCTATGTGCCCTGCGATTGGCTGGCATCCAGTTCAGGGTGTACCCTGCCTTCTACCTGTTGACAGCTCGGATAGGCTCCAGTACTCCCACAACCCTCGTGGGGATAAGCAGCTAAGAAAATGGATGGATGGATAATAAACACACGTACAGAGATCCTGTGTAATGGAAAATTGAAAATTTGAAAATTGATTAATAATTGACATCTAAGTTCCCGTTTAAGTGATACTCCAAGCATAACTTGTACCTACTGTCTCGGTTCTCGAGATAACCAATTGGCATGTATAAATGTAATTTGGTAACTTGGATAAAACATTCACTTCCAGATTACTAAATTATTCAAAAATGTCAATTGGTCATCTGAGTCTCACACAGTGAGTTCCAATGTGATCGAAGACTGCAGCTGACTTGCTAAAGCTACTTTCCATGTATCCCACAAATCTTATATTGTCTATATTTTATATTTTTCTCATGTTTTGCACATTGTAAGTGAAATCCCCATACAAGACTAGATACAAGACTACTCAGTAGTACTCAGAAATACATTCCATAGCATTTATTACATTCACACTGAAGCAGGCTGGCCCCGCAGGTGGAGCAGGCACAGTATCCTATTTCATCCTGGCAATATTTTCAGCAGAAAATGATACAAAGTGTGAAACGTAATGCTGTTAACTCAATTGGCAATGTGAGGTGTGATACTGAGAGATTAAAGTGGGTGGCTGGTAGGAAGCAGATCTGAATAATTTTTTAGTTGGAGAAGCCAGTTCACCCTCCCTTGCCAGATGGACTGAGACTTATTTTGTCACTGGATAAGCACAGGCATTTTACCAAGCCACTGTCAGCTTTCATACAAACAGTAATGCTATCAATATAAATGAAAGCTATTTTTTCAAGTTTGCCTACTCTGCATGGATTTGCATGCATATTACCATATTCAAATAGTGGAGTCTCGGGTTTGATATGAGGGGAAAACTACTTTAATTCTCGTCTCTGGTTCACACATGGCTGGGAAAGCCGGGGGATAGACTGTGAACAGATGTTGTGGTTCTGATAACCCTAACCCTGATGATGATGATGATGTGTTTTTGTGCGTGTGTGCATGTGCGCGTGTGCGTGCGCATGTGTGGGCATATTTAGCCCACAACACTGAACAGATGATGCAAAAGCTCGCTATTTTTGTACTTGAGACAGCTTTCGCAGATCCTAGTTTTGTAGCTTGTTTGAAAACGAGCTGCTGAAGGCCCTTTTAACTCCTACCTCTTGCATGCTGTCACCAAGCAAAATGATCAGCTCTGTTATTTTCTTTTTCAATTGGCACTGGCTCTGACAGATATAAAGTTCAGAGCTTGAACATTTTTTTAAGTTAAAATAAGTTTATAAGTCAGACAAAAGTCCTGAAATTGACCTCAGTATTATAGAGGGCAGTGAGAAAAAGTATGATGACAATTCGAAACCCAAAAGTCATCTTAATGCAATGTAGAAAATTTTTTCTCTTCCCTAACTGATTATTACAATATGGCTTAAGTGACAATAAGACAAACAGTAATAAGGAAAGAAGAAAAGAATATAAATGGGAATGTGTGAAAGTGACTCAATTGAATAGCATAAGCAGTAATCTCTAGTGTTATCTTCAAGGCCACAGTATCCAAGATCAAGACTTGTCATCGACTCGAAGGTACCAAGACCAAGATAAGACCAAGACAGACACAAGCTGAGATCATGACAAGATGAAGCCCATCAATATTTTATATAAAATCCATGACAAGGTTGAACGATTAAACAGAAAATAACGGTATCTCCCAGTCTTCCAAATGACAACATGCAAAAGATAAGTTCATTTTAATCGATCTCACCTAAGCCTGATTACCTCCTGACCTGTTCAATAAGAAAACACTTAAATACTACCTGTTTGAGGCCTCTGTAGCCTCAGTGAAGGTCAGTGTTCAATGACTCAGTAATAAGGGAGACAGAATGGGCAAAAATGGCATCCATGATGTATTTCCAAGGCAAAAATAACTTCTGACCAAAAAGAATATAAAGGGTTGTCTTACTTTTAGCAGAAAAAACAGAGCAAAGATAAATTGATCCATCCATCTATCTATCCATTTTCTGAGCCACTCATCCTTACAAGGGTCGTGGGAGTGCTAGAGCCTATCCCAGCTGTCATCGGGCAACCCTGAACTGGTTGCCAGCCAATCAAGGGCACGTAGAGACAGACAACAGTCGCTCTTACAATGACACTTAGGGGCAATTTAGAGTCTCCAATTAATGCATGTTTTGGGGATGTGGAAGGTAACCAGAATGCCCAGAGTACACCCACGCAAGAATGGGAAGAACACACAAACTCCATAGAGGTGGGGCTGGGATTTGAAACCAGTTCCTCAGAATTGTGAAGCCAATGCTCTAACCAGTTGTTCCACCATGCTCCCCAAAATAACGATTGAGACTTTTGGGAGAATATTCTTTCTACTGATGAGACAAAACTTGAAAATGGAAGGTGTGTGTCCCGTTACATCTGGCATAAAATGTGACACACCATTTCAGAAAAAGTACTGCTTCCGCACTAAAGGAAATGAAATGTATAAAAGTTAATCAACAAGGTGATGTATATGCAATACTGCTTAATGTGTGAAAGTCTGTGGATGAAAAGTGTGAGAATGTGGCAAGAAAGTGATTACAGCAGATAGCGTGCTAGAACGGAATGTTCTCGACGGTTGGGTGGTGATGACCACAATCAGCAGGTTTGACAGGACGCGACGCTTGACCCAGGCGACGACGCTTGACCCAGACCTAGAGGGAGACGGGAGCAACAAAACGTCAACAACCGCAGGCGGGAGGAGTCGGCCCACCATCCTGCAGACCAAGAAAGACCAATGAGAGAGCGCTCAGGATAACTGCAGGAGACACATAACCAATAGTGAATTAGTAGATTGTACTTTGAAATTGTCCTGGGCAACTCGGATGTGGAGTACGTCAGCTGGTGGGAACAGAGACGTACAGGGTTGTATTGAGAGGGACCCGAGACCCAGGAATAAATCCACTCGCGTGTGAAAACGCCGGCTTCCTGGTCCTTTCTTTTCAGAACGAGCGCGCAAATTGTTGGATGAGTGGTGGTCGGGTAAGGTCACAATTTGGAGTCAGATGATTAACGGACTTTTGTATTGATCTAAAAATAATATCCAACAGCACCTGGACTTCTTGGTGTGATTGATCAAATCATGAATTCTGCATTTTACCAGTAGAAACGTGAAGAAGAATGTTCAGCTCATGACCTCAAACTGAAGCAAACAACGAGTACCACTACAACAATCTAAAACACACCAGAAAGTCAATTTCTGAATGGTTTGAAAAAAATCAAGTTTTTTGGAGAGGATGAGTCAAAATGAAGACAGAACTTGAGTCTGATTGAAATGCTGTGGAATGACCTCAAAAAGGCCATCAATGCTTGAAAACCCTCTTGTGTTGTTCAGTTAAAACAATTTTGAAAGAATTAGTGGAGCAAAATATTTCCACAGAAACGTGAAAGTGTCACGGTCGAGGCTCGAGAGCGGACCCAAATGCACAACTCCAGAGGCAAGCAGGTAGTGTACAGAAAGCCTTTATTCGGTCCCTGGTCAATGATCAGAGAGTCAGTCGTGAAAAGCAGTAGTATCAGAAGAGGCAGGCTTACTAGGATGGTCAGGGAACAGGCGAGGGTTGGTACACAGGAGTGCGGGAACGAGGCATGAGAATCAATGATCTGGCGGAGGACTTGTTGTCCCCAGTGTCCTATAAGTACCGGGTGTAGTCAGCCGAAACAGGGTTCAGGTGTGTGCCGACTAATTGGCTGGCCACGACCAGCCTCGGGAGGATGGCAGGGGCATGACAGTACGTCCCCCAATGGCCGGCTCCCGACGGCCCAGGAGCATCTGGATGGGCCACGTGGAAGTCCTCGATGAGGGAGGGGTCCAAAGAGCGCTCCTCCGGTCCGTATGCCTCCCAATCCACCAGGTACTTGAACCCCCTTCCTCTACTGCGGGAAGACAGCAACCGGCACACTGTGTACACCGGCCCGCCGTTCACCATGCGGGGGTGGGGCGGTTGGCCGGAGGAGCCAGCAGTGAAGGACGATCCGGGCGTATTCTAGCGATGTGGAGTGTAGTCTACCTAGGTAGTCTAAGTGATACGGCGACCGGGTTAATGATTTTGGTGATTGGGAATGGACCAACGAACCTCGGAGCAAGTTTGCAGGATTCCATCCGCAGCTGGAGATCCTTGGTGGAGAGCCACACCCGCTACCCCACCCTGAGTTCTGGTGCGGCTCTCCTCTTGAGGTCCGCTGCGGACTTGTATATGTTGCCCATGTGCAGCAGCGTACTCCGGGCTGCCTCCCAGGTCCGTTTGTCGCGCCGTACCACTGCCAGGGCCGACGGCACCGCGGAGTCTGTGGCCAATGAGGGAAACAGAGAGGGAGGATAGCCGTGCACAACGTGGAGTGGAGCCATACCTGTTGAGGTGGAGGGTAGGGAGTTGTGGGCGTACGCAACCCATTTGAGGTGCTGGCTCCACGTGCTCTGGTCCCGAGATGCCAAGCATCGAAGTCCGGTCTCTAATTCCTGATTTACCCTCTCTGTTTGGCCGTTAGACTCCGGATGATGGCCCGAAGTTAGACTAGCCGAAGCGCCAATGAGGGTGCAGCATTCCTTCCAGAACCGGATGCTGAATTGCGGGCCTCTGTCCGAGACGATGTCCCGGGGGAAACCGTGGTAGTGCACGACCTTGTCCAACAGCAGCTGGGCTGTCTGCTTGGCCGACGGGATCTTCGGAAATGGCACGAAGTCAACCATCTTGGAGAATCGGTCCACTACAGACAGCACAACTGTGTTTCCCTGAGAGGGCGGTAGGCCGGTGACGAAGTCCAATGCGATGTGTGACCACGGGGGGAAAGAGGCCGCAAATCTCCCACCGGTCGTAAACAGGACGTCTTATTGGCCGCACACACCGGGCAGGGATTGACGAATTCCTTCACGTCTTTGCTGAGGTTGGGCCACCAGAATCTCTGTTCGACCACAGAACGAGTTGTTGCCATACCCTGGTGGCAGACCGTCTTGTTCGAATGGGCCCAATTGACAATGTCTCCCCGAAGTGATAGAACGACGATCAGGCGATCAGACGGACAATCTGCGGGCGGCGGTGTCTCTCCCAGGCCTCTTTCACCCGCGACTCGACCACCCAGGTGAAGCCGGACACAAAGCACGCCTCTAGCAGGATAGGAGCCGCTACTGACTCAGTGTGCTCCCCCTCGTGGATCCATGAGAGGGCATCTGGCTTGCCATTCTTGGAACCTGGGCGGAAGGAGAGTGAAGTGGAAGCGGTTGAAGAAGAGAGCCCGCCTGGCCTGGCGGGCGTTCAACCACTTCGCGGTCCTCAGGTACTCTAGGTTTTTGTGGTCGGTGAGGACCACGAACGGTAGTTTTGAGCCCTCCAGCCAGTGCCGCCACTCCTCCATAACCGTCTTGACCACGAGTAGTTCGCGATCCCCCACATTGTAGTTTCTCTCTGCGGGTGGATCCTTCCGTATTTGGGATTCCACTGCGACAAAACGGCTCCGATTCCCGAGTCCAACGCGTCCAACTCCACCACGAACTGGCGATCTGGATCCGGCATAATGAGGACGGGTGCAGTGGTGAAACTTGCCTTAAGTTTATTGAAGGCCTCCTGGCAGGTCCTGGACCATTTGAAAATGTTGTGCAGAGAGGTGAGGGTGTGCAGAGGAGCAGCCACAGCGCTGAGGTTCCGAATGAACTGTCTGTTGAAATTTGCGAAGCCAATGAACCTCTGCACGTCCATCCTGCTGGCGGGGGAGGGCCACCGAAGCACCACGTCGATCTTCCCGGGATCCATCCGTATCTCCCCTTCTGCCAGGATGAACCCCAGAAAGGACACGGATGCTCGGTGGAACTCGCACTTCTCCCATTCCATGAACAGCTGGTGCTGCAAGAGATGCTGGAGCACCTCTCTGACCTGTCAGATATGGGAGGTCAGGTCTGCAGAAAAGATAAGAATGTCGGCAAGGTATACAAATACGTTTTTGTTCAGGAACTCTCGAAGCACCTCATAAATGAAGTTTTGGAAGACGGCCGGGGCATTGGTCAGTCGGAAGGGCATAACAAGATACTCGTAATGCCCCGTGGGAGTGTTGAAAGCTGTCTTCCATTCGTCGCCTTCCCGGATCCGCACCAGATACGCGCTGCGCAAGTCCAGCTTGGTGAAGATCCAGGCTCCTTGGAGGAGTTCAAATGCCGTAGCAATTAAGGGCAAGGGGTACCTGTTCTTGACCGTGATGTCATTCAATCCTCGGTAGTCGATGCAGTGTCGTAAAATGGAATCCTTCTTCTTAACGCAAAAAAACCCTGCACCGGCTGGTGAGGACAACGGGCAAATGAGTCCGGTTGCCAGCGACTCCTCGACGTACTCCCTCATTGCCTGGTGCTCCGGTCCTGTCAATAAGAACAGTTTCCCTCTGGGAGGTGAGGTGCCTGGGAGGAGTTTGATAGCACAGTCATAAGGCCGATGCGGCGGCAGAGATTTTGCCTTGGACTCAGAAAAAAATCTTGGTAGCAAGAGGGCACCATGGCTAATTCGGAAGCAGTACTCAGTTCAGCAACTTGAATCCTTCCGGCCTCCCGAGTGGCGAGACACTGCTTGTGACAGTCCTCATCCCATGTCATTATCCAATCCATGACCCACTCAATGTGGGGGTTGTGTCTCTTGAGCCACGGGCTCCCCAGGATTATATCACTGCTGTTAGAGTTAAAAATGTGGAAACTAATGCTCTCCGTGTGCATGTCCGGAAAGCCCATACATAAGGTTTGTGTGCGGTGTGTAACCCAGCAGAGGAACTTGCCGTTGGCGGCATAAGCAATACGAAGACGCTGTGTGGGGAAGGTCGCCGCACGCAACGCTTCGACCACGCGGGGATTTATTAGGTTAGCGTCTGAACCGGAGTCAATGAACGCGGTCACTAGGCATGAGTGAGAGTCCGTTCCTACGGTGAGGTGCAAAAGCGACCACCCTGACTCAGCGAAAGTATACCGCACACTCAACAGCGTAGAGATCCTAAGGTCGGAGCACTTCGGTCGAACCAGGCAGCGGGCGATTAAGTGTCCAAGATGACCACAGTAGAAACAACGCCCTTCTCGTTGCCTCTGAGCATATCCACTTGGATGGGTTCCAACATAGTAAGCAGCATGGGCGGCCGGGAAGCGACCGGACTGAGCCTCTCCGTCTCCTCCTCGGTAATGCCCCTGCACGGCCAAGCGCTGATCCACCTTGAGGGCCAGTGCGATGAGGGCATCCAGCGAAGGCGGAAGATCCACGGCAATGAGGTGACCACGGATCTGTGGGGAAAGTCCCTGGTAGAAGGAGTCATGGAGAGCCTCCTCGTTCCACCGGCTCTCGGCGGCCTGGATCCGGAATTCGATAGTGTAGTCTGACACGCGGCGACGGCCTTGGCGAATTGTCATGAGTGAGGCCGCCGCCTTGCGTTCCGGAGCCACTTACTGGAATACTTGGGTGAGGCGCAGACGAACGTCGTCCATGAACGGCAGATCTCCGAGTTGCGACTGCATTCTGCTGTGGCCCACGCTTCCGCCCTTCCTGTCATGTGGGAAATGACGAAGGCAATCCGGTAGCGGTCCGTGGGGAAAGCAGACACCTGCAGTTCGAAATGGAGGTCGCACTGTACAAAGAAGGGCTTGACGTTGCCTGAGCCGCCTGAGAAACGTTCCGGTAGGGAGAGCGGAGTTATGCTGGCATGGGAGGGCTCTGTAACAAGCGGAACGGCTGGGCTCGGCGCGACAGGCGGAGTGACCATCGTTGGCGTAGCAGCCGCGCTAGCTTGGGATGGTAGCCACGGTTCCAGCCAGGCACAGATCTCATGGGGACATTGATTTGTTACCTAGAGAGCAGCCTCCTGCTCAACCAGGCGTTTGCCCTGGATTTGCAGCGAGTGGCGGATGGCCTCAGAGTCGGCTGGGTCCATGTTTTGGCCATATGTCACGGTCGAGGCTCAAGGGCGGACCCAAATGCACTACTCCAGAAGCAAGCAGGTAGTGTACAGAAAGCCTTTATTCGGTCCGTGGTCAATGATCAGCAAGTCAGTCAGGAAAAGCAGCAGTATCAGAAGAGGCAGGCTTACTAGGATAGTCAGGGACAGGCGAGGTTCGGTACACGATAGGTCAGGTCTTGGGGAATGCGGGAACGAGGCATGAGAATCAACGATCTGGTGGAGGACGAGTTGTCCCCCGTGTCCTATAAGTACCGGGTGTAATCACCCGAAACAGGGTGCAGGTGTGTGCCGACTAATTGGATGGCCACGCCCAGCCTAGGGAGGATGCCAGGGGCACGACAGAAAGACAGATTACTAGATTTAGAAAAGGCTTGATTTTAATGGTTGCCTGCTGAACATGGCAAACCACTTATTTGGATGAGGGGGAAATTACTTTTTCCACATAGGGCAGGGTCGTGTTGCATATTTTCCCCACCTTATGAAATAAAAACCACCATTTAAAATTATACATCCATTCATTTTCTGAGCCGCCTATCCTCACAAGGGTCACAGGGAGTGCTGGAGCCTATCCCAGATGTCAATACACAGGAGGCAGGGTACACCCTGAAGTGGTTGGCAGCCAATCACAGAACACATGAAGACAGACAACAGTCGCACTCACAATCACACCTAGGGGCAATTTAGAGTGTCCAATCAATGCATATTTTTAAGATATGGGAGGAAACTGGAGTGCCCGGAGAAAACCCACGCAGGGACGAGGAGAACATGCAAACACCACACAGCCGGTGCCGGAATTGAACCCTGAACCTCAGAATTGTGAGGCCAACATTTTACAGCTGCCTCGCCGTGCCGTCCATTTAAAATTATATTAGACATATTTTTACGTGGGTTATCTTTGTCTGATACCTGACTTTGTTCAATCATCTTTAACATTAAAATGCGAAACTTGTGCAACAATATATAAGAATTTGAGACGTGGGAACATACATTTCATGAAATTACATGCCAGACAGTCTCAATCAATAGTGAACATTTTGATCTTTCTCAACATTAAATATTACATTTAGCACTTCTATTGGATATCCTAATACTGTGCTACTGGTCACAGTGGTGTTGCTGGTCAGCTTGTGAATTAAAGTAGTGTAAGGTAAAGGAAAAAACAAAATGCAGTTTGTCCTTCTTGCATAGATTAAGCACGAGAGAATATGCACTTGTGGAATGGAATTGGCATTCTATGAAAGTAGCAGCATACCTTCTTTGATTTTGAGAGAACTGAGATTGGGTGTCGTGTCTGCATTGGCCAGGACACAGTAAACATCCCGAGTCTGAATCCCACCTCCACACAACCCAGTCTGGTTTCCTCTGCGACGGTCCTGTTGACTCAGAAGCATGTCCACCCTGCACTCCGTCCACTCAGTGGTCTTCCAATTGTAACTGTGGAAAGATATAGATAGAAGACGGTTAACTGTGATTGACACCCCTGTAAGATTAAGTACGAACGTTGAATTATCTTGAGAAATCTATTTAGGTAAAGAAATCAAATTAAAAAAAGACCAAAACAAAAGTGTACAGTTTTAATCAACAGAAATATCAAACAGGAATATTTTATATTAAATCATTTGGTTACTGATTACCTCTCCAAATTGTTTCCATACCTCCACAGGTATGTCAACAGGAACAACTGCCTTTCCATTTTTCATCCTATTTGGTGCTTTCCTAACTTACCCCTTACTAATCATTGCCACTTCCGAGTCCTTCACACTTGCCTCTTCTACTCTTCCTTCTCTCTCATTTTCTTCATTCATCAACTTTTCAAAGTCTTCTTTAAATCTATTTAGGACACTACTGGTACCAGTCAACACATTTCAATCTCTATCCTTAATCATCCTTACCTGCTACACATCCTTCCCATCTCTATCCCTCTCTCTGGCTAACCTGGAGAGATCCTTTTCTCTTTCTTTCATGTCCAACCTGGTGTTCATATCATCATATGCCACTATGCATTAGCTACATCTCCCTTTCCCCTATGTTGCATCTCAATGTATTCCTTTCTCCTCTCCTTAGTCCTCTCACTGTCCCACTTCTTCTTCACAAACCTCTTTCCTTGTATGGCTTCCTGTATTTTGGGGTCCCACCACCTAGTCTCCTTCTCCCCTTCCAGACCAGAAGACACACCAAGTACTCTCCTGCCTGTCTCTCTGATCACCTTGGTTGTACTACTCCAGTCTTCCGAGAGCTCCTCCTGTACACCGAGACCCTGTCTCACGTCTTTCCGAAAGGCCACACAACAGTCTTCCTTTCTCAGGTTCCACCACATGATTATCTGCTCTACCTGTGTCTTCTTAATCTTCCTACCCCACACCAGAGTCATCCTACACACCACAATCCTATGCTGTCAAGCTACACTCTCTCCTACCACTACTTTACAGTCATAACCTGCTTCAGATTACATCGTTTGCACAAAATGTAATCTCCCTGCATGCTTCTAACTCTGCTCTTGGAGGTCACTCTATGTCCCTGCCGCTTCTGGAAAAAGGTTTTCACTTCTGCCATTTCCATCAATTTTGCAAATTCCACCACTATTTTTCCCTCAGAGTTCCTTTCTTGGATGCCGTACTTACTATCATCATTTCTTCATCGCCCCTGTTTCCTTCACCAATGTGTCCATTACAATCTGCACCAATCACAACTCTCTCTCTGTCTTGGCTGCTCAGAAATACTTCATCTAGTTCCTTCCGGATTTTCTCTCTAAACTCCAGGTCAGATCCTACCTGTGCGGCATAGCCGCTAATTACATTATACATAACACCCTCAATTTTCCTGGAGGCAGTACTTACCCATCACTTCTTCATCACCCCTGTTTCCCTCACCAACATGTCCATTACAAGCTGCACCAATCACAACTCTTTCTGTGTTGGGATGCTCAGAACTACTTTGTCTAGTTCCTTCCAGAATTTGTCTTTCAAATCTAGGTCACATCCTACCTCTGGGTCATAGCCGCTAGTCACATTATACATAACATGCTCACATTCAAGTTTTCATCACTCAATCTCATACTTTTTTCACCTCCAAGACCTTTGTGGCCAGCTTTTCCTTTAAAATAACCCCTACTCCATTTCTCTTCCATCCATCCATCATCCATCCATCCATTTTCTTAGCCGCTTATCCTCACGAGGGTCACGGGGGTGCTGAAGCCTATCCCAGCTATCAATGGGCAGCAGGAAGGGTACACCCTGAACTGGTTGCCAGCCAATCACAGGGCACATCAAGACAAACAGCCACACTCACAATCACACCGAGGAGCAATTTAGAGTGTCCAATTAACGTTGCATGTTTTGGGATGTGAGAGTAAACTGGAGTGCCTGGAGAAAACCCCAGCAGGCACGAGGAGAATATGCAAACTCCACACAGGGAGGCCCGGGATTGAACCCGGGACCTCGGAACTGTGAGGCCAACACTTCGAACTGAACAACCGTACCGCCTCTCTTCCATCAACTGGTAATGGTAAAATAATTTAAACCCTTCCCCTAAACTTCTCGCATGAATACCTTTCCACCTGCTCTCTTGGATGCACATTATATCAACCTTTCTCCTAAGCATCATGTCTCCTGAGCTTTTTCTGTCACAGTCCCAAAATTCTTCTTCTGCCGGTGAATCTGCTTTCCTCCTCTTCTTCATCTTCGACCCACATTATCTTAATTTCCACTGACACTCTGCAGGTTAACGGTGCCAAGGCTGGGCATTGTTAACCCGGGCCATGACCAACTTGGTGTAGGATTCTTTCGATGAACGCTCATATTTGTTTTGGCAAAATTTTAAGCCGGATGCCTTTCCTGACCCAATCCTCTGTACGTATCTGGGCATTGAACTGGCCTACAGATTGCACGGGGTTGTGGGTCCATAGGGCTGCTGCTGTAGTAGTTCCAGGGAAAAAAATAACAAACATTTTACCGAGGGAATGGTATCTGTCAAATGAAAGGGGATATGTGGTTGGATCCTTGTCTCACAAACGTTGCAGACATTGACTGTATTTCTCTCAGGACTTTTTACCCCACCTCTAGAACAGATTGTTCCCATTTTCAGTAACCTATGATGGGTCGGAGCTATTTAGGCCTCTTTTTTTATTGAAGTTGAGGTGTGTTAACAGAAAACCCTCAGGACTAACACTTAATGTTTCATTGTAAGCTAAGAACTGAAAGACTGCATTTTGTTATAGTGAAACGAGGTGGTTGCCGTGGCTATTCACTCAAGTAATTGTGTCTGGTGGGTGAAATATTAGAAGTCAGAAGTCAATTATACATGGCTGCTCCCACCCTAAGGTCGGAATAGTAAACCCTGCACCTGCTCCTGCTCTTTCTCCTGATTATGGCATTCATTTGAGATCGCCGATGAAAGAGTCCATATGAAAGAGGTTCCCATCTCTTATAACCCGTGTCTTACAAAAGCCTTCAAGGAAACAATTGTGTTTGGAGCCTTTAGTTGGTTGTGTTATGGACCCCATGTCTATCCAAAATAATGCTGTAAAATTGATTCTGATGGCTACTGCTGACGTGTTATGGTCAATTCAACGAGAGTTATCCATATTTAAAAAAAAAAAAAAAAGAAAAACACCCTCAAGTCAACCTTTTCTTAACCTAAATATCCCAGAGGTAGGATCAAGTTATCCTTGCCCTCAAGTTTCATGTTTACTTCTAAATTGAGATAGCCAAGTCCTGAGCCAGGTCGAAAATCCTACACTTTCACTTCTGTCATTTCAAGTAATTTTACCAACTCAATAAAATGTTTTAATATCTACGTTTAATTTTTATGTATATATTATATATGTGCATTCATCCATTTTCTGAGCAGCTTATCCTCACAAGGGTCACGGGAGTGCTGGAGCCTATCCCAGCTGTCAATGGGCAGGAGCCAGGGTACACCCTGGACTGGTTTCCAGTCAATCGCAGAGCACATACAGACAAACAGCTGCACTCACAATCCCACCTACGGGCAATTTAGAGTGTCCAATTAATGTTGCATTATTTTGTGATGTGGGAGGAAACCGCAGGCACGGAGAGTGAGAACATGCAAACTCCACACAGGAAGGGCTGGGATTGAACCCCGGTCCTTAGAACTGTGAGGCCAACGATTTCCAGCTCGGCCACTGTGACGCCCATATTATATATACTTAAATATTTATATTTCTCCATCAAAACAATTTTGATAAAGAAATGCACTGAACCTTTATTAGAAAACTTGGGGGCTGATCAAAATTTCTGTGCCTTCAAAGCCAAGGAGGGGCCACCTGAAAAGGCAGAGCTGATTATATTGATACTGATACTGATTGAGAATAGGTTTCAGTTATTCTGAAAATACTATACTACAAGGACCTTCTTAACAAAGACGGTGGTATGAAAAAAAAATCAGTTCCTCAATTACTAAAAATCGTAATCTTGGAAACTTCCCAAAGCAACGGTAATTTGATAACACATTTTCTCCCAGTAATTTAATGGTTTGAAGTGTAATTAAATTACATATTCTCATTAAATGTAATTAGCTACTCTACAAACACTGATAATGACCATATAATGTCACTCTGTGGAGGGCAGGTGTCTAACAAGGTTGAACTGTCAAGCGAAGTGAAAACAATGGAGTGAAGTGATGCATTTCTTTGTTTTTCATCCTCCTTTTTTTAGTCATCCGCATGTTTCAACAAAGCCTAGAAACTTACACAATACAGGGTGCCACTGTTTCTCCCTGAGGACTACATGGCTGTTTCTCCTCCAGCTCAGGGCACTCGGCTCCTCCTCCAGTGGGGAACTGACTCACTTTTCTTGTGCGGGTCTGTTCACCCTTAGGCCCATTTGGGTCATAGCACTCCTTGGAGCAATGTGACCATTCAGACCAGTCGGTCACATCACAGTCTTTAGTGACAACACAGGCTTGGTAGGTCACTGGCACCGCTTCATTAGAGCATAAGCTGGAAATGACAGAAGCAAAACAGCATCGTAAAACATGGATTCTTGAACAAGTACAGATTAGGTTGAAAGATTAATTTTCACAAACACCTACTACGTAACCTACTTAACATCACCAAATGTGGGGATAAATGCTGACCAAATATTACTTTTTTGTGCGAGCTCCCCTTTTTGGAGATGAACTTTTTTAACGCACCACCACTTTAAAATATTTTCCGACAGGGACGGGTGGTGGGGGGCACAAAAAATTGTAAAATTGGAGCATTTGTACCACAAAAAATTGTGAAGGGGGGATGGGGCAGGTGATAGTAAGAATGGTAACGCTGATAATTATAAACTGGGGGGAGGGGGGGGGGCTGAAACTCTCCGCGCTCCTCCCTTTCATGATCCCTCCCAGTTTGAAAACCACTGAAATATGATGATCAATTACACTTAAATGAGAAAATTATTCACAACATACTACAGCAATGACATCGAAGTTCTTAGTATTATGATATCCACTGTCTCCACTTTCACAATGGCTTCCTTGTAGACTGCCTCATCAGATACCTACACGTGTGGGCAAAATATACTAGTCTGTCACTTTCAGAGATAACTCACTGAAGTGGAACATGCTATGACCGAACTATGCATTCACACAGCACCGGCAGCTTCCATAATTACGATCATGCTGTCAATATGACAGCAGCAATTGTTCAAACAACCGTTTTCTGTGATTCTTGAGAGTTAAGATGGCAAGATCCAAGACCAACAACACTGCAAGTAAAAAAAAAAGTTTTCCAAATTATATTGTCGACAACTTTTTAAAATTTATTTTGTAGCTTTTATAAACATGACCATAGAAAAGAAAAATACTTTTATGGTCTATGTTTTGGTTTGAGTTGTTTTGTTTTGTTTCATGTTTTCCTGTCTTCCATATTTTCCATGTCTTGTGTGCTCATTCTGTTAGTTGTGTCCACTTGTTCTCGTTAGCCTTCTATCTTGTTTCGACCAGCCAGCTCCCTTCACCCACTCATGTCTCTTTGTCTCATCAATCTGTATTGGTTTCTTTCAGTTCTTGTTGGTCCATTGTGAGAGTCCTTGTCCATGTCCCTCTTAGTGTCAAGATATGTGTCATTGTTCATCTGTGTTGCATCCGAGTCACCAGTCATATTTTGTTTCCAATTTAGGTTGTCAGTGTTTATTTGTTACTTTGTTTATTAGTTCAGGAACTTTGTATAATTTGCCTTCGTTGGAAACTAAATACTCTTTTTTTGAGACTCTGAGAGTCCTGTCTCGCCTCCCGACTTCCTTATACATGGGTCTTCCGCGTTTTGCTTTGCCTTCCTTGATTTCACAAACCCCAACTGTAACAAATACAATAGTATGCAAAATGCTTTAACTTGAACCTTCAAAAATGTATAAAAGCATCTAAATTGCCGAACTAAAGAATTCCTTTTTGTAAGAAGTTTCCTTATGTCTTGATTGTCTGATTGGTCATTCACCAAAACAACACTAACATATTTGTATTCAGTGACACAACTCAACACACAGACGTCTATAGTAGATACATATGGAATGTACTGTAACATGTTTGATGCTGTGCCTAAAGGTTCTTGGCTTATTTACTATGCTTACAAACCTTTTCTCCACATTATTGTTATCCATCCATCCATCCATTTTCTCACTCACTTATGCGCACAAGGGTCACAGGGAGTGCTGGAGCCTATCCCAGCTGTCAACGGGCAGGAAGCGGGGTAGACCCTGAACTGGTTGTCAGCCAATCGCAGGGCACATAGAGACAAACAGCCTTGGGGAAATTTAGAGTGTCCAATTAATGTTGCATGTTTTTGGGATGGGGGAGGAAACCGTTGTGTCTGGAGAAAACCCACCCAGGCACAGGGAGAACATGCAAACTCGGGACCTCAGAACTGGCCAACGCTTTCCAGCAGTCCACTGTGCCACCCATTACTTTTATACTGAATATTATATTCATGGACATATTTAATCCAGCATTCAACAAGATCTTGCCCTCAAACTTTACATCCAATATTACATTTTGAAAGCTCGTTATGCAATTGACCAGATGTGTTAGACACCTGGATCATATATACTGTATGCTCACTGACACTACTTCCCATGTTAGGCTGATGACTGGATGTCAGCATAAATTCTGGCGTGAAAAATAAATAAATAAAATAAAATCAGCATCAGCAGACTTGTTTTTCAACCTGCAAAGACCATTTCCACTTCATTGCG
This sequence comes from Syngnathoides biaculeatus, assembly GCF_019802595.1. Taxonomy (NCBI): domain Eukaryota; kingdom Metazoa; phylum Chordata; class Actinopteri; order Syngnathiformes; family Syngnathidae; genus Syngnathoides; species Syngnathoides biaculeatus. The sequence continues at coordinate 4,695,400 of NC_084640.1, read as the reverse complement.
GTGGCACCTTTCAGACATTCTGAAAGGTGGCCATGGTGGGTTGGATTTTGAATCATTTGTTTTTAATTCATAATTAGTGTGCATTTGCGTACTGTCAAGCAGTCTTTGTACTCGAGAACCAGCCTCTCGAAGCACTTAATAATGACAGGTGTGTGGGCAACAGGGCAATAGTCATTGAAGCTAGTTAAAGATTTCTTTTGGGAGATGGGAATGATTGTTGTGGATTTCAAACGAGTGGAGATTACTGCTTGAATCAATGAGAGGGTGAAGATCTTTCAGAAGAGGCTGGACAGCTGGTGAGGACATGATCTGAGCACCCTGCCTGTGGCCCGTCCGGGACACCAGCCCTCCTGGGGTTCATGGCCAGGAGCACACACCTCACATCATGCTTCTGTACAGTAACTGGAGAGTTACCAGAGCCTGGTGAGGGTCAGGGGAACACTAGAGCAGCTGCGTATTGCTGAGATGATTTAAAGGAAGCAAAGAAGCTGGTGAGCTCCTCTGCCAATTACTCTCTTGTCTCTTCTGATGTCGCATCACAGCCGCTGAGGTTTATGAGGCTCTGTAGACCCTGCCACAGTTCTTGTACTCCTTTTTGGTGTTTTTGATAACTTTTGTAATTCAGTGTGAGCTGTGCTGTAAAGTGCTCTGTCACCTGACAGTGTCGTGGGCCCTGAGAAGTGAACGGACCTGGGTGGTCATCCAGGGTTTCTGATTTGGAAAAAAAGTCTGATGCTATTCATCACACACAGCATTTCCATACAGAATTTGATATAGTCTCGTACACCACCTTTGTATCTGTTGAGGTCCTTCGTCTTTTCCTTTCGGGTTGTCCCGTTAGGGGTTGAGACAGTGTGTCGTCTTTTTCCATCTAAGCCTATCTCGTGCATCTTCCTCTCTAACACCCAGTGTCCTCATATCCTCCCTCACAACATCCATCAAACTTTTCTTTGGTCTTCTTCTCGCTCTTTTGCCTTGCAGCGCCTTCCTCAGCACCCTTTGACCAATATACTCCCTCTCTTGCCTGTGGGCATCCGCAAACCATCTAAGTCTGCTCTCTCTCTAACCTTGTCTCCAAAACATCCAATTTTGGCTGTCCCTCTAATGACCTCATTTCGAATCCTATCCAACCTGCGCACTCCTAGCGAGAACCTCAACGTCTTCATCTCTGCTACCTCCAGCTGTGGTTCCTGTTGTCTCGTCATTGCCACCATCTTTAATCTGTACATCATCGCCGGCGTCACCACTGTTTGATAAATTTTGCCCTTCATCCTTGCGGAGGCTCTTCTGTCACATAAAACACCAGACACCTTCCGCCAACTGTTCCACCCCGCTTGGATCCGTTTCTTCCCTTCCTTACCACACTCTCCATTCCTCTGTATTGTTGACCCGAAGTATTTGAAGTTCTCCACCCTTGCTATCTCTTCTCTCCTCTTCCTCCTCCGCCCCTCATATTCATTCTCATATATTCTGTTTTACTAATAATCTTCTAATCTTCATTCCTCTCCTAGCCCGTGCGTACCTCCATCTTTCTAATTGTTCCTCTGCCTGCTCCCTGCTTTCACTGCAGAACAGACTATCATCTGAGTCCAAAGGGATTCCAGTCTAACCTCATCTGTCAGCCTATCCATTACTTCCGCAAACAGGAACGTGCTCAGCGCGGACTCCTGATGAAGTCCCACCTATACCTTGAATTTTTCTGACACTTACAGCACATCTCACCGCTGTTCTGCTGCCCTCATACATGTCCTTTTTTTATTCTAACATATTTCTCTGCCACACCAGACTTGCGCATGCAGTACCACAGTTGCTTTCTTGGTTCCTCTTTCATCGGCTTTCTCTCGGTCTACAAAGACACAATGTAGCTCCTTCTGACCTTCGCTGTACTTTTCCACAAGCATGTGTATGTGTAATGTCTTCTGATCTTTTCTTTGACATTGACAAAGAAATGCACTGTGTAAATCTTGATTTTCTAAGGGAGTAATGCTTATTGTTCATTGGCCTCTACCAAGCAGAACAAGTACTCTGAGACAGAACGAGGCCATTTCACCTCCCAAAAAAGATAACATGGATATCGAACTCTTGGGAAAAAGACATGACTACATTTTTGGGTGGACATTAAGGGATAAAACCAGGATGTGCAGAAATATAAGATGAGAAGTATTTCTGTTTAATATTGTCATGTCCGAAGATGTGATTAAACTGAATGCAATAATAAACAATGACTAAGCAAATGAGACCGGAATATCTTGTACATAATGTGGGAGCTATATTCCAGAAAAATTAAAACACAATTGCACTGTATTTAATATTTAATAAGATCCCGAAATATAAGAATTGCCTGTGACAGACTTTTTGAACAAGGACTGCAGATTTCACTGAGGAGGAAAAAATGACAGTGACCATTGTACTTTTACTCCATTATCAGTGACTTAACGGTAACTAATGTTTTGTCATGTAAGATACGTCGTATGGCTGATCAACCCTATAACTGTGTTCCAGTTTCTTCATCCATCCATCCATCCATCCATTTTCGAAGCCGCTAGGGGCAATTCAGAGTCTCCAATTATTGCATGTGTTTGAGACATAGGAGGCAACCGGAGTACCCGGAGAAAACCCATGCGGGCACGGGCAGAACATACAAAGTCCACACGTACAGCTGCTCCGCTGCTCCACTCCTCCACCCATTTTCTTCATTATCTTTTCTCAATTAAAAAAAGCACCAGGAACTCTTTTGAAGTCTCCTTTTTTGGGAGAAAAAGAGGATACATTTGAGTTATTGGTGAAACAAAGGTTTATAAAAATACAGTATTCGGAAGGAAGAAAATACAATTCTAAACATACTGCTTCATCCATTCATTAACTCATTTCATTTAATCATGTGTTAATTCAAATGCTGATCCAATAAAACAAATTAAAATAAAAAATAATACATTTTACACAAACTGTATATTTAGGTGGCACGGCGCACAACATCACCGCTGCCTCTCAATTCTGAGGTCCGGGGTTCAAATTTCGTGCCCGCCTGTGTGGAGTTTGCATATTCTCCCTATGCTTGCATGGATTTTCTCTGGGCAGTTCGGTTTCTTCCCACATCCCACAAAACATGCAGGATAGGTTAATTGAAGACTCGAAATTGCCCGTAGGCTTGAGAGTGCTCATGGTTGTTTGTTTCCATGCACCCTGCAATTGGCTGGTGACAGGTTCAGGGTGTACCCTACGTCTTGCCCGAAGATGGCTGGGATAGGGTCCAGCATGCCTGCAACCCAATTGAGGAAAAGCGGAACGGAAGATGAATGAATTGAAGAATTTTTCAGAAACAAAACAACCACAATGACAATTGTTATTTCATAATTATGCAAACAATTTTCTATACACATACAACTTTGGAATCTTTACACCTGTCCACAAAATTACCAAAAGCTTGTCTTCACAGTGGGCCCATGTCCAAGTGTCCGAGTCTAAAATTAGTGAATTTGACCAAGGCAAAGGCAAACAGATACAGAAGCTCAGCAGACATCTGAGATGGAGGAAGCATAGTTAATTCAAATGTGAACAGCAGATATTCAACCCACCAAACCATTGTAGAAAGCAATTCACTGAACATATTATTATCATTTTTATTATTATCACCCTACTGGCCAGCACTCAGCTATGGGTGTGGATAGATAAATGAGGTCATCCGACAATCTAAAAACCTGCGGTTATCACCATTTCACACTGTATTTAGTCACATTGTCTTTTGCCACACAGGTCATTGCGCTTCAGTTAGAGGGAATGAAAGAAGCACCTTTAATTGGTGCCGAACAAAGTCAGTTATGTTTATGCCCATGAGGTGCAAACAGACCCTTTTTTAAAATATGCCTGCTGTGGTTGTCTACAACATTACAAATACCCGTTCTAACCTGCCTTCTTGCAGAGTTTCACCAAGTGCAGTGCTCGACTTGCACTTGTGACGAAAATAGAGCCCAATGGGTTAGGTTATGATGGAGACGGCAAAGATGGACAGAAAGTGAGACAAAAGATTATGAACAAGGGAAGGGATGACAAAACAATATAATTATCATGAGCATCATCTCAATTTCGTATAATGGTGTTTTTTTTTTCATATAGAATAAATTCCTCTTACCTTAGCATTTCAACACTCCCACTCTTGTGCACACAGGTGACTTCTCTTGTCTGATACCCAATTTGCAAATCCCAAAACTTTCCTCCAGGGCGATTCTGACGATTCCTGTTACGTTTCTTTTTGATGAGCTCTCGTGTCACAGGGTCCTTAACCTTTCCTCTTTCCCTCAACCTCTCTCTGGCTTTTTCTCGGATTTTTTCACGCTTTTCTTTGTTTTTAGCCTTTCTGTGTTGTTTAGGATGGTCTGTCTCACGGGATGGTCTGTCAGGTTTTTTGTTCACCTTGTCTAATATCCTGATGGATCTTTGTGGTTTGCCTCCCTCTCTGGAAAGTTCGTCACCTCGTATGGACCGCTTGTCCCCTTCTTTCAGCTGTTTGTCACCCTCTCTGGTCCGTTTGTCCCCTCTTTTGGATTGTTTTTTCCTCTCATCTTTTGGAGGTTTAACATTTTGTTTGAATGGTCTGTCACTCTCGATGGCTGTTTTGTCAGATTGTCTGGCTTGTCTTGAGACTGGTAGAGAGCATGGCCCCCAGGATCCAACTCGTAGACTGTATAGGCTCTCCTCTTCCTCACACAGTCCTGGTTGACATGTCTGAAACTCTGTCAGGTTTAAACATGCTGCCCCATCAAATAATGGTGGAGCAAGAACAATGCGAATTCTGTTCTGCAGGCCCATCCCACAAGTCTTTGAACAGGGTGTCCATGGACTGAACTCTGATAACACACAATCCTGAGGACAAGGGATGAGGCAGGCCTGCTCAAGACGGGGTTTAGGTTCAAAGTATTCACAGATTACATCTTCTGCTGGCTCACCAGTGACTTTCTGGACACAGCCCACCTCACGGTTCTGTATACCCTCCTTGCCCCGAGTGCACAGAGTGGGTCTTTGCACCCCTGCACTGCGCAGTGACACAGGAACACATTTGTTCCATGCACCCAGTTGCCAGTCATACAGGTCTTTGTGCCAGTCACACACCCTAAAGCAGCTTTGTTGGTTGTTTGGCTGTTCTGCCTGGTCGCAGTTGGTGTGTAAAGTGGTCCAACCTTCGGAGTGAGCACACCATACCGCTCTGCTCTGGCTACCACCTGGGCCACACTCACTGCCCATGCATCGACCCCATGGACCTGAAAAAGGACAGAAAATGTCAGAAATGTCGTAGTAGGCTTACAAATACGAATATTATGGGACCATATTATGGGTCTCAGTGTGCTTGTGATTCTACCTATTAAATCCGGTAATTGCTGGGCAAGCTGTTTTCTTTTGTTAAAACAGAGAAGTAAGGAATGCTCAGGCACTCACAATTCAATGGACAAATCACTTGCCACATTTTTAAGCACTTTACTTTGATTAATCTGATTGTAATGTCTTTTGTTGAAATATTTGTATATTTCGTAAGATAAATAAGTTAGTTAAAAATATCTTTATGATGCAGTGCGTTAAAATGTTTTAAAAGAAAAAGCGTCAGAATGACGCCTCTTGACATATGAGGATCATTCAGTTTCTATGGGCAGTGAGTGCTCTGTATGTTATAGAGGATCTTGGACATGTCTCCGGTGAGAATATGAGCATGGCGGACATTAAGACTGAAGACAACTCATAACTATGTTGAATGTGTTCTAAACGTTTGAACTTTGGGAAACTTTCGTCTTTGTAAGTATGGTATGTTCACAGACATTAGGTTGAGCTCACAATTGTGTCTTATTTGAGAGCTCGATGTAAACGAGTGATTGTTGATGCAGCTATTGTTATTGTTTTTGAAAAAATGGATGGCTGTGGTGCATTTTGACGATATCTGTGAACAAAATTCAGACAAAAATTTAAAGCAAAATTTCTATGTCCTGACCAAAAAAAAAAGGTGTAGAAGTTCCCCAAGGGCCAAGCCCAGATTTTTTTGCCGCCCATCCCCCTATCGCTGGATAGCACAAAATCACATTTGTCATTAAAATATGCTTAAAATGTGCCATCTTATCTCAAGACAAATGAATTAAGTGAACTATTCAGTAAAAAGACTTCTAAAATTGTCATTTTCCCCACATTATACATGTTATAGTATGGCTAAAGAATATACACGAAAATATATCCTAGAATTTCTACACGGTACAGCAAAACATGTTAAATTTGATCTGTAGTAATTACTATTAACGTTTAAGTCTCAAACTTGTTACGTCGCGTTGTACTGATACACTTGGCCACGTTGCTCACTATCTTAGATATAGAGCTAGTAATCCTAATAGTATAATGAGTTGCCTTAAAATTTTGATATATACAGTCAGTCACATTTGAAAAATGTACAGGTGTGGTCAGTAATGCTCGCAGATAATGTAGGTGTGATTAGGGGTGGCCTTAAAATAACTTACTGGATTAATATAACATAACTGTAAATTAAAAATAAAATAAACAAATACATTACTAAAATGCAAAAACTAAAATTTCAAACTCAGATATGATAATTTCCAATTTCAACTGATATTAGTAGAACACAATATAAAAATTCTTGATCTGACAAACTTTATATGAAGAAAAGTTAAATGCAGTGACATGTCAAGGAATAAACATGAACGATCTATACCTGCAATGTTTTGAAAATGCTGAAAGTTTACTTCAACATAATCGGCGTACGTGGCAACAAGCTAGCAATACATTGTAACAAATATTCCTGTCGCCAATCGTGATGTGTTGTTGAAGGGGGGGTGGAGGAAGCACGCATCGCCGCGATTTCCTTAAATAGGAGGCCGGCTTGCTAGAACGTGCCTTTATGTGCATGCACTCGAATTATTGGCCACACCTGAAGCAAGCGACGAGGTGGATGATTGTCTAACGTCTTTTTTTTTTTTTTGGGGGGGGGGTTACACTGCCTCACGATCGACGCAATGAGAACCCCTGGTGTCACTGAATTTCCTTTGACATGCCTCATGATGTTGATGACTTTCGACGTAAATGCGCTCGCAGCCGTGAAACCGCTCTGAACATGCGCTTTCGGCCTAACTTCCATACATGCTAAGTACGGTTAACTTGCATTTCCTGTGTACGGGTGAATACTGGTTGTTTTGGAGCAGGCTTGTTTAGTTAACAACATTTATGAAATAAACATGTAAATTAATGTCAAGACTACACAAAATAAGCAACATCTTGAGAGAATGCAAGGGGAGGGGCGTTACTCTTACTCGTGTTAGTCTCTCAACATGGCTATGCGAGTGAAAGCAAAACAAACTCAAATGCATGTTCGTTCAATGTTATCAACTGATAGCCAGATTAATTTGAGGCACTTTTTCTTCAATTTTCCAGAGGAAGTTTCGTGAAATCTTGAAAATCCGGGATTCCGCGAAAATCCGGAGGACTTTCATCACTGATGTATATTTTTCTGTATCTTTCAGTTACAAATGTGTTAATTCATTTACCACAAGAGACCTCCATAAAAGCAAGAAAAGAACGCCTTGTGTATGGAGTTTCTTAATAAGTTCGCTGGCTGTCTAGCTCCAAATAGTAATCTGTTGTTAGGACGGCACACTGATAGTTTACTAAAGTGTTTAAAGAGTAACTTGTTTTTACTTTGTAGTTTTGATACTTTTAAATTATAGATGAAAAAATGTAAATATTACCTATATACCGTTAATAAAGATTTTAAGATGAAAGCAGTTTGACCAGGAAATGCATTATCAATCAACAAAATTTGTTTTCCCCCTCTTTGAACTGTCACCTTATCATGGTGAGGAGTTGGTGTGTCCCAATAATCCTAGGAGCTAAATTGTCTTGGGCTTCACGCCCCTGGTAGTATCACCCATGGGATATAGGTTCTAGCTGAGGGACCAGATATAGCATGGCCAAAAGACCCCCATGATGGTAGTCAGTGATGGATTCAGGTTTCCCTTGCACGGATGTGAGTCACCGGGACTCCCCCTCTGGAGCGAGCCTGGAGGTGGTGCTTGAAGGCGAGGAACTGACACCCGGGCCTGCACCCATGGGTTACGTGGGTCCCCCTTCCCATGGGCCCATTACCTGTGAGAGGGGCCATAGGGATCAGGTGCAATGTGAACTGGGCAGTAGCTGCAGGTGGGGACCTGAGTGATAAGATCCCTGACTACAGAAACTAGCTCTAGTGACATAGAATCTCCCCTCTCTGGCAGGGAAGGAGCCCAAGCTGGTGTGTGAGGTCGAGCAGTTCCGAGTACATAAAGACGCTATCATGTTGTGGGGCTGTCCTGGTTGACACGCCTCTGCAAGGGTGCTGGAGAGGAGGGCCCATCGGGATGTCGAATCTCAGATTCAAGGAGGAGCAAGGTGGTTTTCGTTCTGGCCATGGAACAATAGACAAGGTATACAACCTCGGTAGGATCCTTGAGGGTGCATTGAAATTTGCCGAACCAGTCTACATGTCTTTTGTGGAGTTGGAGAAGGCGTTCAACAGTGTCCCTTGGGGAGTTCTCTGGGGGGGTTCTTCGGGAGTATGGGGTACCAAACCCTGGGCTGTTCAGTCCCTGTACGACTGGTGACAGAGTTTGGTCTGCATTGCCACCAATAAGTCGAACTCGTTTCCGGTGAGAGTTGGACCCCGCCAAGGTTGCCCTTTGTCACTGATTTAGTTAATAACTTTTATGGACAGAATTTCTAGGTGCAGCCAAAGCGTAGAGAGTGTCCGGTTTGGTGGCCTCAGCATTCCATCTCTGTTCTTTGCAGACAATGTGGTTCTGTTGGCTTCATCAAGCCCTGATCTCCAACAGTCACTGGGGCGGTTCGCAGCCGAGTCTGAAATGGCTGGATTGAGAATCAGCACTTCCAAATCTGAGATCATGGTCCTCAGGCAGAAAAGGGGGGTGTTCCCCTATTCTTTCCCCTAAAAACAACATACCGGTAAAATTCACTGAGACGTGGCAGTAAGCTGAAAGCTTTTTCTCGTCTTTTTACATTGCTCCACTTCCTCCCGTTGCCATTTCCAGCGTCTCACCATGGATTTATTTATGACAAGTTTACATTCTTTATCAGCGGGCTCGATTGCTTTTAACTTGAAAGCTGCATCATATCCATTTCTTCATGCTAATTTTATTCATGCACATTGTGAAGTTATGTTAAACTTGCTTCTGCCTCAACACATATATTCCACCTCTCTCACTCTTACCTTTTCTGCTTGAGCACCCCTAGTGGCCATTACAAAAAAAATCCATAAATTAGCCACATCAATGCATAAAACCCAGAGTTGAAAGCGTGTGATAAAAGTCGCGGTTTATAGTCCGGAAATTATGATATGTCTGCCTCATTTGCAAAGAGGCTGTTTTTAAAGCAATACTCTGCTGAACAAAGAAAAGCCTTAATGCGATAGATCATGCCATATGTACCTTACCTTGACATTTTGAGGTTAATCTGATATCATTTAATGGTGTTTTCAGAAGATTTTTATCGAGGATTACGAATTTTCATGGTCGTCCCCATTTTGGCGAGTCACATGACCTTGCGCGGATGTGACATATTCTGTGCGTAAACAAAGAAAACATGGCCAATTTGTAGTGTAATGACATGCAGTACCTCCACCATCGGACACATGAAAATGCCCTACTGTATCGCGAAATTTTGCCATAATTTGAATAGAAATGATAGGGGAAGGCTCGGTGGAATATTCTGCCCAGTGAGAAAAAGAAAGATTTAAGGACCCAGTGTCTAGTGAAGTGTGTTCGCCCCGAGCCGTACGACACATGTACAGGAGTATTAGCGCATTTATTCAAGACCAACACTTTTAGAGTACAATAAGTCTCTGAATTCTTTTAAATAACATCGTTATGATCTTGTTAACCAATGATGACAGAAGTACTTCTTACCATTACTGCGACTTCTTGTGCTTTCATACGTCATGCAGGTGATGAGACTTCCATCCGGTCATCGTGACCGTAATTCAATTTGATTTGCCATCCATGATGGTACGATGGAGGACAGTTCTTGCCGTCAAAGCCATGTCTTGTATTCGTTTGATTATCTTGACTTTGTGCGAAGTCGGCAAAATGTTGATTGGCAAAGTCAAGTACAAATGCTTTGGCATACTCCCTATCTGATCACAGCAGATCCCTCTCTCTCCATAAAAGCTGTCCATTCTTGTTGGAAACTTCGGTACTCCTCATATTTTTTTCTTTGAGTGACCTTTGTCAAAAGTTTCCATAATTATTGTTTTGACACGATCACCGATGGACCGTTCTGAGCCTGGGGTTAGTTAGTTAGTCAGACTCTGCATCATTCCCGTCTGAAAATCCATCCAAATATTCAGTATTATTTACAGCCACAGGTTCAAATCTTTATGGATGTATTCCTCTGTCTTCCCGATAAACCCATGCTGCTATTTTATTTATATTATTCAGATGAGGATAAATCTGAGAAATCAGCGCTGTCCGTGATTGTGTATTCCTTTGTTTGTGCACAGAATCCGTCACTTCCCGTTTTTAAGTAATGTGATTTGCCAAAATGGCGGCGCCCATGAAAATTTATACTTGCCGATAAAAATCTTTCAAAACACCATTAAATGATATCAGATTAACCTCAAATTTTCAAGGTACAGTACATATGACATGACCTATGGGATTAAAGCTTTTCATTGTTCAGCGGAGTATTCCTATAAAGAGTTCAATGTCAAGCAACATTACCAAACAAGACATGCTGACATATATGACAAGATCACAGGGAAGGAATGCAGTGAGAAACTGAAGTAACATAAAGCTAGTTTGACCTCACAGCAGTAATATCCTGCAAGAGCCTGTGAGTCAATTGAGAATGCTACAAAGTCTAGTTATGAGGTAGTCGCGTTGATTGCAAGGCATTGCAAACCTCTCACTGAGAGTGAATTTATCAAAGACTGTGTAATGACTATGGTGAAGAAAACAGTTTGCAAAAGTCTGCCTGGCACGCAACACTGTGGCACACAGTATTGAAGAAGTGTCATCAGACATCCAAAGACAATTGGGAGTCAGAGGAAAAGAGTTTGACTTTTTTTCGCTAGCGTGCAACGAAAGCACAGATGCCTCTGACACTGCTCAGTTACCTAGTTCTTTGAGTGGAGCGGACAACGAAATGAAAATTACTGAAGAACTGCTTGACCTTAAGAACCTGAAAAACTAAACGAGAGGAAGAAACGTATACTCTTCTGTTTGCGCAGCCATGGATGACATGAAACTCCTGTGGAAAAAAATTTCTGGGATTATAACAAATGCCGCACCATCCCTGACTGGCGAACGAAGTGGATTAGCAACACTAATAAGTAACGAAGTAAGTGAAGAAGGGGGTAAAACTCCATTGCATCATTCATCAGCAAGTTCTGTGTGCTAAACATCTCCAATACCAACATGTTATGATACCAGTGATGAAGGCTATTAACCATATACACTCCAAAGCGCTATGACACTGTCACTCCAGACAGTTTCTAAGTGAGGTTCATGCAGAATACGAAGATGTTGTCTATCACACTGACGTGAGATGGCTCAGTTGGGGTTATGCACTGACACGCTTCTATTCTCTTTGGCAAGAAATAGGTGAGTTTTTGGCTGAAAAAGGACAACCTATGCAAGAACCAAGTGAACCTATGTGGCTGGATTATATGGGGTTTCTAGTTGATATTACAAAGCACCTTAATGTCCTCAACACCAGTCTCCAGGGACCAGACACAGTCATAAGTCAACTATATTCACACATCAAAGCCTTTATAACCAAAGTCATTATAACCAAGCTGCAACTGTTTGAAAGACACCTGTCGTCAACCCAACCCAATACTGCACACTTTTTAGTGGTGCAAAAAATCATGACCAGACTCCCAGAGAGCAATGTTAGTGCGCAAACGAGGCGGTACACATCGGATATTTCATTGCTGGCTGGAGAGTTTAAACAATACTTTTGGGATTTTGTAGCTATAGAGAAGGAGATCGCTCTTTTTTCCTCACCTTTTTATGTAGACACAGATGATGTTCCAGATCATTTGCAGCTGGAGCTCATCGAGCTACAATGTGATGCAGAGAGCCGTGGTTGGCACCAGCAGCTTTCCCTCGCCAGCTTTGACCGACAGCTGGATAAGGACAGGTTTTGAGAGATTCGAGCACTTGGTAAGAAAATGCTAAGCTTATTCGGGTCGACATTTGTGTGAGAAGAGATTTTTGGTTATGAACTTAAATTAAAGCCATGTGAGGCTAACTTACTCTCACTTGCGAGACATCTTCCGCATCAATACCACTGCGTTTGAGCCTGACTTGGCTTATGTGCTGGAGTCCAGATCTCAGTATCACCCATCAAATTAATGCAGACAAGTCATTTATCGTTTACAATAAGTCTCTGAATATATGTATTTTTTAATGATCAGAATCAGTCATAAATTCAGTTAAATTATTAGTTTTCACTCCAGAATAAACTTATAAAATCAAATCACCATTTATAGTTACTAATACATCATAATTCAAATGAACCCTGCACTTGTTGTTATGACTATTACTTTTTACACATTTCTTTATTTTATCTAAAATTTCTGTGAATATTGAACTACCATGGTGATATATTTGCTTATGTTTCATATGTAATTTGCACTCATGAGTACAATTACTTCTGTTTAACTGTTAGAAACTAAGTTAAAGTGTTAAACACGTGAAGTTTCAATTGCATATGATGTGTTTCCAATGAACCAAAAGACATGCTTAAGATCGCTGGAAATAAAATAAACAGCAAATGTGAAACACAGAATGACTTGCTGAAATGTGTTTAATTATATTGTTTTAAATATGTTATTGTCGAACGTCAGCCAAGGTTGGCTCCTATACACTTTTGCACACCAAATCTGGCTCTCTTTGCAAAACGTTTCGACACCCTGATTTAAACATTCATAACCTGAATATGATAGCTGCAGAGCCATGCATTTGAAACACCAATAAAGCTAATAAAACTGAGTTACCATGAAAATCCCATCAGCACCATTAGGTTGATTCAGCCTGTGGCTGCAAGCAGAAGGTCAAGAAAGGCTTGGTGTCATATTCTGTCCAGTAAGAAAAAGAAAAATTTAAGGACCCAGTGGCTAGCGAAGTGTGGTTGCCCTGAGCCGTACGACACATGTATGTACATGTATTTGCGCGTTTATTTAAGACAAACACTTAGAGTACAAGAAGTCTCTGAATTCTTTTAAATAACATTGTTATAACGTTGCTAACAGATAATGACAAAAGTACTTCTTGTGCTTTCATATGTCATGCAGGCGTTGAGACTTCCATCCATTAATCTTAAAAGTAATTCAATTTGATTTGCCATCATGATGATACGATGCTGAACAGTTGTTGAAAACTTCGATACTCCGCATATTTTTTTTCTTTGAGTGACCTTTGTCAAAAGTTTCCATAATTATTGTTCCGACACAATCAGCGTTGGACCGTTCCGCGCCTGTGGTTATTTAACTAGTCAGACTCTGCATCATTCCCGTCTGAAAATCCATCCAAATATTCACCATTATTTACAGCCAGAGGTTCAAAACTGTATGCACGTGTTCCTCTGTCTTCCCGATCAACCGATACTGCTATTTCTTCATCAGACGAGGATAAATCCAAGTAATCAGCGCTGTCAGTGATTGTGTATTCCTTTGTTTGCACACAGGATACAGTTCCTGTTTTTTAAGTCATGTGACTTGCCAAAATGGCGGCGCCCGTGAAAATTCGTAATTGCCGATAAAAATCTTCTCAAAACATCATTAAATTATATCGGATTAACCTCAAATTTTCAAGGTACAGTACATATGACATGACCGATCGAATTAAGGCTTTCCATTGGAGTATTCCTTTAAACTTTGATTTTTTTATTTTTTTTATTTTTGAGTCAGTGGCACTTTACGATAACATGAACGCAGCACTGCTAATGCTCGCTGAATAAGTCAATAAAACTGAAAAAAAAAAAACCCAGACTCACTTCAACTGTTGTAGTTCCTTCCCTCGGCTACCAAACAATGCAGGCATTCCAACAGCTTCTTCCCTCTTGCAATTAATTTCTTAAACACCTCAAACTTTCAGTTCACCGGCCACACCCACCAGTTTTTGTCTCTAGTCGTCAATTTCTGCCACTCCAATTATCATTAGATATTATACATGACTCGTGCAGTCACTGTAGTAGTCACACTATGGTGCACCATCTGCACATCAGTTGTTGACCAATTACAAGCCTCTCGTTCCTGAGTAACATCTCCACCACTTGCACAATCAACATTGTCCCCGATTATCACATGACTAGTCACTTCAAACTGTATACATTTCTTCATCTTGATCCGCTTTGTAGATGGGTCATTGCGCTGGATGATTTCTCCATTTAACTGCTCTTAATGCTACAGCAGGGGTGCTCAATGCGTCGATGGTTGATCGCGGGACGGCGTGGCAAAAACAAAACAAAACAAAAAACATCCGCCAATGCTCCCTCTAAACTGCGCACGTACGCAATTGTGCACCACTGATCCAGTCTCTTCGCAGATATAAAAAAATCAAATACAAACATAGAGCTATTCAATTTTGGCATTTTGAAATGTGATTCAATGATTGAGGAAGGTTGTTACATCCAATGGCACAATTCACATACAGACTGTAAAAAATGAAAAGAAGAAGCCAATGGTTTCTTTCAGGCAGCACAACTTTCTCTGACAATGACCGCTGCTCAGCCACACTCTTTTTCTTAGTTTACCTTGCCAGAAGAACAGCATATTTTGATTCAAAGATTGACTGGAGAGGGGAAACCTTGTAAAGAGGTGGAAGAGGAGAAGTCCATCCATCCATCCATCCATCCATCCATCCATCCATCCATCATCTACCACTTTTCCGGGTCAGGTCAAGGGGAAAGTAGCATCAGCAGGGATACCCAGACTTCCCTGTCCCCCCCTTTCCCCAGCCACTTCTTCCAGCTATTCTGGAGGCATCCCGATGCATTCCCAAGCCAGCCGAGAGACATGATCTCTCCAGCGTGTCCTGGGTCATCCTTGGAGTCTCTTTCCAGTGGGATATGCCTGGAACACCTCACCAGGGAGGCGTCTAAGAGGCATCCGAATCAGATGCCCCAGCCACCTCATCTGGCTCCTCTCAATGCGGAGGAGTAGCGGCTTGACACTGAGCCACCCCCCTGTATCCTGGATCTTGTTCGTTCGGTCACGACCCAAAGCTCATGCCCATAGGTGAGGGGAGGAACGTAGATTGACTGATAAATTGAGAATAAATAGCTCCCTCTTTACCTCAACAGACCAATACAAAGTCCACATCACAGCAGATGCTGCACCAATCAGTCTATCGATTTCCCGCTCCATTCTTCCCTCACTTGTGAACAAGAGCCCAAGATACCTGAACTCCTCCACTTGGGGGAGGATCTCATCCCCGACCTGGAGAGGGCACACCACCCTTTTCAGAGTGAGGACCATAGTCACGGATTTGGAGGTGCTGATTCTCATCCCAGTCAGTTCACACTAAGCTGCGAATCGCTCCAATGAGAGCTGGAGATCACGGCATGATGACGCCAACAGAACCACATCATCTGCAAAGAGCAGAGATGCAATGACAAAGGGCAGCCTCGACGGAGTCCAACTCTCACCGGAAACGAGTCCGGCTTATTGCCGGCAATGCAGACCAAACTCTGACAGCGGTCGTACAGGGACTGAACAGCTCG
The DNA here is from genome assembly GCF_019802595.1 of Syngnathoides biaculeatus. Lineage (NCBI taxonomy): Eukaryota > Metazoa > Chordata > Actinopteri > Syngnathiformes > Syngnathidae > Syngnathoides > Syngnathoides biaculeatus. The sequence continues at coordinate 4,679,641 of NC_084640.1, read as the reverse complement.
TATCAACGGGTTCGGTCCCCCATACTCCTGAAGAACCGCCCACAGGACTCCCCGGGGGACAAGGTCAAATGCCTTATCCAAGTCCACAAAACACATGTACACTGGTTGGGCGAACTCCCATTCACCCTCGAGGATCCTGCCAAGGGTGTAGAGCTGGTCCACTGTTCCACAGCCAGGACGAAAACCACATTTCTCCTCCTGAATCTGAGACTTGACTCCACGACTGACCCTCCTCTCCAGTACCCCTGAGTAGACATTACCAGGAAGGCTGAGGAGTGTGATCCCTCTATAGTTGGAACACACCCACCGATACCCCTTCTTAAAAAAGGGGGACCACACCACAGACTGCCAATCCAGAGGTACTGTCCCCGATGTCCACGGGATGTTGCAGAGGGCTTTGAACCAGGACAGCCCCACAACATCCAGAGCACTTGGGAACTCTGCGCGAATCTCATCCACCCGGGGACCCTGCCACCAAGGAGCTTTTTAACCACCTCGGTGACCTCAACCCCAGGGATAGAAGAGCCCATCTCAGAGCACCCAGACTCAGCTTCCTCGTGGGAAGGCATGTTGGTGGAATTGAGGAGGTCTTCAAAGTATTCTCCCGACCGACCTACAACATCCCGAGTTGAGGTCAGCAGTGCCCCATCCCCACTATCCACACTGTTGACGATGCACTGCTTCCCCCTCTGAGACGCCGGAGAGTGGACCAGAATTTCCTCGAAGTCGTTCTCCATGGGCTCACCGAACTCCTCCCACGCCCGGGTTTTTGCCTCAGCGACCACTGAAGCTGCATTCCGCTTGGCCAGCCGGTATCTATCAGCTGCCTCGGGAGTCCAACACGCCAGAAATGCCTGAAAGGAGTCCTTCAGCTTGACAGCATCGCTCACTGTTGGTGTCCACCAACATCTTCGTGGATCCGGCCACAACAGGCACCGACCACCTTACGGCCACAGCTCCAGTCGGCCGCCTCAGCAATGGAGGCGCAGAACACCGTCCACTCGGACTCTATGTCCCCCACCTCCTCCGGGATGTGAGCGAAGTTCTTTCGGAGGTGGGAGTTGAAATTCCTTCTGACAGGGGAATCTGCCAGCTGTTCCCAGCAGACCCTCACAATATCTTTGGACCTGCCACGTCAGACTGGCATCTTCCCCTAGCATCGGAGCCAACTCACCACTAGGTGGTAATCAGTTGACAGCTCCGCCCCTCTCTTCACCCGATTGTCCAAGACATGCGGTCACAGGTTTGATGACATTATCACAAAGTCGATCCTCACAGTGCAACCAAGGGTGTCCTGGTGCCAGGTGGACATGTGAACACCCTTATGCCTGAACATTGTTTTTGTTATGGACAATCCGTGATGAGCACAGAAGTCCAGTAACAGAGCAAGACTCAAGTTCTGATTGGGGAGGGGGCATTTTTCCCAAACACGCCCCTCCAGGTATATCCATATATATATATATATATATATATATATATATATATATATATATATATATATATATAGAGAGAGAGAGAGAGAGAGAGAGAGAGAGAGAGAGAGAGAGAGAGAGAGAGAGAGAGAGAGAGAGAGGAGAGAGAGAGAGAGATACGCACACCTGCTCGGCGTCTACTCGGGCTCTTTCTCTCCCAAAGAGGTGACATTCTATGTCCCTAGAGCTAGTTTCTGTAGCTGAGGATCGGATTGCCAAGGTCCCCCGCCTTTGGCCACCGCCTGGCTCACATTGCACCCAACACTATGGCCCCTCTCACAGGTGGTGAGCCCATGGGAATGTGGACCCATGCTACCCTTTTGGGCCGTGCCCGGGCAATCCCCATTGGTGCAGGCTCGACCACCAAGTGCTCGCCTTTGAGACCCACCTCCAGGCCTGGCTCCAGAGGGGGGCCCCGGTGACCCGTGTCTGGGCAAGAGAAGCAAAGATCCAATTTTTGTTCTCATCATAGGGGTTTTGGTATCTACTATACTTTGTCTGGTCCCTCACCTAGGACCTGTTTATCATGGGTGAGCCTACCCGGGGCATGAAGCCTCAGACAACTTAGCTCCTAGGATCATCGGGATACACAAACCCCTCCACCACGATAAGGTGACGGCTCAAGGATGGGGGAGGAGAAGTCCCTCTGTTTAAAAAAAAAAAGGCATGTACAGAAGAGGCTACAACTTTCCCAAAAACTCATCAACTTGCCTAAAGAGAAATGGCAGAAGAGTTTGTGGACTGACAAGAGTAAAATTTATGTTTTTTTTTTTTTTTTTTTTTTTGGGGGGGGGTTCAGGAGCTGTAGACAGTTTGTGAGATGACCCCCAAACACTGAGTTAAAGGCGGAGCACAGACAGTAAGACAGTGAAGCACGGTGGTCCAAGCATCATGAAATGAGCATGTTACTCCTACTATGGTATTCTGCCTATTTATCGCATCCCAGGGATCATGAATCGGTTTAAGAGGATATACCCGTGAAATGTATGTTTCAACAAGACAAAGACCCCAAACACAGTAGCAAACATGCAACGTCTTGGTTCCAAACCAACAAAGTTAATGTCATGGAGTGTCCAGCCCAATCCCTGGACATTAATCGAATCAAGATTTGTAGGTTTACATTATAAAAGTTTTTTCTGGAACAAGAAATGTAAATGAATTGTAGAGCATCATTAAGTAATCTTGGTGCCACAAGTTGGTTGACTCCGTGCCACACCGATGTGAAGTTGTAAAAAATCAAAACAAAAAACTGGTTTTGAGTCAAAGGAGCAGGCATGGTGGAGCAGCTGGAAAGCATTGGCTTCACAGTTCTGAGGACCCGGGTTGAATCCCAGCTCTCCCTGTATGGAGTTTGCATGTTCTCTCCGTGACTGTGGGTTTTCTACGGGCACTCTGGTTTTCTCCCACATCCCAAAAACATGCAACATTAATTGGACACTTTATATTGCCCCTAGGTGTGATTGTGAGCACGGCTGTTTGTCTCGATGTGCTCTGTGATTGGCTGGCAACCAGTACAGGCTGTACCCCGCCTCCTGCCTGTTGACAGCTGGAATAGGCTCCACAGCACTTCCGTGACCCTTGTGAGGATAAGCGGCTAAAAATGGGTGGATGGATAATTCAAAGGATTGGCAAATCCTAGAAACAAAAAAATTAGTTCAGAATAATTTGAGTTTGTCAAGTCAAAGACAGACTGCTTTTTTTTTGACAGACGACTTTCAACAAAATGACCATTTGCCCAGCCTTAAGAGTGTGAATATCATGAAAGCAGATACTTATTGATTTTCAGAGAATCTTCTGCACCTACTGATATCTTGTATGGCATGTAGGAATAAAAAAAAATCTACATATAAAATATAGAATATACAAAAACATGGATTAATCTGGTTAGTCAAATTGGACTGCTATCATTTTGAACACTATTCTATAAAAAGTGTCAAGGTGCTGTTTTTTGAGACAAAATTAGTTTGATTCTTGTTCACCTTTGACAAATTTAAATTTTTCATCCAAACGCCAATATATTCTGCAAGGTTTTATTCCTAAAAAGTAGATTCTCATCTTGGAGACTACTCCGTTTCATCTAGCAGGTACTGTTGATGCAGTTTCTTGATTAAATAATTTTGTCAGGAATCAAGCCAGGGTGTGGCCAGTAGAGGCTGAATTTGACTCTTCCAAAGCCGTCCAAAATCCCAAAGAGATGGACCCCATTCCATTCTCGAAGAGATTGCTCACATTCCCTCCCAATACCGAGCCAAAGTTTTTCCAGAATTCACCCCACACACACACACACACACACACACGCACACAATCAACCTCCACCTCGCTCTTTTGACACACAAACACTCACACTCAATGTCCATCCTGCTTATTATATTAAGTCACTCCCATTCCGCAGGAATAATAAAACATTATTGGCCTCTGGTGGCCAATTTATTGAAGTCAGCTTTCAAAAAACTGTTTAACCATTCATGATTTGAGAAGGGGTCCCAATTACTTTTCCACATATGGCCAGATAGGGCTTTTTTTCATTTATCAATATTTTGTCGACATCATCTATCCTCAATAAGGTTGGAGGTATGCTGGAGCCTCATGGCGAGCGAGAGGCAGTGTACACCTTGAACTGATTGCCAACCAATCGGAGGGGGTTTTCTTCCACTTAATGAATAAAATAATTATTTAGACATTGGATTTTGTATAGGGCAGGAGCACAGTTCTGAGGACTGCGGCACAAATCATGCCACTCCTTTGTGGAATTTGCATGTTCTCCCCGTGCCTCTAAGGATTTTCTCCAGGTACTCCAGTTTCCTCCCATGTTCCAAAATAATGCATTGTAGGTTAAGTGACCACTAATGCCCCATAAGTGTGCATGTGTGTGTGTGTAAATGATTGGTTTACTATAGCATTTCCTGCAATTGGCAAGCGACCAGTTGAGGTTGTACCACCACCTCTCGCCCAGACTCATCTGAGAGAGGCACCAGCATGCCCATGACTTCTGTGAGGACAAGCAAAATTGATGGAAGGATGGATTAACTTTTCATGTACTTGCTTGTTTTGGAAATGCTTGATGAATTATTAGGCATGAAGAGAATAAACAAGACTCAAGTGTCCAGATAGCCTTAGATTAATCACTCTGAGCCTGACATAAATAGTAATAAAGCAGCCTCTACTAAGATAATCATATGGAGTTGGCACTTACCTCAATTACACTATCAGCAATCCTATTCCAATTAGTTGTTTCAACAAATTAAACAATCGAGTGGTCTTTTAGTCTAGTCACTGTTGCCAAAACCAGTCACTTATGGATCGGATATTTGCAGTTAAATTATTACAGAAGGTATTACACAAATTAAAAAATACATATCTGAACCACTAGCTAATTGATTTGAAGTTATACATTTATATTTCTTCCAGCAATGCTACCAATTAAAATCTCACATACAGTCATTTTATACAACATCGAAGCACTCCTCAAGTCTGAGGAACCAGAGCTATTATCACGGTCAATTTCAACCCCCATCAAAGCAAGTATAGAAAACAGAAGGCTTTTCATTGGTCTGTATGTCAAATGTAATTATTTAATAATCCATTGACTTGTACATAAATGCAAGACTGTCATTTACTATAGCATTCATGTTACCCAATACAATAGAAGGCATGCATTCGTGTTCCTCTTTCCTTTAGAGAAAATGTTCCCCGATATCTGAAAAAGGGGGATCGACAGTGCTCATCGTTAGTTTGCCATTAAACATTAAAAAAAAAAAAAGATGTGCGAGCACTTGGCAGCCCCATGATCTCCCACCTGGTTTCCCTCACAGAAGACAGAATGCCATCCGTGTTTTTATTTACTGTATGAATAAAAGGCAAAAAGCATGAAAGCAGCAGCGGGTAGCCAATCTGTATTCACGTGTGGAACAACGCAGATAAAGAGACTTTGTAATCGTCAGCAATGTATAATTAATGACTTGGTGCCTCATGGAGGGTACACATTTCTATAAGAATTCAAACAAATCTTGAAACGATAAATGCATGCAATTGGAAAAATTAATACAATGGGCACAAAAAAGGTCATAATAATAGTACATTAAAGAGAAAATTAAAAAGAAGTGCAAAATCCTAGGAATAAAGAATTACATTTCTAAGTTAAAGGGCAGCATCTCAGGTGTACGTTTCCCTTATTCTTGAGAAATGCCTAGTTCGAATCTCATTTCAGGTCCTACTGAAGTTTGCATTCAATTTCAGAAACATTCATGTCAAATTGATTGAAGGTAAAACTAAATGGTTTGTTGTTTGTCTACATTTGCTTTGATTCCGAACCAGCCCATGGTGTAACCTGTCTCTCACTTGAAAGCAGCTGCTATAGGCACTAGCTAACCCGGATTTGTATTTGTGGTACTTTGAGCTTGTCACATTTTTTCTCTTATTACTTAGTATCCATCCTTCAATCCATCCATTTTCCGAGATGCTTCTCCTCACGAAGGTTGTGGTAGTTGCAGAGCCTATCCCAGCTCTCTTCAGGCAGGAGGTGGGGTACAACCTGAATTGGTTGCAAGACAATCGCAGGGTACATACAGACAAACAGTCGCACTCACTATCACACATAGGTGCAATTTCGAGTGTCCAATTTATGTGTTTTTGGGATGTGAGAGGAAGCCGGAGTGCCTGGAGAAAACCCACAGAGGCACAAGGAGAACATGCAAACTCCACACAAGCAGGCCAGGACTGAATCCGGGTCCTCAGAATTGTGAGGCCAATGCTTTAAAGCTGTACCACCATGCCTGGATTAGTCTAGTCAACTAAAAAGCACTTCTACTTGCACAAAAATTCATGTTACGAAATGACTTCCGGAATTAATTTAATAAAAGGTACCACTGGAATTGCTGTGTCTACAATGTGGAGGATAAGGACCCCACCCAATCAATCGAGGTCAGAACCAAAGTAGGAACAGGACGTGCCCTACGCCGAGCAACCCAGGGTAGCTTGCCTGCAGAAACCCAATGGTACCCGTCCACCACTGCCCCAAGAGAAGGCAGAAAACGGGGCAGACATATTTCCAGGTCACAAATATACCAAAAAAACAATCTGATTCCATTAAGAAGTGCCTCCTCTGCTTACATGTTGGCCATGTTGAATGTGGTGCATTGAGGCGGCAGATATATTTTGATTGATATATATGTTGTTTACTATTCACACTGAGAGAGAGCAGCATGGTGGGAATTTTGAACACAGGCACCAGTCCCTAGAGTTATTTTTAGTGAAGTAAAAGTTTTTTTTTTGTCAATCCATTTGTTTTTGGAGCAAGGAAGCACACAAATTCCTTGTTGCTCATGAAAGCAACTCGTCTATGCATTGTACGTCAACAATGTCAGCATGACCAAGCATACCAAGTTTTGATATGGAATGGCATATTATATGGAGGTGGAAATGTGCAACTCAAACTTTTTCAAGCTTTTTAAAAATATGTATTTCCAATAACTCTGGACTTTAATGGGTGACAAAAACTCCTCTTCTTCTTTTCCTTTCAGTTTGTCCCATTAGGGATTGCCGCAGTGTTTTTTTCCATCTAACCCTCTCTCGTGCATCTTCTTCTCGAATATCCACTGTCCTCATGTGGTCCCCAAGTCCACCTCGCCCAACCAGTCCCCATGGGATGTGCGGTTCAGGGTTGTGTTACAGTTCTTTTTCTTTATCATTCAGCTTGTCCCATTAGTCAGCTCTCGAACCGTGTCTCCAAAACATCCAACTTCGGCTGTCCCTCAAATTAGCTCTTATCTAATCCTATCCAACCTGCTCATTCTAAGTGAGAACCTCAACATCTTCATTTCTGCCACCTCCAGTTCTGCTTCCTGTTGTCTCTTCAGTGCCACTGTCTCTAAGCCGTAAAACATGGCCGGCCTCACCACTGTTTTATAAACTTTGCCCTTCATCCAAGCAGAGACATTTCTGTCACATAACACACCAGACACCTTCCGCCAGCTGTTCCAACCTGCTTGGACCCATTTCTTTACTTCCTTACCACACTCACCACACTCATTTCTCTGGATTGTTGACCCCAAGTATTTGAAGTCGTCCACCCTCGCTATCTCTTCTCCCTGTAGCCTCACACTTCCCCCTCCACGCATATAAAGTGAAGAAAATAAGTATTTGAACACCCTGCTATATTGCAAGTTCTGCCAGTTAGAAATCATGGAGGGGTCTGAAATTTTCATCGTAGGTACATGGCCACTGTGAGAGAGATAAACTAAAAAGAAAAATCCAGAAATCACAATGTATGATTTTTTTAACGAGTTATTTGTGTGATACAGCTGCAAATAATTATTTGAACACCTCTCTATCAGCTAGAATTCTGACGCTCAAAGACCTGTTAGTCCGCCTTTATGTCCACCTTCACTCCATGTATTATCTTGAATCAGATGCACCTGTGTGAGGTCGTTAGCTTCATAAAGACACCTGTTCACCCCATACAATCAGTCAGACTCAAACTTGTAACATGGCCAAGACCAAAGAGCTGTCCAAAGACACCAGAGACAAAATCGTACAGTTCCACATGACTGGAAAGGGCTATGGAGAAATTGCCAAGCAGCTTGGTGAAAAAAGGTCCATTGTCATTAGAAAATGGAAGAAGTTAACATGACGGTCAATCTCAATTGGAGTGGAGCTCCATGCACGATATCACCTCGTGGGGTCTCAATGATCTTTAGAAAGGTGAGGAATCAGCCCAGGACTACACAGCAGTACTTGGTCAATGACCTGAAAAGAGCTGGGACCACCGTTTCTAAGGTGACTGTTGGTAATACACTAAGACGTCATGGTTTGAAATCATGCATGGCACGGAAGGTTCCCCTGCTCAAACCAGCACATGTCAAGGCCCGTCTTAAGTTTGCCAATGACCATTTTGATGATACAGAGGAGTCATGGGAGAACGTTTTGTGGTCAGATGAGACCAAAATGGAACTATTTTGTCATAATTACACTAACTCTGTTTGGAGGAAGATGAATGATGAGTTCCATCCCAAGAACACCATCCCTACTGTGAAGCATGGGGGTGGGAGCATCATGCTTTGGGGGTGTTTTCCTGCCCATGGGACAGGCTCGCTCCCTGGTCCGTTTACATCATTTCACCATGGCCAAAGCTGATGGCACCAATGAGTCGGAGTTGAAAGATGGGAAGAGAGAAGGTGGATAGCCATGCATGACATGGAAGGGAGGCATACCGGTAGATGCAGAGGGAATGGGGTTATGGCAGTACTCGACACAATTTAGCTGCTGACTCCGTGAGTTTGGGTCACGAGAGGCCAGGCATTGGAGACCAATTGCCAGGTCCTAGTTAACCCATTTGGTCTGGCTGTTGGAGTCTGGATGATGGCCTGAGGAATGACTCTCGGTAGCCCCTATGAGTGAGCAAAATTCCTTCCAGAAACGGGAGACGAATTGGGGCCCCTGTTGGAGACCACATCGGTGGGCTAGCCATGATACCTGAATACGTTGTAGGAGCTCGGCCATCTGCTTGGTGGAGGGGATTTTAGTTAGTGGGATAAAATGAACCATTTTGGAGAAGCGGCAAAGCCAGAAGACCGGTCACGAAATCCAGGGAAATTTGATGTTGAGGAACAGGCAGAGGACCTAATTCTTCTAAGGGGCATTGCTGGGAGGGTTTGTTTGCTGTGCAAACCGGGCACGCATTGACATACTCCCTGACTTCCTTTTTTATATTCGGCCACCAAAAACCTTGCTCTATTACGACCATGTTTTAGCCATGCCCGGGTGACACACAGTGCGATTGGTGTGGGCCCAGTCAATTACCCTTCCCCTAAGCAGGGGAGCGACATATAGCCTGTCATCCGGGCAGCCTTCAAGGCAGCATTTTTGGGTTTCGATTTCCCAGGTGAAGACTAAGATGAAACAAGCGTTGGGGAGGATAAAGGCATGGTTGGACTCAGTTCTCTCCCCATCATACATACGCGACAGGGCATCGGATTTCCCGTTCTTTGTCCCCGGCCGATAGGTCATTATGAAGCAAAACCGCGTAAAGAAGCATGCCCACCTAGCTTTCGTGGCATTAAGCCTTTCGGCTGATTTAATATATTCAAAATTTTTGTGGTGCGTTAGTACCAAGAACAGGACCTGCGTCCCCTCTAACCAATGTCTCCACTCCGACATAGCTGTCTTGACTGCGAGCAGTTCGCGGTCTCCGATGTTATAATTTCGTTCCGCCGGAGTTAGCTTTTTGTAAAGGAATGTGCAGGGGTGTAATCTTCCAACCTTGGGATTTCTCTGTGAGAGAACCGCCCCGATCCCACAATCCGACGCATCGACCCTGACAACAAGCTGCCTATCTGGATCAGGCAATGTCAGGACCGGAGCTGAAGTAAAGCTGGCCTTGAGCTTACAAAAGGCCACATGGCATGCCGGATTCCAAACGAAAGAACTGTGGGGTGAGGTTAGCACAGGCAATGGGGCTGCCACGGTACTAAAGTTTCAGATGAATTTGCGCTATTAATTGGCAAACCCGATAAACCTCTGTACCTCGTAGTAGAGCATAGGTAGTAGTAAGAGTGAGCCGCCTCGACCTTGCAGGGATCCATGCATATCTCCCCCTCCACCAAGACAAAGGCCAAGAATGACACGGAGGGTAGATGCAACTCACACTTTTCTGCCTTGACATGCAGGTCGTGACGCAACAACTGCTGTAACACTACATGAACGTGCCCGACATGGGATTTCTCATCCGGGGAAAAGATCAGGACGTCATTTCGGTAAACAAAAACATATATGTTAAGCATTTCGCATAAGACGTCATTGACAAAATTCTGAACGACGGCTGGTGAATTCGTGTCCGAAGGGGATCACCAAGTATTCATAGTGTCCCGTGGGCGTATCAAATGCAGTCTTCCACTCATCCCCCACCCTTATCCGCACCAGGTGGTAAACATTCCTCAAGTCCAGTTTGGAAAACATCTTGGCCCCCTTCAGCAGTTTGAAGGCCGTGGCAATGAGGGGAAGAGGGTATCTGTTCTTTATAGTGACATTGTTCAGTCCCTGGTAATCGATGGAGGGCTGCAGCGTCTAGTCCTTCTTTTCCATGTAGAAGAAGCCGGCCCAGGCTGGTGACAACGATGGCCGGATCAGTCCTGTAGCCAGCAACTCTTCTACGTATGCCTTCAAGGCTTGATGCTCTGGACCTGAAAGAGAGAATAATCTCCCACGAAGGGGTGAGGAGCTGGGCAGCAGGTCAATGGTGCAGTCATACGGCCTGTGGGAAGGAAGTGACTTGGCCTTACACTTGGAAAATACTTTACTCGGGTCATGGTGACAGGAGGTGACTGAAGAGAGGTGCAGATTATGGCCTGGGATCTTAAGAACATGGAAGCTGATGCGTTCCTTGTGTGAGTCCTGAAATATCAGGGTGAGTGCCTGAATTTGGTGGGTTATTTCATTGAGGAAGCTGTCATTTACCCCGTAAGCCTTATGGGGGTGTTGTACTGTGAAGGTCCTCAGCCCCATGCTTTTGACCAGCTGAGAACTTAAAAGATTGGCGTCCGAACCTGAATCTATGCATGCCGTCGTCTTGAGTGACTGCCCTCCTGAACACAAGATGACACAAGGAAGTGTTTGGTCCGAACTGTCCTGAACTGTCCAGGTTGAGATGCACCCTCGTCCAAGTTTGGGGTGAGGTTCCAGCTACTTTGACTGGAGAGCAGGTCACAGTGTGCCCCGACTGCCCGCAGTAGAAGCAGAGCACCCCCCCCACCCCCAACCCCCACCCCCCCCCTCTGCTGGCGTAGACGTTCCTCGGGCGACAAGTGGGGGTGGACCAGCTACCTGGGTTTCTCCGCTCCAACAGACATACCTTGAGGAGTCTTGGTGTCCCTGATACGTGTTGGTGTGTCCCTCTGGCAGGGCTGTCCTTTACACGTTCCATGAGTCTTGTCTATTTTGAAAGTCAAAGCGATGAGTACTTCCAGGTCTGTCGGCAAGTCCAGCGGGATTAGATGGTCCTTTACCGCGGGGGCCAGAATGCATCTAGGAGTGCCCTGTTGTTCCAGTGGCTCCCGGCTGCCAGAATGCGGAACTCGATCACGTAATCAGAGACTCTGCATCAACCCTGCTGTAGCGTAATCAGCGAGGTCGCTGCCTTGCGTTCAGGGGATGCATACTGAAAGACCTGCACCATGGCCGTGACGAAGGACACCCACATGTCTGTGCCGCAGCTCAATTCCGCAGTAGCCCAGGCATCTCCCCTCGTCATGAGGTGGGAGATCACAAATGCAACTTTTGACCAATCGCTGGTAAAGGCGGCAGACTGCAACTCAAAGTGCAGCTCACATTGGACGACCAGCTGGAGGGCTCCTTCAAGTTCAGCGACACGTTGTCCTTGGAGATGGAGAGCGTGGCGCACCGGATCCGAGTCAGCTGGGTCCATGTTATGGCCAGATCGTTCTGTCATGGCCAGAACTTGAGGCTGAACCCAAATGCACAACTCATGAAGCTTAGGAGCAGTTTGGGAAGCGTCTTTATTCAGTTCACGGTCAAAACACCAGCAGGCAGTCCACGGAGGCAGCAGTAGCAGAATCGGCAGTCGTGAAGGTCAAGAACGAGGCAGGTTTCGGTACATGGGATAACAAGAGCATGGACAAGGAGTTGCAGAAAAGTGACAGAAGTACAACGATCTGGGAATGACCAGTCTGCACGTGTGGCCATATAGCTGTGAGCCGTAATTACTGGAACGAGGCACTGGTGTGCACATCTACTGATTGAGGCGGGTGCGCACAGGATGGCCGTCACACTCTTGCTAAACTGTCTTATTTGATATACAGTAAATACATTTCCCCTCTCCCTCCAAAAGCCGTCACCTTATCGGGGTGGAGGGATTCATGTGTGACATGAAGTAAAGTAGTAAACAATTGGTTATTATATTCATATATGCATTTCAATGCCAATGCATGATAGTGCAGCGAGGTGCAGGTTTTTTTCCCCACTTGAGGTCACGCTAAAAACACGCTAATGCCTATTTCTGGTGCATGTGCTTTCCTTGAATGAGGTGAAGAACAGTCCTTGCAGATGCAGTGTAAAGAAGCAATTTTCTGCCTTGAGCTTTGACATTGTTTCTCACATTGACACACTGACTCCTGGCAATCTAGCCACCAAAAAGTATTTTGGGAACCTGGATTTCATTACAATATTTTTAACTATAATATTGCAGTTGTAGAAAATTAAATTAAATATTGCCCTTTAATTGCATTTGTTTCTGTCGATATTGTTATGGGTGTCTGCATTAGCTATTCGTCGTGCTAAGGTTGGACCTTAATTTATTTTAACTGTGGCTTGTGCTTCATACTGCAGATTTCTTTGTACCCTAATGCCATATGGAGACCAACCAAATGTACTTGTATGTGTAGAGCTTACTGAGTAAAATTTGTTTTTCTTTAAGAATAAGATTAAAATTTACCCAACGAGAGTCATTGCTGAAATATTTATATCATTTAGCCAATAAAACTATCAGGCACATTTTATGGTTGAAATTCAGATTCATATATAGCTCAATGCTTGTTATATAAACAAAAGAGTATGTAACAATATATAAGTATGAAACAAAATAAGGGAAGTGCTTTTGCCCAATGAGCGAATGACCCTGTTTCTGCACCACATCCTCCTTCTAGGGCTTATCACAGAAATTGGAACAGATAGGGCACAGGGGCACCTAAGGAATATCTTTGTAAAGATGAGCATGTGGGATGGATAGTTGGATGGGTGAATGGTGAATAGACAAATCGATGGACAAGTCAATTGTGTGATGTTGGAAGTGGAAGATTAGTAAAGCCCCAAAAGTGTAACCAAATGTGATATGCAATTGAATCATAAATTTGGGGGAGAAAACCTGCTACTTTACTTATCTGCTGGTTATTGTTTTGTAAAGTAAGATTGCAAACCTGTAACATTATCTTTTCATCCATGAGTGTGACAGAGATCAATGTGATAAACAGTTGAGTGTTCATCCATGCATCCGTCCGTCGGTCCATCCATCCATTTTTTGACCCGCTTATCCTCAAAAGGGTCCTGGGAGTGCTGGAACCAATCCCACCTGGCAGGGTACACCCTGAACTGGTTACCAGCCAATTGCAGGGCACATACAGACAAACATCACCAACTCACAATCACACCTAATGGCAATTTAGAGTTCTCAATTAAAGCATGATTTTTGGGTGTGGGGTGAAACCGGAGTGCACAGTGAAAACATACATAGGCATGGGGAAAACATGCAAACTCCACACAAGCGGGGCCATGAATGACTTTATTAACATTGTTTTTTTCTGTAAAAGGAAATATTTTTAGCGTGTCAATTTGCCTGATATAAAAAAAAAAAAATCCTCGTTTGAACTGTAAACATTTTTCATCCATCCATTTTCTTAGCCGCTTAACCTTATGAGGGTTGCGGGAGTGCTGGAGCCTATCCCAACTATCAATGGGCAACCAATCGCAAACGCCTCAACTCTGACAATATTCAAATCCAGGCCAACAGTTTTATTACAGTTTCTCTCAGAGGTCCGTTATCATTGAAACCATAAAAATCTTTAATCCCCTCATCATATTTACACATCAAATTCATGAACTAGTTTTAGAATCAGAAATCAAGGGTGATGGGTTTTTCAACTACTGACGCTTGCAATGTCTCAATGTTATTTAATGGTATGACAATTTTAAATTTTTGTACGGATTTTAACAACAATCATGGAAGTTGACAGGCATGATTGGCCTTCGCGGGCCACATAAAATCATGTAGTGGGCCAGATCTGGCCCCCAGGCGTTGAGTTTGACATCTATGGGTTAGATGGTCCCGGTTTAAGTGAGTGAACTATACAGACATATCTTTAATGATGAGAGTCCTCATTACAAAAAATGCTGTAGTGTGGTGTGTGTCTATGTGATAAACAACTGTGCCAAGTGGGCTAAAATAATTAAGTGCAGCATGCTGGCCAATCATATTTCCTGAACACTAGTGTGAAAAAAGTGTGCCGTAAATGTCACTGCAGACCCATGATCATCACTACCGCTCACACAGTGCCGATCCTCGCTTGAATGACAACGGGTAGGAGATGCCCTTTTGAAATCACTTTTTCGCTGATAATTCATGTCTCTTTCTTTTCCTGCCCTGTTTTTAGAAAGCAGTTGTCGGGGAGAAAAAAAAAAAAACCTTAAAAACGCATGTTTAAGATTATATCTTAATCAAATCATCCAAATTGGAGGCCCCATACCTCAGTGGTTAAAGCATTGGTTTAGTAAACTAGGGGTTGTGAGTTCGTATCCCACTGGGGCTTTCACTCCCCAAGAGGGCTTGTGTCAGGAAGGGCATCTAGGGTAAAAACTGTGCCAAACAAATATGAGAGTTCATCTGAGATATCTTGATGTGGCAACCCCTAACGGGACAAGCCGAAAGAAACTTACTTTTAATTGGAGACACTAAATTGCCCCTTGGTGTGATTGTGAGTGGGACTGTTGTCTATGTGCCCTGCCATTGGCTCGCAACCAGCATGTACCCTGTTCCTGCCCGATGACAGCTGGGGTTGGCTCAAGCACTCCCGCAACCCTTTTTTTCATCACCTTTTTCCTCGATTTGAAACATTTACAAATGGGACCATTTTGGAGGAAAATCTACATTCAGAGACATTAAAAATAATATTTTAAAACTGCCCTCACCTGTCTCATTCCAGCATATCATGCAAGACTTTAGCTTCCTCATATGAGTGGGCAGCCCTCTTCGTCAGTGGTTGTTTTCCCTTATGAGCCCGACCTACATGAGCCATGCCTCCTAATAACTAACTTAGTAGACACTCACACCACTCACCGTATATATTTTTCTAACTAATCACATATGGCAACATATACATATCAAATGATTATTCGAGGAATGGTTGGGAATGGGGTAGGTAGGGGGGGTGAGTGTTGTTCAGCACATCTGTGCTGTTTCCCAGTCCGTGCGCCCTGCCTTCCCCCCTGCATTTTAAATGCATCACACACATTCATCCCCACATTTTTAATGCACCACATACACCCATATTTAGGGGACAGTGAGTCGTGGGTAAGGGGTATTTGTGTTGTGGGAGGAAAGGGTAGGGTAATTTGTCATTGGCAGTCAGTAACCTGGCAGTCAAGGTAACGGGGCGGGGGGGGGGGGGGGGGGGGTTCTAATTTAGCTGCATTGAGGTGCTCCCCTGGGCTAGATGATTGCTTTGCATTGGGCCTCCCCTTTCATGATCCACAGCTGCTCCCAGGGTTCCTCTCCTTAACGTTTTCATTACGGGTGCCCTCTGTCCTCCTTTCCAACAAACAAGGGACATTCTCCCACCCTCAGGCAGGGTGGGAATTGGCAGCATCATTGGCCATGCAATTTGGGTGTGCGTCTGGGTCTCCTGGGGTTGGAGAGGCGGTGTTGTGGGGGAGTGGTGGCTCAGGGGGTTGCATTGGCTCTGTGCGGCCCCCACCGGGTGGTCAGATGCCAGGTCGGATGAGTTGATCTGATGGACTGCCCTGAGTCCCTTGATGTGAGACAAGCCCCATCACAAGTCTGCTCTCTGGTAGAACCCTGGGTCTTATTCTACCCCTCAATTGATTGGATGGGGTCCTCAGTTGTCATCTTTGTGCATGTAAAATGGTGTTGATTCACTTGTATGTGTATGCAGGCACAAACCCTCTCTCTCTCTTTCACTGAGTGTGGGGCTGCTCACTTATTGTGGCAATAAAGTCATGAATATGCAAATTGCTTGTGTATTGTCCTATAGACTTTTATAATTCACTTTGTCAAGCCTACCACACTTCACTTGTACAGCCAGGTTCACGACCCTTATCCTGCATGCTTCTGTTCCCGGCCTCAGACCTAGGGGAATCTGAGTTGGCACAAATGATATACAGGCGGTAGGCACTGTGGATCTGTGAACTGTGAACGGTGAGGAACAGACAAATTAGTCCGTGTGTCTTGTTCTGCAACTTGTGTTTTTATTAACTGCACATCATCAAGAATATTCATATATACAACATATCACCAAAACAATATAACACAGTCCAATATATATTTAATTCATATGGCTCAAAATACAGAAATCTTTTCCTCACAATCATTCAAAAATATTCTTCAGCAAAACGAAAATAAAATAAAGTGCCAAATAATATCCCTTATTTAGATGTCTGTGTGTGTGTGTTCAAAGTTAATACTTAATACAAAGTACGTGTCTTCAAAAAAAAACTAATACATTTCCTAAATCATTTGTCATTAGCTCCAACACAATGTAATTAAAGTAACATCAACACGATGCTCTCATTCGCAAATGCATACCAACGTGCTCGAGCATACACCTGCACACCATGTGCGTTCTCTTATGTAACACAATGGCAACTAGTGGCGTTCGCCATTAATCAACTTACTGAAACAATAAAACTACTTATCTCAATCATATCGCGACCACAGAAAATGTCAAACATATAACTAATAGTTAAATCAATAAGCTGAGTCTTTGTCGCACTTCAATTCACAGGGGGAGGGGCAGGAATGTCATCTACTGACTACTTGGCCAAATAACTGAAATCTGTCCTTGTCCTGTTCTACCTTGTCTTGTCCTCTTACAGGGAGTACGACTACAGCCCCCTCCAATACTCATATTTAATGTTTCATTGTTCTGTGTGCCTTTGTGGGTGGCTCAGCTGGAAACGGTTGGCCAGACAGTTCTGAGGTCCCGGGTTCAATCCCGGCCCCGCCTGTGTGGAGTTTTCATGTTCTCCCCATGCCTGCAAGGGTTATCTCCAGGCACTCCGGTTTCCTCCCACATCCCAAAAACATGCAACATAAATCGGACACTCTAAATTGCCCCGAGGTGTGATTGTGAGTGTGGCTGCTTGTCTCGATGTGCCCTGCGATTGGCTGGCAACCACTTCAGGGTGTACACCGCCTCTTGCCCGATAATAGCTGGGATAGGCTCCAGAACTCCTGTGACCCTTGTGAGGATAAGTGGCAAAGAAAATGGATGGATGGATGGATGGATGGATGGATATAAATACAGGGAGTCCTCGCTCTACAACTGAGATCCGTTCCTGCAGTGGCGACCTAACTCGATTTTCGAATTAAGTCGGATTCCACCATTAAAGTCAGAATTGACATCAAAATACTTTGTATAAAAAACAAATACATTGAAAGAAACAAGTTGATGTACTTAGCATTACTGCTTGGAGGTGGAAGGAGAAGATGAAAGGGAGGCTGAACTTAGCTATTGCGAAGAAACATGGTCCTCAATCCTCTCCATCTCAACATGTATGAAAGAACCTTGTTTTGTGATCATTGTATCCATCACAGGAACGGAACCCTTAACATGTGCTAAAATACAGGCTTTGTCTTTAATAATTGTCACCACGATCAACCGACTGAAGCCATGGTTGTAGTGGCGTCTCTCCTTTCTTCAGTCTTTTAATGATCTTGAGCTTTGTTTCCATGGTAATGGATTTTCTTTTGGCTGCAGAAGCATTGCAAAAAGACACAGCTTCCTTCTTTGGGGCGATAATGTCTAAAAAGGAGATTGAAAAATGCGAACATAGTCCAGGCGCACATACATGAGGACTCCCTATATATATATATATATATATATATATATATATATATATATATCCATCCATTTTCTTTGTCGCTCTTCCTCATCAGGGTCGAGTGCTGCAGCCTATCCCGGCTGTCAACGGGCAGGAGGCAGGGTACACCCTGAACTGGTTGCCAGCCAATCGCAGGGCAGATAGAGACAAAGAATTGCACTCACAATTACAACCAGGGGCAATTTAGAGTGTCAAATTAATATTGCATGTTTTTGGGATGTGGGAGCAAACTGGAGTGCCCAGAGAAACCCCACGCAGGACATGTAAACTTCACATAGGCGGGGCCGGGATTGGAACCGGGTTATCAGAAATGTGAGGCCAACGCTTTACCATCTGAGCCGCCATGCCTCTCTCTCTCTCTCTCTCTCTCTCTCTCTCTCTCTCTCTCTCTCTCTCAAGGTATATATATATATATATATATATATATATATATATATATTATATATATATATATACACATTATGACCTCTCATAGTATATTTGTTTCACTGTCACTGCCACATATTTTTGCACTCAAGTCTCTCAAAGTTATACATTTCAGTGATCATGGTCAAGAAATCATTGTTTTCCATACAATCCACAGACATGGCTTCATGAAATCCCTGATAACCTTACTCGACACATGAAGGAACAAATCAAACTAAGGATCAAATAAAACTCAGCTTGTTTTACCATATAGTACCCTTTTTATACCTTTACCTTTACTTTTTTACCTTTTTTTTAATCTTTTTTTCATTTGTTTGCTTTTGGGGGTTAGAATGCACGAGCCACAAATAAAAAGCTCCAATGGCTCATTAATTTACTGGTTTAAAAAAAAAAAAAAAGGTTTATCCCCCTTCCCTAAATGAGCCGTTGCTCCAACTCCCAGAGACAAATTCCTTGTGTTTTTGACATACTTGGCAAAATGAAGATAATTCTGATCTCTAATTCAATAATGACTCAGGTATTAATATTAACATTGTTTGTTGAATTAGTATTCATTGGTCAATTCAAATTAATTATGACAATGTGATCAAACTTACACTGTCCTGCTAAATTGGTTGCATTTTTAGCTCATATGCGGTATCAGCATTTGTTGGTGGTGACCACAAATAGATGATGACAAGAAGACGAAGAAACACCTTAATGAAAAGCCCTTAATGCTGGTTAAGCCAATTTTAAGCCAAGTTTGCTGGATCTCATAAAGCTTCCCAGGAACATGAGTTAGCAGGAGGAAAACAAGGGTTTGTACCAGAGTAGGACTGGAAAGCACTACACCACATACACAACCTGGAATTCTACCACCATTGTCCTGACCATCTATTCACTTCTCTGGATAGATCAATCCTAAGCAAACGAGTTTGGGGATTGCTGTCATGACAAGCACGGACTACCTCACAGCCACGACGTTGGTCGCTCACCTCAAAAATTGAGGAGCAGATCATGGTTTATTCGGACTCAGTGTCCCCTGCCTTCCCCGAGACGTGTGTGAACTTCTGCTGGAGGTGGTAAATTGAAACTCCAGTTAACAGGGGATTCTGCCAGAACCTCACATTATGTTTGGGCAAAGTAGGTTGGACCAGCATTTTCCACCACCATAGGAGCCTATTCACCACCAGATAGTTATAAAGTTGACAACTCTGCCCTCCTCTACACCTAAGTGTCCAAGACATATGACCACAAGTCCGATGACATGACCACAATGCTTATCATTGAACTGGGACCAAGGGTGTCCTGATGTATAGTGCACATGTAGACACCATAATGCTTGAACATGGACAATTTGTGGTGAGCACAGAAGTTCAATAACAGAACACCACACAGGTTCTGATTGGGGTCGGGACAGTTCCACCCAATCACACCGTGTCAGGTTTCACTGTCATTGCCCATGTGAGCACTGAAGTCCACCAGCAGAATGATGGAATCCCCAGTGGGAGTCCTCTCCAGCACCCTCTCAAAAGAATAAAAAGGATGGGCTCTCTGAACTGGTGTTTGGTGTATAGGTACAGACAACAGTCAGGACCCGTCCCCCAAATGACGGCGGAGGGAGGTTACCCTCTCATCCAAAGGGAGGAACCCCGATCTATAGGCTTTGATGTCACGGCCCATCGGAACGGGAGTAGAACCCAAATGCAGGACTCGGACGATGCAAGGTAGTTCGGGGAGAAACGTTTATTATTCCGTGGTCGGGGATCGGGCAGGCAGTCAGGGGCAGCAGCGGTAGTTGGGACGTCGGGCGAAGAGAGCAGGTGAGCGGGCAGGCAGGAGTCGGTACACAGGAGAATGATCAAAGCAGGCAGAAGTGTCAAAGGAGTCAGGCTTACGGGGTTGGTCGGAGAACAGGCGAAGGTCTGTACACACGGGTTGTCGATCAGGGATACGTGAGTACTCGAACGGGACATGAAGCTCAACGAACTGGCGCGGACCAGTCGTCATCGAGGTCATATAAATACACAGGATAATCAACCCGCATGAGGCGCAGGTGTGCACCTCCCAATCAGCGCAACCGCGCGGGCACCCGCACAGCCCGGGCTGGAGAGGCAGGATCATGATATTTGGGGCACAGGGCAATAAGTACACCCACACAAATTCAACAACAAACTAGAATAGTCCAATTGCCTTCATTCAGCCTTCATTGAGTACCATTACCATCACCAAGATGACTTACAATTTACACTCATGAAGACATCCCAATTTTTTTTTTAATCAAACATGGGCATTTTTTTATCTTTGACCTCCTAGTGTTTTGTCATCAGGTGCTGCATTAGTTTGGATAGCTTAAAGCTTCATTTTTAGCACCTTAAGACACACATTAGATGTTGGTCTTCGGGTACTCTTTCAATGAAACCAAACTTGAGATAGCAGTCTTCATATTTTCTCATTTCAACCAGTTTGTGTTTTGCACTACTTAATCTACTCGTCTTCTTTTCCTTTCGGCTTGTCCCATTAGGGGTTGCCACAGCGTGCCATCTTTTTCCATCTAAGTCAAGCTCATGCATCTCCCCTCTAACACACAATGTCCTCATGTCCTCCCTCACAACATCCATCAACCTTTTCTTTGGTCTTCCTCTTGCTTTTTTGCCTGGCAGCTCCATCCTCAGCACCCTTCTACCAATATACTCACTCTTTCACCTCTGAACATGTCCAAACCATCAAAGTCTGCTCTCTCTAACCTTGTCTCCAAAACATCCAACTTTGGCTGTCCCTCTAATGAGCTAATTCCTAATCCTATCCAACCTGCTCACTCCGAGTGAGAACCTCCATTGCAAATAGCAGCTGGATGAAGCACTTTCAAACCCACGGAGAATGATGGTTGCAACTTGGCACTTAAAACAAACAAAAAAAAAGCATATTTCCACCCACTTCCATAATACTTCAACATGACCATCACAGCTGTTTTCACACTGTCTGAGTGTGTTCAAAACAAATAAATGGCTTCAAATCACTTGTGACCCGTATGATAAAAGTGACGTGTACAATACATCAATTCTGTAAATAGAAGTAAACAGACCTTTACACCTCCTGAAGCTGCAAATGGGAATTTTGGGGAAACCAGCCTGTTTAAATTTGCTACATGAAATGATTGTCTGTGATTTCTGTGTGAGTCATAAAATATGCTGGGACTGGTTTGGATCAGTGTAATACAAAAAAAATACTCCATTGAAAAAGGTATTTATATGGAATGTAATTTTACATGGTCTCATAAAAATACAATCACTCAAATATATCAACATAAAACCAGTAGAGCTAGGCTGGATCCAAGCCCACATGTAAATGCCCAACCTCATAGGCAGCACGTTGTTAAGAAAATCCACCCAACGGGCCAAAAAGGTCACCTAACTCTACCTCATCAGTATGCTTAAAATAGCCTTGCATTAACTGCAGTACATGTTGTACCAGTAAGTTGTACTGTACCTGAGAGTTTATCTCTTTTGAATCTCAACTAGCTGCATAATATTTTGTTGTATTATCACAAAGGAGGGTGGAACAGTTGGTAATGCGTTGGCCTCACAGTTCTGAGGACCCAGGTTCAATCCCGGCCTACATGTCTGGAGCTTGCATATTCTCCCCATGCTTGCAAGCCTGGAATAAAATGACCCTCAACATCATTTCATTTCCTTGGAGTCCTGTATGTGGGTCCAGTCCCATGACACTTTTTGCCTGATTTGCTCAAAGCACAAAATTTATTCATTTCATTTGATTGCTATGGACATCACTATTTCAAGTGACAAGTATTCCTTCTCTCTCTCTGTGTCAGTCTAGTTCCAAAAGGACACAAATAAAATGAATCAGAATGATTTGTGCAAAGGTATAATTATACAATAACAAAACCATGATTGATGGAACCGAAATAGTAATGTCCCATAAAACAAGACTGGTGGTCTAAAAGCGGCTATTTATCTATGCAGCTTTTAAATTGGTCCTTCCCTATTTCTGGCTCCTCTCAAGTAAATTACAAAAGTATTGTCACTGTTGTTAAAATCATTGATTTTCACTTCCCTCTTAGCTTTTGAGATAGATCGGTATCAATGTACCCGATTTAAACCTAAACGCACAAAATATTCTTGCAACCATCAGGGCATCACTTCTTTACCACCTCACAAGACACTCCTCAGCTCCAAGTTGAAGGGTCAATTTAACCCTAGATGGTGTTGAAGTGGGGGTGACATGCCCTGCACGTGTACATTCTTATTGCTCATGTGAAAAGAGGCAATGAGGACAATATGGGAAGAACAAAGAGGATGCCTCGCAATGAGTGGCACATGGACAAGACGAACTGCGACAAAGTGACAGAACATAGCCACAAATAAGAACAATACAGGGGTGCATTGTTTCAGTGTGTATCTTGTATATGCATATGTGCTTGGATATGCACAGCTGTTTCTCTCTAAAGTGGTTGTAAATAATATCAGGCTTCGCATTGGCCTCACAGTTCTGAGGATAGGGGTTCCTTTCCTGTCCCCACCTGCGTAGCCTGCGTGGGTTTTCTCTGGGAACTCCGGTTCCCCAAAACCTGGATTAATTGGAGCCTCTAAATTGACCCTCGCTGTGATTGTTGACCTCGTCTCCATGTGCCCTCCGATTGGCTAGCAACCAGTTCAGGGTGTACCCCGCCTCGTGCCCGATGATAGAGGAGAAAGGCTCCAGGACTCCTACGATAAGCAGCTCAGATGATTGATGGATGGATTCTTAGTATGTCTTTTCCATGAAAATGAACAAAAATACATTTTAAGGTCTTCAGAGTGCCCTTTTTCCGGTTCTTTTACAATTGGTCTGTCACTCAAGCTATCTTTACCATGCTTGCCACTGGAGAGCGTCTCATTAGGTTGTCACAATACACCAGAGGGATCTGTGAACAGATGTTCCAGGATGAGGCAGCTAATCACAGACGGCAAAATAAATGACTTTTGCAACATGATTGGATTAGTATGCATTTGTGAAAGTGTCAGAACTACTGCAATAAAGTAAAGACTTACCGCTGCTATGATTGTATAAAGACAAGAATGTGATGGGTTTGAGTTGTTGGGATCATTTATGCACTTGTATCTGCAGAGTTTTAAGGGAAATTGTACAACCCAAAGACAATTTTCCTTAGGTTTTTATTTTTTTTAAACTCTTGTGCACTTTTGTCTGTACTATTATTTGGGGGGGGGGGATGCATTTCAATGGGCCACCACCATTTGTTCTGTCAAAAAGTGGTGCTTTTACTTTTCATGCCTAAAATGTTAAATCATCAATAACCTTTGGGCATTATTACTCTTCCCCACATCAAACCAAGGCAACCTAAAAAATTGAGAGTTTGGAGAATATTTTTTTTTTTTTGACAAATGTCTTAACCATTGTCTGAAATTATATGAAAATGACCCATTTATGTACCTTCCAATGTAGTCTTGCCAACAACGTGACATACTTTTACTCATGTTGCTTTAAAACCCACCTTAGGACTAGCAAGTCAGCAAATAATGAAATGATAATATTAACTTGGAGCACTGGATATAGTACTCCTTCCTTTGGCACTTCTGCATGCTGCTGAGAACAGGAGACTCTTGAGGACACCACACCACAACCCCCTCTCCTCCATATCATTTCTGTGCAACGGATGTAGCCAAATTGTGACACACACACACCATATTCCTCTTAAAACCTCACTTAAAACTTAAGAAGACAAATGCATATCAACAAAAAATGAACAATCTGGCCTCAATACTGTAATTTGTTCCTTTCCATGGGCCAAACCATAATGACAGACACATTCTGATTTACATAAACTAAGAGTAGACACACACGAGCAAGTCTATACCATATCTAGGTTAACTTTTTCTGGCTAATCCACTCTGTTTTCTGTACCCTTAATCCCCTTCCCTGAATTTACACAGAGGGTGGCACACCCCATAATGTAATAGGATTCTTATTTCTTTGCATTGGTGTGAACAATGAAATGGAAAGAAGAAATAGGTGTATCAAAGGTTTGTTTTTTTTTTGGGTGGGGGGGTTCTTTTTGTTTGTTTCAATCCATATGCATTTTTTAAGTTGACCACATTTGTGAAATGCTGCTCAGTTAGGTATTTCCAATGGCAAAGATATATGATGTGTTTTTTTTTGTTTGTTTTTTTTTTCTGTGCCGGAGTGGTACTGATTATGTCAATGTTTTGTTTTCCTTCATTCAACAAATAGTATTAGAAAATGGTCCATGAATATGTTACTAAATGGAAATGTAATACACTGTTGGTGAAATTGAATTGGAAAAGTCTTTCGAAGTCCAATTGAAAAAATAAAAAAAATAAGCACCCAATTACTGAAATTAGTAAATATGTTCATAAACTTTAAAATAAGTAACAGCAGTGACCTGCTAGTTGCCAATATTCACTGCCACTTTGTACCACTTTGTCCCTTTGTAAATGGAATTACCTTATTGCATTATATCTGAGAAGGGGGGGGGTATTTATAAATGGAAGCAAATTAGGACCACATAGAAAGTTAACTGGTTGTAAAATAGTAACCGCACACTTGTTTAAAACTGCTGCAGGTGATTTATCGATTTATTAATTATTGATCACAAGTTAATAACATGATGTTCAATTCTTGCATTTTGTAATTTTATTTCAAGGCAACCTATGCATTGTTGTATTTTAAGACAACCTATGACCCCCAAAAAAAACTATATAACCTTAAAGTGGCCTAATTGTAAAGTGCCATCTTTCCTTTTCATTTAAATCACTGTGAATTGGTCATGGATAATCAAAATATCTATTTCATTTCATGTTATCATAACAGGATAAAGACAAGTTAATTATATAAAAGAATACTAAGAAGTATGGATCATATGCAAGAGTCCACTCAAAGCCTTTATTGATCTCATGCAGGCTGAACTGCTTTACTGGAACTATAAGCATTGATCAGCCAGTACTACTGTGGGTGAAACCAGCACATTGATCCAGCACAACACAGAGGGAGATTAGACTGCCATGAGAGAGAACACTGAGATCCAGCTGCATCCAAAAGGGCATTCCCATCTTCACGTGTTGGGGGATCCATCCTCCTACCACTGCTGCTCTATATCCTTTCCCTCCTCCCCCATGCTTTCTTCCTTCCCATTCTGCTCACTAGAGCATGTATTAGTATTGTGTCCCTCTGACCATGTGCTCCTTTCTCATAGTGAATGAGCCTTGACTGGTGCAAGGCACCACCCAAAACAACAGTGTAATTGTATCACCCACCTTCCTACTCGAAACAACAAAATCAATTTGTGTTTAATCATTTGCAATCATCCCAGTTGCAAACCAAAACATTCACACCAGCAGCCTGCTTTTATTATCCTTGTGTGAAACAAATATGTAACCACAACACATTCTGCATTTGTCATCTGCACATGTGTCAAACTTTGATGAATGACTCGAATCGAAGTAAGAGGCTGAGAAGTCCCAGCTGTCCTTTTGGAGCAATACACTCAAAAACTGACTGCTGCGAACCCACCCCACCCAGTTGTGGGGCACAGATACTTTGACCTCAGTGATTGTACTAAATCTAATGCATAAACATACTATATAGTAGCAATTGATAGATCTGCTAGCCTGCTGAATGAAAAGCACTGAATAGTTTAGAAATTAACCTTTATCTAAGCTGTTCCTCCTCAAAGATGATAATGTTTCATTCAGGTGCACAATAAAATGAAAAATATTAAAAACCGGCACTACTAGCACTAACTTTAATAGTTTTCTGCATGTTGTGATGTTACATCTTTTTATTTCAATATCTGACCAGAGTAGTAGTTAAGTAGGAGTACAGCAATCATCATTTCACCCGCATTTTCAAACCCAAGGGGATAGTCTGCAGAACATACCTGTTTGCCAAATGTACATAGGCTTAGTTCCCACTGCCACTTGTGCATCCATTTCCCAGATCAAGAGAAAGAGCAGTGCTAACCTCCACAGCAAGGGTACCCTTTTCAGCACCCCCAGCTTCCCAACAGCTCTGCTGGCCAGCCTCATGGCCACTGCGCAGCATGCACTGTACTTCCCAGTGCAGTCTGGAGATTTAAAAAAAAAAAAAAAAGCAAACCCACTAGGTGAAGGTGAACTAAAGTGTGTTTGTGCCTTCTTATGCTTTGCTTTTGTCCACCTCAGTCCGTCCAAGGAGAGGTAATCCTAGTCGATACAAGACTCAAGACTCCACTTGCTCTTCACTGTGTCTCTTTCCCTTCTTGCTCCTTATTGCGAGAGACTGAGGTTTGGCACCAATAACACAAGGAACAATAGAGTCCTAAACCCAGCCTGCTGTTGCTGCTGTATGCCGGGTTGATGCAGCACCTCCCTCCCTGCCTCCCAATCCCCACCCCACCCCCCCCTCAATCTTTCTCTCTCTCTCTCTCTCTCTCTCCTACACACACCCACCGTACTCATCCTCCTCCTTTCAGGTCCTCTTTTTCAGATAGACAGAGAAAATTGTTTGCAACTCCAATCCATATAGCAAACGTGTCAAACAGAATTTTTCTACTTTTGAGGATGGGTGATGAAAGCACAAACACATTTTTGGTCCACTGCTTTGATTTCTCAGACCACAACAACCACATTTATTGAGACCTGACAAAATGTTGCAATACCATAAATACATGCAGGTCATATAATGCAATGATTTTACGGTTAAGACATGGCACGTGTCTTTACCCTTTGCTGCATATTTACGATAAAGAGACAGCCCACCTAATTTGAGTAGAACGTTACCCTCACAGTTCTGAAGACCGGGGTTAAAATGCACGCCCCACCTCAGCTGTCATCGGGCAGGAACTGGGGTACACCCTGAACTGGTTGCCAGCCAACCCAAGGGCACATCGAGACAAATAACAGTTGCAGCATGTTTTTGGGAAGTGGGAGGAAACCGGAGTTCCCGGCTAAAACTCACGCAGTCACGGGGAGAACATGCAAAACTCCACACAGGCAAGGCTATGATTTGAACCCCAGTCCCCTGAACTGTGAAGCCAATTTTCTAAAGCCAGCTGTTCCCTGTGCTGCTGTATAGATAGATAGATTAGATATTCATCTATCTGTTTTCTGAGCCACTTATCCTCACAAGGGTTGTGAGAGTGCTGGATCATATCCCAGCTGTCATTGGGCAGGAAGCAGGGTACGCCCTAAACTGGTTGCCAGCCAATCGGAGGGCACATGGAGACAGACAACAGTCCCACTCACAATCCCACCTAGAGGCAATTTAGAGTGTCCAATTAATCTTGCATGGTTTAGGGATGTGGGCGGAAACCAGAGTACCCGGAGAAAACCCACGCAGGCACGGAGAGAACATGAAAACTCCACACAGGCAGGCCGGGATTGAACCCTGTTTTTCAGAAATGTGAGATGAGTGCTTTACAGCTGCGCCATCATCCCTGTATGTATTCATATACGACGTATATATGAAGCTGTTCTGTTATTTATTTTTTTCACTTTTGACAAGACCAATCCATATCACGCAAAGATTACTGATCTGAGTCTGAATTACTAAAAGAAAAAAGCATACCACTCTAGCTTTTAACAAATCCACAAATAAACATAAAATCAAATTCAAATGAATGTCAAGCATGGTTTTCATGCCTACTCTTCAATAACTCGAGTAAAATAAAAAAAGAAATGTAGGAATTGAATAAAATGTAACAAAGTGTAACATAAAATCCAATGCACAATAAGGACATGAAATAGTGATTTTGCTATTTTCTTCAATGCTATAACTTTGAGTTCTGGTAGCAATAAGAAACATGTCCAAATGAAAAAAAAAGATAACATAGATGACAGTGGAAATTGATGTCTACTCATGATTGACCAGGTTGATTTCTCACCTCCAGCTCTGTCTACTTTCAATTCAACATCACTTTATATATATATATATATAATATATATATATTATATATATATATATATATATATATATATATATATATATATATATATATATGTATGTATGTATGTAAACACCTCTTGCATTTTTCCACACAGCTGTTCATGTTGTGGAAAGGTTTTGAAACAAAACCAAGTAATTGACTCATGCTTTGTTCTTCCACAAATCTATGGTAAAATTCCATCTCTCTATTTTCTGACCCGGTGATTCTCACAAGGATTACGGGAATGCTGGAGCCAATCCTAGCTGTCTTCGGGGAGGAAGCGGTTTAGAGCCTGAGTGACTCAGAAAATAGAGGGATGGGAATGAATCCTGACCAAATCAGCAATATTGGAATACAACGAACAAAATTGGAACAAAAAGTCATATGTGAGAGGCGTGATGCACAAGATAAGGTAGGCTCATTCGAAAAAACAAAGGTGGTCACCCCTTTGGGAGCATTCACAAAAGTAGACGTCAGTCTTTGCACAACCAGCATTTTGTGGCACAACATGGTACTGCACTGATGATGGTACTGCAAATCTGGGCTACATTAATTAAGTGTTGAGTTTCTAGATTTTTACTTTGATTATTTTCCTGTCAGGGAAAAGAAACTAAACTATTATCCAAGCATCTTCAGTGAAAGTAAAACCCATCCATCCATTTTCCGTAATGATTATCCTCCTTGGGAGCCTATCCCAGCTGTCTTTGGGCGAAAGGCAAGGCACACCCTGAAGCCAATTGGAGGGGACATATAAAGAAACAACCATTCACACTCACAAAGCAACCATTTATGTTTTTGGGGTTGAGAAGAAAACTGGAGTACCCAGTGAAAACCCAGGAAGCCAAACTCCAAACAGGCCAGGCCGGATTTGAACCATGGTCCTCAGAACTGTGGGGCAGATGTGCTAACCAGTGGGCAATCATCTCACACAATATATAACATCCCTCAAAATGTGTTCAGTTTGGAGATTTTCGCAACTGCTACCAAGCTTTTCCTTTGTCCTGATCTCTCCATTGTTCCCCCACCCTCTCCCTCCTTCTTTGGCTTAAGAGTAGTAACCAGATTGAGGGGCCAAAGCAGTGGGGGCATGCTTTTAGAGCCCCAAAAGTCCCACCTCGTGCTGTCTGCTAGTACACCCCAAAAGAGGATTTAACTGGGTTATACATCCGATGCCAGTACAATCTCTAGGTAATCATACAAAGAAAAGGGGTCATGGTATCAAAAAAAGGTCTAAATATTTGTGAACATGCATACCTATGATTTCTCCACACGGTCTCATCACAGAGGGGAATCATATAATAGCCGAAACACAAACAGCAGAGTATTGTTGCTGTTTTGGATGAAGAAATCAAATTTACAACTGTGTGTGTCTTTCACGTCTTAAACAAATGATGTTTTTTTTTCTTTTCATGCTGTTTTTTTTTTTTTTTTTGCGTACCCAGAGAAGTAAATGTGTCCTTTTTTTGTACTGTTCTACAACAAGGGTGCTATTTGAGGGTTTCTACTAAAACATTTTCAAATTATCAGGGGGGGGCACGAGATGGAATTCGTTGTGAAACTCTGCAAGAGAAGACACAGATTGGCGCTCCCGTCGATCCACCTCGCGAATCTACGCTCCTTTCCAAACAAAATAGATGAGCTTCATTCCCTGATAAGGACCAGCAACAAACGAACATTGTGCCGCCCTGTGGTTCACCGAGGCCTGGCTTTGCGAATGTATTCCCAATGGAACTATAGTGCAACCTGGCTTCCACATTCACCGGGCAGATTGTATCACGGAGCTGTCAGGGAAAAAAGAAGGTGATGGTATATGCCTTTACATCAATGAAAAATGGTGCACAAATGTCATACAACACCACAAACACTGCAGGCCACTTTTGGAGTCGCTGTTCTTGAACTATAAACCTTTTTACTCACCGTGTGATTTTGCCTCAGTTATACTTGTCTGTTTCTACATTTCACTCGAAGCTAGCATGAACATAGCATTGCTTATGCTCGCCGAACAAGTAAACGAGATGGAGAGAAAAAAACGCAGACTCATGTCTCATTGTCCTACGAGATTTTACGAAAGCTAAACTCAACTACAAATTCCACAAATACAAACAGCACATAGACTTGCCAATGAGGGGAAAATAACACTTTTGACCACTGCTATATCACAATAAAAAAATCTATATCGCACCATTCCCAGGGCAGGCCCAGGCTACTCTGATCACTGCTTAATCTACCTAATACCTACATACAGGTAACAACAAGCGAAGCTTTTGATAAAATCTGTGAAAAAGTGGACCAATGAGGCAAAGCTGAATTGTCTTGAAAAACTCTGCGAACATCCTCAATGAATAGACGGACATTGTCACAGCGTATGTCAGTTTCAGTGAGGAGGTGTGCTTACCAACAAAAACATCTCACAAATTCAATATCAAACCACAGTCTACAACGAGACTTGGGCAACTCTGTCAAGTTAAAGAGGGTTCATATTGTAACGGGGATAGGGCAGATGATGCAGAGGATGTACTTCTTTCAGCTTCTGAGGAAGCATGGCCTGCCACAAGCACTGCTGAGAAAGTTCTATACAGCAGTCATTGAATAAGTACTGTGTAACTCTATGACAGTCTGGTTCGGGGCTGCTACAAAAAAGGATAAACTCCGAATGCAACAGACAATAAAAACTGCTGAACTTATTGTCAGCACCATCCTACCCGCCCTTGAGGACTTGAAGGCAAATCAAACTAGGACAAGAGATGGCAGGATCCTGCTGGACCCTCCACATTCTGGCCACCAGCTCTTCAAGCTCCTTCCATTGGGTAGGCTTTACCAATCAATACATATCAAAACTAGCAGGCATTCCAACAGTTTCTTCCTTTTTGGAATTAGGTTTTTAAATTCTAGAACACCTAAGCTACAATTCCACTCTAACATACTGCCAGTTTTCTGCCTTGAGTTGCTGTGACACCTTGCTGAGCCAATTAGCATTAACAATGTATACGACAGACTTTCGCACGACTCGTAACTTTAAGCTGCAAAACACTCCTTAAAGCTTGGCACCTTTTACACAATTGTCATTGCACTGGACTATGAAAGCAAAGTAAAGTAAAGTTAATTTATTTCTATTCCATGCAAAAGGTAACTCAATGCTGCAACGCTTTACATGATTATAAGCATTCAAATACCTATCGCTCTAATGGGCATGCTAGAAGACTCTGCATCCTTGCACAACTTAGCATAATTGTGAGTTCATATAAGGAAAAAATTTCCCTGTCAATTGGATATATTCCTTTGTTCTTGTTAGTTCATTTGTCCTGTTCTTCATACTCAACATAAATATCGAAATAGGGCAGCACCAACTACTGGAGACAAATTCTTGTCAAATTGTGTGTTATTACATTATTGGCCAATAAAGTTGATTCTGATTTCATCAACCGTCTCAGCTTCACCTCGAGCCCCAGGCAAATGTCTGGGCAAGCTGCCCTGTCATAGGAATCTATAATTGTATGACATTTAAATGTTTAATGATGTCATTAGTTTGACCCTGAAACTGATTATTTACTTTTCTATATTTATAGTGGAAAATGTCAGTTTTATGTTTTCTCAAATCAGAACTCAGGAAACATCCCAGACCATGTAATATGGAAGCCATGTGCATTTAAAATCACAATCATTTTTATAGAAGTCAAAATAATAGCGAAAGTGGGTATTCAGACCCCTTTAAATCATTTATACTTTGCGAAATTGCAGTCATGTGCTAAAATCATTTAACTTTCAATTTTTCCTCATTAAATGTTGACATGACATGGCCACAAGGGAAAAAACAAAGTTTTGAAATTTTTGCAGATTTATTAAAAAGAAAACTGAAATATCACAGCCATACGTATTTACTGACACACTCATATGTTGAACTCTGGTGCTATCTGTTTCTTCTTCATCTTTGAGGTGGCACTACACCTTAATTGGAGTCCAGCTGTGCATGATTAAAATGTTTGGACTTCATTGGGAAAGCCACACACTTGTCTGTACAAGACCTTACAGTTCACAGAATCATGAGGTGAAAAGCAACTGCCTGAAGACTTCAGAGACAATTGTGGCAAGGCACAAATGGCCAAATTTATATGAAAAAATGCTACTGTACTTCTCAGAATCATCTTAAATGACCAAGTGTGTAAAAACACTCAAGGAATTTTTGTCCGGCTGCCCTGGTACGGCATTCAAAACAAAGAATAAGGAACAACATAGCAACAAGAACAGTCACTAAGAGCAATAAAAATCATTGAAAAACTTTTTTTTTCCCTCTGTTATTTTGACATATAATTTGCTTTGCTATGTTATAAGGATTTTTTGCTCTCTATAAGGATTTTGTTGGTAGTTTATACAGTTTGGCGCTCCGAAAAGTTGACAGGTATGGAAGTGGAGTTTCTTAAAGAATGCATGATAGAGACAACAAGTAATTTATTTCCTGAGAGGAAGAACAAATTTGAAAATGTTTGCTTATCACAAAGGTCAGTGACTCACCATATTGGAAAGTTAAACAAAAGAGCTGAGTTATTTACATTGTATTCTTTTTGGCACTGGACGAAAGCAATGATATCAAGGACACCGCTCAGCTTTTAATTTTTATCAGAGGGATTCATGAGAATTTCGAGATAACGGAGGAGTTTTTGGATATGGAATCCCTGAAAGGAAAAGTACGATGAGAGGATTTATTTAACAGCGCGTCACCGGTCATACAGAGTTACAAGTTACCTTGGAGTACGTTCGCCAATGTTACCACTGATGGATCACCAAATCTAATAGGAAAAAACGTTGGGATGCTCAATTCAGGACAGGGTGAAAGAGGACAACCCTGAGCAGGAGGTGATTTTTCTACACTGCATAATTCACCAAGCGTGTAAATCCGTGTTGCAACTTGACCACGTAGTTAAGCCTGTTGCGAAAGTTGTGAAACTTTATTCGAGCGAGGGGACTTCACCATCATCAGTTTATTCATTTTCTTGAACAAACTGACGCGGACCAGACCAGACTTACTTTACCGTTCTAATGTCCACTGGTTAATTTTAGGAAAAGTATATCAACATGTGTGGGACCTCAAACAGGAGATTATTTCATTGTTGTAGCTAATTGAGAATACTGACAACTGACAAAAAAGCTTGATGACACAGATTGGCTTTGTGATTTTGCTTTTACTGTGGACATACTGACACACATGAACAAGCTGAATGTTAAACTACAAGGGAGAAACCAGTTTGTTCATGAATTGCAAGCAAACGTCAGAGCCTTCAAAATTAAGATGGTTTTATTTTTTAAGCAAATGTTAAACAAGTCCTTTACTCATTTCTCCACACTAGCTACTTTAAAGAGGCCCTGCGATGTGTCAGAAATAGAGAATCACTGGATGACCTGCATGAGGAATTCTGCCGTTGCTTTTGTGACTTTGGAAAAATTGACAGGGCACTTCATCTGATGTCATGTTCCTTCTCACACGACCCGGAAACAGTGCCATAGGAGTTGCAATTGGAACTGATTGATCTCCAATGTGACATGGTGTTAAAGGACAAGTTCAACTCCCTGAAACTGGATGAGTTTTATGTTTCATTTAGTGCAGCCAAATTTCCATTCAACATTCGGAAGATGGCAAAGAGGATGCTGGTGTTGTTTGGTTTTACATGTTTGTGACTAGAATTTTAGTGTGATGAACACTAACAAAGCACTCCACAGATCCCAGATTGATGAACATCTCAGATCTGTTAGAATTACCACAACAGAATTACCACGAGACATTGATGCATTGGCTAAAAGGGGTGATCAACAACACTGTTCTCATTAAAAGGTATGTTAATACTTCACTGCTTTTTTTTCTGGATATGTTTGATAAGTAGTGTTAAAAAAATTATGTTTTTTTTTTTTTTTATATGAATCGTATTTTGTGCTGACCCAGCCCGTCTGTCAAATTTTAAAAGTTGGTGTGGCGCCCAAGCCAAAATGGTTGTTCACCCTTGGGTTAAGAGATAAGTATGATAACGTCCTATATTGTGTTAAGCTTGTACATAGTGCCTTTATCCGTTTACAGTTCTCGTGATAGAACAGTGTAATGTCAATTGTGCAAGGGGAGCAGTTTAAAGTGATTAATCCTGCAATAATCTATAAAATATACAAAATAAATTAAAAATATATATATACTGTATATATTATTCATACTGATACTGATTGGACCAGCAGGATGTGAGTGAGTGTGCTAAAATGGCACAAGGCAGAAAAATAATAGGTCCGCTGATCAAGAATTTAATGACTTTTTTTTTTTTTTTTTTTTTGCAGCCCCAAACCAGATTGTGATGTAGATACACAGTACTGACTGGATGACTGCTGTGTAGACCTGTCTCAGCAGCTCTTTTGACAGGCCATGCTTCCTCAGAAGCCGCAAGAAGTATATCCTTTGCTGTTTTTTTTTTGAGAATAGATGTTTGTCCCCAAATTTCAGGTCCTCTGAGACTGTAATTCCCAAGGACTTGAAGACCTCGACGGTTGACACAAGACAGCTGGACAGCGTCAGGGGTAGCTGTGGTGAAGGATGCCTCCTGAAGTCCACGTTCATCTCCACAGTCTTTAGAGTATTCAATGCCAGGTTGTGTTGACCACACCAAAGCTCCAGTCTCGCCACTTCCTGTCCATACACAGACTCCTCCCCATCTTTGATGAGGCCGATGACCGTGGTGTCATCCGCGAAGTTCAGGAGTTTGACAGTCGGATGCCACGTGGTGCAGTCATTCGTGTAGAGCAAGAAGAGCATAGGGGAGAGGACACAACCTTGGGGTGCCCCGGTGCTGATAGTGAGCATGGATGACCTGGTGTCCCCAAGCCTCACCTGCTGTGTCCTTCTCATCAGGAAGTTGTAGATCCACTGGGAGAAGGCAGGCAAGATGCTGAGCCGGAGAAGTTTGGAGGAGAGGAGTTCAGGTATGATTGTGTTAAACGCAGAGCTGAAGTCCGCGAAGAGGATCCTCGGTTAGGTCCCCTCACTGTCAAGATGTTCAAAGATGAAGTGCAGACCCATGTTGACGGCATCATCCGCAGACCTGTTAGCTCGATAGGCAAACTGCAGTGGGTCCAGTTGGGGACCTGACCCTCATGAGGTGGCCCAACACAAGGCGTTCAAAGGACTTCATGACCAAAGATGTCAAGGCAACAAGCCTGTAGTCACTAAGACCTGAGACTGCTGCTTTTGGGGGTTTGAAGCAGGTTGGTACTTCACAGAGTTATAGAGACCCGTTGAATATCTTTGTGAAGACAGGAGCAAGTTGGTCTGCGCAGACTTTGATGCAGGATGTGCACACAAAGTTTGGGCCGAACGCTTTTTTGTCTTTTGGTGTTTGAAGCTCTGTCTAACGTCTGTTTCATGGATGTTAAACAGTGTAGTGGAAGGTGGTATGGCTTGTGGTGCGGCTTGGTGGGTCTGTGGTGTGGAAGTGTTGATTTCAAATCTGCAGTAAAAACTATTTAGGTCGTAGGTTAGCCTGCTCTTGTTATCTATCGGGGGAGAACGTCACTTCAAACTGATTTGGAGTCAGTAGCGCCAAGATATTTTTCCAAATTACCTGCATAGATCCTCTTTGCAATGTTAATTTCTTTCGTCAAGTGGTTTCTTGTGCTGAGGGCCCTGTCCCCACTACGAAGTGCAGTCTCTTTAGCCTGGCGGCGTCTAAGTCTGGCTGAAAACCATGGCTTGTTGTTACTGAACGTGCGAAAAGTTTTTGTTGGTACACATATCTCCTCCCGGAAACTGACACACGTGGTAAAAATATTGGTCCATAAATATTGGTCCACTTTTTAACTGATTTTACTAAAGGCTTCGCACATTTAAGTGCTTGCCTGTATGTAGGTATTAAGTACAGCAAGTAGTGATCAGAGGAGCCAATGGGTGTGTGGGGTATTGCACGATATACGTTTTTGAGGGATGTTTAATAATGGTCTAGAGCATGGGTGTTCAATGTGTCTATGGCAGTTTGGGTCGAACGCGGCGGTGTGCCGAAAAGAAAAAAAAAAAGACAGCCGTATTTTTCTGACCTTTAGCTCACCGCACATGTGCAAACAACGACACTTCGTACAGGAAAACATGGTAGTCAGCAAGTTCCCCCCTATTCTAAGCCCTCGCTTAAGAAATCTTATCAAACATGAGTATAGATGCTAGAGTAAAGAAGAACACAAAAACATACCAATTTCATACAGAATGGGAGGCGGACTTATTTTTCACAATGTCATTTTCGAGGTGAGTTTGCCTCATCTGCCAGTGTACTATTGTCATATCAAAGAAGGGAAATGTGAAGCGGCATTTTCGAACTGTTTATGGAAAATACGACGCAGAAATTCTTCAGGTTCTTAAGGTTGCTAACCCTGATATATGTATCTAATACAAAGATATGAAAAATAATCAGGTTTATATAAGGTTACTGACTTTGGTATATGTATGCAATGAAGTGAGATGCTAAGTGGGAAGGCTACGTTTATCAGAGAGATCTTTGCCGCACTGGTGACCCGATCAAATATAATTTTGTTTGGCGACATCTGATGTTCAATTTGAGAGTTGGTTTTATGGCTCAGCTCAACATATGAACCCAAGCCATACAAACCAATTGCTATCAATTCGCTCCATTGCTATTTGTGGCATGGCAACTTACTTGACAGGTCCTCCCCCTCTTAACTGGAGGAAAATAGCTCGCCTCATCTTGATCTGAACTCTCTCCATCCTCAGAACTTAAGACCTCACAATACGTTTCTGAGTCCTGTTCTTTGGGAAGACACACGTTGAAGGCGCTCTGGCAGGCCTATCTTCGATCGCCAGTTCCATCCTTCTCCTTTGACGGTCGCCCGGAAGCCTGTCGCCATCGCAACGTAGGTGTGACGCGGCAGTGAATCTGTTGCCAGCCGCGGCGTGGCCCTGGCTGGGAAGGAGTCGATGGATGCCGTGATGTGAGAATCGGTCAGCAGAGAGTCTGTCGAAACCGCGACGTGAGCATGGCGTGGCAGCGGATCTGTCTCCACTGCCACGTGAGCTCGGCTCGGTAGCGGATCAGTGCCCACTGCAGCGTGAGCTTGCAGTGAATCTGTTAAAACTGCGATGTGGGCGTGGTGAGGTGGCAGATCTGTTCCCACTGCAACGTGCGCTTGGCTCTGTAGCAACCGCGACGTGGGAATAATGCGGCAGTGGATCTGTTGCCACAGTCACGTGAACTTTGCTCGTTAGCGGGTCAGTTGCTACTGTGATGTGAGCGTGACTTGTCCGGTAGTCCGTTGCCACCGCAGCATAGGCGTGAGTCACCATCAAGTCTGTTGCTACCGCAACGTGGGCATAGCTCAGGTGATTCTCTAATCCCTGCCGAACCTGGGCCATGAGGACCGCCAGTTCAGCGCTCTGCCCACATTTCACGGTAGTACACCTCGTGATTTTGGGCCGCCCCTCCCTCTGGGCTGGACGCTTCGCCATCAGCTGTGGGTCTGCTGGTTTGACCGTTGCCGGTGAGGAGTGGGTGGACGGGGATGGTGTCTTTGTTGCCGCGCAGCGGGAGGCTCAAGGGAGTGGGCATCTACTCTGGCTGTCACGCGGAGGATCCAGGTAGATGGGCAAGTGGGTTCCAACAAACGGATTGGAGGACTTGGACCTACCAGGTGAAGTCACTCGGGAGTTGGAAACACAGGGAGGTGAAACAAACTGACTGGGCTTAAAGATAGGGAGAGGAAATTCATAGTCAAAATCTGAATCGTAGTGAGGCAGCTGGTGATATAAATCAAGATCCTCCTCATAGTCCGAAAAAGAATATTAGGTGCCAAGCGGGTCGTGGTCGGGACGTATTCATGGCACGCAGGCGGTGCGTGTAACACTGAAGAAGGGGACAACATCATGGAGCCTACCTGGATAGGACAGGCTTGGTCCTTCGGCAGTCTGTTTACCTCGCGTCGGTTCCGGCGAGGTCCTGTGTTGGCCAGATCGTTCTGTCACGACCCATCGGTACAGAGGGAGGACCCAAATGCAGGACTCCAGAGACGCAAAGGTAGTTCGGGAAAAGTGTTTATTCGGTCCAAAGTCGGGGATGAGGCAGACAGTTAAGTGGGGCAGCGGTAATCAGGCCGTCAGGCGTAGAGAGCAGGTCCGCGGGCAGGCAGGGGTCGGTACACAAAAGATCGATCAGAGAAGGCAGGAGTATCAAAGACGTCAAGCTTACGGGGTCGGTCGGAGGACAGGCGGAGGTCGGTACACCAGTGTTGACGATCAAGAGTACAGGAGTGCAGGAACGGGGCATGAACTCCGACGATCTGGCGAAGACCAGACGCCCCCTAAGTCCTATAAATACAGGGGTTACTCAACGAGGATGAGACGCAGGTGTGCGCCTCCTAATCAGCGCCAGTGTGCTGGGACCCGCCCAGCCAGGGCTGGACCGGCAGGAACATGACACATCTTGGTGAAAGCATAGTGTTAAAGGAACACCTCCCTCTAATGCAAGACACTTTAAGATTCATTCTCTTCTGCATAAAACGTATTTACACATAAAGCTTTGATATCATTCATTATCATTACACAGTAAAGTATTTTTAAATTGTCAAAATACAAAGGGAAAGAAGTAGGGCTGGGTTTTTCTACAACAAAGATTATGAAAGCCAGAAAAGTCTATGACTATAATAAAATGACAGCTCCCCTAAGATGACATACTGTGACACTGATATTGATATTATACTGAGTGGATTTGGTTTAATCCTTAGCGTGTTGCGCCACATATCATCAAAGTCTAATTTTCATCCAGCAGGTTGCTTCCAGTGGGACGGTCTGGAAATTTGAGACAAGTCAGTTTTGACCACCGGCATCCTTGGTTTGACTTTGAAAGGCATTTCTGTTTCAAGATGCAAGCTTTAACATTTGAGCTTTGGAGGATCAAATGTAGTGCAAGTTTTTTTTTTTCCTATGGTTGTTTTTTTTGGAGGAGGGGGGTGTTGTTTTTTGTTGTTGTTGTTGTTTTTTTTTTTTAGTTCTATCTCACTATACAGGTTCACCAAGCAGGCAGTTGGATTGCCCAAGGGTAGTATCAAAACCGACATATTGTGCACTCGACCAATTCAGTAACTGCTATGCAAAATCATTCAGCGGCAAGTATGTGATTGCCGTTCAGGAATATGACAAGCTGAGGGAAGGATTGCACCAGACCTGGAGGTTCATGTCTCTGGGAAGGAATAGCGCTGTGCAGCTCTCATTGGTAGAGCCTCAAAGATCCTGGGGGGTCGCGGGGAGTGCAGTACGGAGGTTTGGTTGGTGGGGGATGGGAAAAATGGGGTTAGAATAGGAAGGGGAACGGGTTAAATAAACATGTTTTTTCATCCATCCATAATATAGTAATTAACCACTTTGAGAGAGAGAGAGAGAGATGGAGTGAGAGAGAAAGTAATTTTGTTGTTTTTATCTTATAACTTTATAACTTCTCAACTGCAAAATAAATTAAATGGCCAATCTTAGAAACTCAAAACAACATTCAGTTTGGAAAAAAACATACTCCGAAGAAAAACAAGATTCAGATATCCTTTACATCTTCCCGACATGAATACAAAAGTAAACTATTTTACTTGACTTGGTATTTTATATCATTTCAAATTATAGACATGACATAGAAATAATTTTGGGTGCAATAGGAAAATAAATGTAATTAAAAAATTATGAATACATTTTATGAGATAATTACCCTGATATGAAATTTATTGCACATAAAAAACATACAAAATGAAAATATTTTTTAAAAACAAGACGTTAATCATATTTTAAATTTTAACTAATGTTTGAAAGGCGGCATGGTGGAGCCACTATACAGAGTTGGCCTCTCAGTTCTGTGAACCAGGGGTCAATCCCGGCTCCGGCTGTATTGAGTTTGCGTGTTCTCCCCGCTCCAGTGTGGGTTTTCTCCTGGCACTCCAGTTTCCTTCCACATCCTAAAAACATGCATTAATTGGACACTCTAAATTGGCCCTAGTTGTGATTGTGAATGTGACTGTTGTCTGTCTCCATGTGTCCTGCGATTAGCTAGTAATCAGTTCAAGGTGTACCCTGCCTTCTGCCCGATGACCCTTGTGAGGATAAGCAGCTCAGAAAATGGATTGAAAAACAACAAGAAAATCGGAACATAAAAGACAGAAAGAAAGGCCACTACTTGCACAAATATGTCTGTGCTAAAAGCATTATTCCTGGTCATGGATCGCATTGGTAAAGCTAAGAAGCTCTCTAGTATTGAGGAAGAACTGATTTTGCCTGCAAAAAAGGACATTTGTAGCAAAAATTTGATGCAGTAAAAAAAGGGTGAAAACATCCAGCTTTTGGCGACCACAATAAGAAGAGTACTGTAAATGACAGAGCAGAGGAAATCGAGGTACAGTTACTTCAGAGGATAGATAACACATCACGGCTATGTATTATGGTGAGTTTAATTTTTCATGCATTCAATATTTATTTTTGAGACAATCGTGAATGTATTTGTCCCATGTATGTTTTATATATATATATATATATATATATATATATATATATATATATATATATATATATATATATATCCATTTCATTTGTCGCTTATCCTCACGAGGGTCATGGGGAGTGCTGCAGCCTATCGCAGCTGTCAACGGGCAGGAGGGAGGGTACACCCTGAACTAGGGGCAATTTAGAGTGTCCAATTAATATTGCATGTTTTTGGTATGTAGGAGGAAACCGGAGTGCCCGAAGAAAACACACACAGGCGGGTCTGGGAGTGAACCCGGGACCTCAGAACTGTGAGGCCATTGCTTTCCAGCTGATCCACCATCCCGCCATATCTATACAGTGAAGAAAATAAGTATTTGAAGACTCTGCTATATTGCAAGTTCTCACACTTAGAAATCATGGAGGGTTCTGAAATTTTCATCGTAGGTGCATGCACACTGTGAGAGAGAGAATGTAAAAAGAAAAATCCAGAAATCAATGTATGATTTATTAACTATTTATTTGTGTGATACAGCTGCAAATAAGTATTTGAACACCTGAGCAATGAAGGAATGTTAATATTTGGCACAGTAGGGTTTGTTTGCAATTACAGAGGTCTGTCATGATCCTCCCGCTCCAGCCCGGGCTCTGCGGGTGCCCGAGCGGTCGCGCTAATTGGGAGGCACACACCTGCGCCTAATGAGGGCTGATTGGCCCTGGTGTATATAGGTCCAGGGGGATGGATGGTCCGGCGCAAGATTGTTGAGGTTCATGCCCCGTTCCAGCAACCCCGTATCTCTGATCGTATTCCTGTGTGTACCGACCTCCGCATGGTCTCCGACCGACCCCGTAAACCTGACCTTGGATTAATAAACGTTTTTCCCAAATTACCCCTGTCCCTCCCAAGTCCTGCATTTGGGTCCACCCTCCGTTCCGATGGGTCGTGACAAGGTCAAACGTTTCCTGTAGTTGTTCACCAGGTTGGCACACACTGCAGGAGGGATTTTGGCCCTCTCCTCCACAGAGATCTTCTCTAGATCTGACAGGTTTCTGGGCTGTCGCTGAGAAACACAGAATTTCACCTCCCTACAAAGATTTTGTTTTGGGTTTAGGTCTGGAGACTGGCTAGGCCATGGCAGAACCTTACTAGGCTTCTCACGGAGCAACTCCTTGATTTTCCTGGCTGTGTGCTTTGGGTCATTGTCATGTTGAAAGACACAGCCATGACCCATCTTCAATGCTCTGACAGAGGGAAAGAGGTTGTTCCCCAAAATCTCGCAGCGTTCGTCCTCTCCTTAATACAGTGCAGTCATCCTGTCCCATGTGCAGAAAAACATCCCCAAAGCATGATGCTTTCACCCCCATGCTTCGCAGTAGGGATGGTGTTCTTGGGATGGAACTCATCATTCATCTTTCTCCAAACCCGGTTAGTGGAATTATGACCCAAACGTTCTATTTTGGTCTCATCGGACCACGGAACTTTCTCCAATGACTCCTCTATATCATCTAAATGGTCATTGGAAAATTTAAGACGAGCCTTGGCATGTGCTGGTTTAAGCAGGGGAACCTTCCGTGCCATGCATGATTTCAAACCATGACATCTTAGTGTATTTGTGGCACAAGGTGTTTGGACATTAACATTTTTATTTTTGGCCCACCCAATGTGGTGTGATTGTGTTGACGTCACCAGACCGCGACGGTGGGTGACGACAAGGAAGTAAGTTAGGGAGTTGGCAGGCGTAAAGAAAAATAAAGATCACGCACGTTGAAAGACACAAGAGACTCACGTCTATGATATTTGATAACAGACATGGTGTCAGAAG
This sequence comes from Syngnathoides biaculeatus, assembly GCF_019802595.1. NCBI lineage: Eukaryota > Metazoa > Chordata > Actinopteri > Syngnathiformes > Syngnathidae > Syngnathoides > Syngnathoides biaculeatus. The sequence continues at coordinate 4,636,906 of NC_084640.1, read as the reverse complement.
TGGTGTAGTTAGCGTAGAGTGGACCTAAAGGAGCTTCGTTTGGATGGCAGCTGAGAAAGGATGAGTTTAGATGGAGAAAATATGACCAGCGGAGCCATCACGGAGGCCCCGTAGCTCAGTGGTTCGAGCTCTGGTTTGGTAAACCAGGGGTTGTGGGTTCGTATCCCGCTGGGGCCTCCACTCCCTGTGAAGGGTTGCGTCAGGAAGGGCATCCGGTGTAAAAATTGTGCCAAACATATATGTGCATTCATCTGAGATGATACGCTGTGGCGACGCCGAAAGAAACCGGATCAAGTGCTACCTTCAACATCCAGCCACCGGAGCCCTTCGATTTTTGAAAGCCGCAGGAATGGGAGAAACTGATCCGGAGATTTGAAAGATTTCGCCTGGCAAGTAACCTACAAGCGAGCTCCGAGAGAACCAAATAAATACGTTGATTTATTGCATGCGAGACAAGGCAGATGACATTCTGCTTGGATTAAACCTGTCGGACCACTAAAGACACGCATACCAAGGAGTGAGAGGAGGATTCCAGACGTTCTTTGTTGTGAAGAAAAACGTCATTTATGAGTGTGCCAAGTTCAACATATCAGAGAGAGGGAGAAAGTGTGGATTCGTTTATCACCCCACTTTATGCTTTGGCAGAGCATTGTAAGTATGGGGTGTTGCACCAGGAACTGATCAGAGACGGAATTGTGGTCGGCTTGCTGGACAAGGGCTTGTGTGAACACATACAATTGGATGCAGATCTAACTTTCCATCAAGTCATACGAACGGCACGGCAGAGTGAGGAGGTGAAGAAACGCCAGTCTTGTCTGTGTGGTTAAACCAGTTCCGAGGCAAGTGATACAAGATCTATTGACAGAGTGTTCAACGGCACCTCCAGGTCAGTTAAACACAAACCACACTATACAAACAAGCCACACAGAGCTCAGCAACAAAACAACGCGAGAGGCGCACAGTCACGGTGTCAAAAATGGGGCAGCTCTCCTTCTCATCCCATTCGCGACTGTCCTGTTAATGATGTGAAGTGTCATGCATGTGGAAGGATGGGACATTACAGACGTGTGTGCAAGTCCAAATCTGTGCAGGAGGTTGAGGAGGAACAGGTTAATGAGGAAACCTTCCTTGGCAGCGTCACGACAGATGGAGACCCTTGGGTGGTCAAAATTGACATTAACAAACGCAGTGACAAGTTCAAAATTGACATGGGCGCAGATCTCCCAGTCTTGCAGCACACTGTGTTCCAAAGAATATACAGTGAGAACCCACCCACAGTCAAGAAGGCAACAAAGTCACTGCTTGGACCAGGAAGGAGTCTGTTTGAGCTGGTGGGGATTGCCAGGCTGCTGCTGTGGAAAGGTAAGAGGAAAGAGATGTACAATGTTTACATTGCTCGCCATCTGGATACTGCCTTGCAGGGGAGGTCTGTGAGCTGTCGGCTGGTGCTGGTGGTACGCTTAGACAATGTCACTGTGGAGGCATTAAAGGAGAATTACCTGAAATAATGCACCGGGCTTGGAGAAATACATCAGCCTTACACGATCAAGCTGAAACCAGGAGCTGTACCAGTCTCTTTAAAAACACCAAGGAGGATTCCATTGCCGCTGATGAACAAAGTCAAGCAAGAACTGTCCCGCATGGAACGACTGAGTTATTTGCAAATTGAGGAGCCTACGCAATGGTGTGGGGGCATTGTGTTGGTGCCTAAAAAGAATGAGGCTGTGACCATATGTGTAGATCTCGCCAAGCTAAATGACTTCGTGTGCAGGGAGAAATATATCCTACCTTCAGTGGAGGAAACGCTGGGAATGCTGGCAGGAGCCAGGATTTTCAGTAAGCTGGATGCTAACATGGGGTTTTGGCAAATTCCCCTGACACCTATTACTTCAAGAGGCTGCCTTTTGGGATTGCTTCCGCCCCAGAACACTTTCAGAACTACATGGTGATGAAGGTCACTGACGGGCTGGAGGGCGTTGTCTGCCACATGGACGATGTTCTGGTGTGGGGGCAGACAAAGGAAGAACATAATACCCACTTACATGAAACACTGGAAAAGATTCAGCAGGTAGGCATCACTCTGAAAGTCGACAAGTGTGACCTGTCGAAGACAGAGGTAACTTTTCTGGGCCATGTGGTCTCCGCCAGTGGCATAAGTCATGATCCATGCAAGACTGAAGCCATCTTGAAAATGAAGGCGCCAACGACTATAACTGAACTGAGGAGTTTTCTCGGCATGCTGAACCAACTTGGGAGGTTCGTGCCATGACTGGCTGAGAGGGACAAGACTCTGCAGGACCTCCTCTCTCAAAAGAACTGCTGGGTGTGGGGCATCAACCAGGTGTGTGCCTTTCAAGACTTGAAGGAGGGACTGACGTCTACACCAGTGCTGGCCATGTATGATCCCAACAGAGAGTCCAAAGTCTCAGCAGACACGTCGTCGTACAGACTGGGCAGAGCACTGCTCCAAAAATGGGATGAGAGGTGGAGGCCAGTAGCCTACATGTCTCGGGCTCTCACACTTACAGTGCAGGGATATGTGCAAATGGAGAAGGAAGCTCTGGGACTGACATGGACTTGCAAAAGATTCCGCAACTTCCTCATAGGTAAACATTTCCAGATAGAGACAGACCACAAACCCCCTCCTAGGTTTCCTGGGTACACAACCATTGGATGCTCTACCTCCTCGGATCCAACGCTTAAGGACGCGACTCATGCGCTATTCTTACTACATAAGTCACGTACAAGGTAAGAGCCTGTGGACAGCTGACATACTGTCACAAGCTCCTGTGCAGAGGGATGAGATGCCTGGAGACAAGAAGCTGTTGGACGATACAAACATCTATGTGGACATGGTGATGGAGCTGGTGATGTTGTTGTGATATGTAAACATTTTTTTAACATGATCTACTTTACCCCTCAAATTAAACCCTTATGTGACTGGACATGTTAAAGAAATCATTCATATGTTCTCATTTTGTACATACTGTAGTTGGTTTCCACATCACCACCTCGCTTCTACCTCTGAACTCATTGTCTTGAAAACAGATGTCATCAATCAGACCGATGTAATCAATCAGATGTAGTCAAACAGTCACACACACACACTCATACACATTATGTGAATAAAAAGAAGCTGCAAGGGGACACGAGTTGGTTGGAAGCAGGGTGAGGTCCTGTCGCTCCCCTTGCACAAGTAAAACTTGAAGCCTTGTCTGTTCGCCTTCTTTTTATAGAGAGTCAAGCTTTTTAAACCTTACAGGACATGTATAACATTTGCTTCGTTTTAGTGTTCATTCTTATAGTAACAGCAAGCCGCCAGCCGATGCTGCCCAGCTCTTTCGCAGAAGAAGCTGCAGTACATTGAAACCTATCACGCGTTAGAACTGTTAGCGATGCTATTTATGCGCTGTGAGCTAAACGTGTATTCTGTGCAGTTTACAGGTAAGATACACGGGAGTGGGGGGGGGGGTCGTTTCTGCGTTTGGGATGATTTACTGTCGAACTTGTACAGTATTTCTAAGTTTTCGCACGTTAATTGAACATGATAAAGCCTGCGCTAAAAAGAACTATGGGGCAGGAAAAGTGTGCAAATTCCTGTTGCTTCACAATAAGAGCGAAACATCGGCAGGAGTGTGAGTGAGAGTGTTTAATCCATCTGTATTATTGTCAATGTTTAACGTGTCATATTTGATTTCTCTATGAACTTCAACACCGGAATTAGAACTCACTTATTTTTAGTATTGTTTCAAAGAGTTTTGTTCATTATATTTGTTAGCTTATATGTTGTGTGATATGAATTTGCAGAAGAAGCTGCGGTACATTGAAACCTATTGTGTGAGAACTGTTAATGGATGCTATTTATGTGCAGTGAGCTAAACGTGTATTCTGTGCTCTTTACAGAAATAAAATAAACAACTTTAATATGCTGCACAATGAATTGGGTGACTCCAGTCCTTAAAGTGTAACATATTACCAACAGTCACCTTGGAAACGGTGGTCCCAGCTCTTTTCATGTCATTGACCAAGTCCTGTCATGTAGTCCTGGGCTGATTCATAACCTTTCTAAGGATCATTGAGACCCCACGAGGTGATATCCTGCATTGGGCTCCACTCGGATTGAGATTGACTGTCATGTTTAGCTTCTTCCATTTTGTCATGATTGCTCCAACAGTGGACCCCTTTTCACCAAGCTGCTTGGCAATTTCTCTGTAGCCCTTTCCAGCTGTGTGGACTTGTACAATTTTGTCCCTGGTGTCGTTGGACAGCTCTTTAGTCTTGGCCATGCTACAAGTTTGTGTCTTAGCAGATGCTATTTATGTGCTGTGATTGTATGGGGTAGACAGGTGTCTTTTTGTAGCTAACGACCTCACACAGGTGCATCTGATTCAGGATAATACATGGAGTGGAGGTGGACTTTTAAAGGCAAACAAACAGGTCTTTGAGAGTCAGAATTGTAGCTGATAGACAGGTGTTCAAATACTTATTTGCAGCTGTATCACACAAATAAATCATTAAAAAATCATACATTGTGGTTTCTGGATTTTTTTTTTTTTAGATGATCTCTCTCACAGCGGACATGCACCTACGATGAAAATTTCAGACCCCTCCATGATTTCTAAGTGGGAAAACTTGCAATATAGCAGGGTATTCAAATACTTATTTTCTTCACCGTGTATACACACACGAAAGATTTCGAGCAACTTCAGACATGCAGCAAAAGGCTGGCTACACCCTGAACTGGTCGGCAGTCAATCGCAGGGATCAAATAAGGTAAAACAATCTGAAGTCGAAATCTATCTTGAGCATGCCTTCCTCTCCTCAATTTCCGGGGCCATTGCACCAAAGTCACGGATCATCAAAGGGGGGAACTAGTATACATTCGTATGTTTGCACGTTGTATGTGTATGTTTGCCATGTTTCTCAATCTTTTGTTTAAAACACGTTTACTTTAGGGCGGCATGGTGACGCAGGTGGAAAAGCGTACCCTCACAGTTCTGAGGTCCCGGGTTCAAACCTGGACCCACCTGTGTGGAGTTTGCATGTTCTCCCCGTGCCTGCGTGGGTTTTCTCCGGGCACTCTGGTTTCCTCCCACATCCCAACATTTATTGAACACTCTAAATTGCCCCTAGGTGTGATTGTGAGTGTGGGTGTTTGTCTCGATGTGCCCTGCGATTGGCCGGCAACCAGTTCAGGGTGTACCCTGCCTCCTGCCCGTTGATATCTGGGATAGGCTCCAGCACTCCCCGTCACCCTTGTGAGGATAAGCGGCAATGAAAATTGATGGATGGACGTTTACTTTAGTGTCCACTCTAATTGTAAGAGTAGAAAATCTGTCAAGGTTTGGATTTGTGAAGATGGTGACGGTGAGGCACAGACATGAAGGACCCAAGTGCAGGCAATCAGGCAGGCAAGGCAGGAGTCTCAAAATAGTATTTAATTTCCAAGAAGGCAAACTAAACAAAGTCTCCTAACTAATAACCGAAGTAAAAAAGAAATGCTCAAATAAACCTAATCTGGGAACAAAACATGACAAGGAGATGAGAATAAAATAGAATGCCATTTATTATCATTACACATCGTACATTGTGATAGCAGCACTTGTCCTCTTCCGGTACGTACAAAACTTAAGGTAAAAATACATATAAAAATAAAGAAAAATAGATATTTAAAATGGAATGCGTAAAATATATTGCACAAGATGTTGGAAATCCTTGTGGCTTCACATATTGATTAATAGCTCGGCTTGAGGACAAATGAGAGTTCAGGGTGGTGATGACTCCATCCATCCATTTTCTGAGTTGCTTATCCTTACAAGGCTCGCAGGAGTGCTGGAGCCTATCCCAGCTGTTAACGAGCAAGAGGTAGGGCACACCCTGAACTAGTTGGCATTTAGAGCTCCAATAAAAAAAAAATTTTGGTCCTTCTGTGCATCTGTACTGCCTTCTAGATAGCAGGAGCTCAAACAAATGAGAACCACGGTGAGTCGTGTCCTTAATAATATTCAGAGCTCTATTGAGGCACCAAGCAGAGTAACTGTCTACCATGGAGGGGAAAGAGCAGCCTGCAATCTTCTGTGCTGCTTTAATTGTTCTCTGAAGCCTTGCACTGACTGCCTCAGTGTAGCTCCCCTACCAAACCAAGACAAAGTATGTCAGTAGGCTCTCAATGGATGAGTGGTAGACAGGTACAAAGACATTGCCATGGACAGTAACACGAATAATGGACCAACAAGAACACGAAGAAACCAGAGAGCTAATTACAAACAAATTGACGAGCCCTCGAGGAACACCTTGAAAAGACACGAGTGGCTGGAGAGAACTGATTGGTCGGCACAAGGTGGGAGGTAAAGGAGAACAGGCGGACACAAATGAGCACAGAAGACATGAAAAACTTGGAACACTGGTAAACATGGAACAAAGCCAAACACAACCCAAACAGATATTAACAATTCCAGTTTTGAACAATAAGTATGTTGAATGAATTATATTGAACTATACTGGAATTGAAGCTTTCAGATTGAGGAGTAAAAAAAGAGGTTAGTGGAGAGTCGATTAGAATTTGCTCTTAATGTCCTTTCTTTATTTGCATTATACTTTCAGTTAAATTTCTCAAGATTTTGCAATACATCTATCATCACATAATGGACACAGACGATTTTATGTGCTGAAGGGAATGAAAAACGGTGAAGGTAAGGTACTGGCTGCCGCAGCGCTTTCTTGACTCGGTGTATGCAATGGGGATATCACTCAGACAAGGTTCTGTGACCTACTGATTAACCCTGACACTCAATCTGACACAATCACTTGCCTACTCCTGTAGTCAATGAAAATGACAAGGACAGCAATTTAAGCATGAGGACCAATCACAGGTTAATCATTATGTTTGCTGATTTGTGCTGACCGCAGCTAATCAAGGCTTCTTGGAATTAAGGAGAAGGAAAAAAAAAGGCATGAGAAGGTCAAAATGGACAAACAGGTCTGTAGATGTGTGTTCAGGAAACCCCATCAAGTTTTAAGGAACAAATAATCTTATTTGGTCAAATAAACCCTTTTACATATTTATAGCACACATTTTAAAAATAAGCTTAAGTAAACACACAAACACAGGATTACAGACCAATATCATATTTAATACATCAATAAAACAAGCTTGTATTAGTTGCTGTTATTTTAAAAGGAAAGTATCATTGCAAAGACAGAAAAAGGTAAAAAGTCGTCATAAGTCAGAGTTTCCTGAGGAGAAAGGAAAAAAACGTCTCGTTTATACAGAAGAGAAACAGAGAAGAAAAGAACAAACTCACCTTCTATATTGTTCACACAGCATTCAGTGTGTTCTTTTCTGTCCTGCTGCACACAAACTTATCTATGGGAATGGGTGCATGCAGAGTATGAGAAAGGAAGAGGAATCTGGGGAGTCAAAACAATATTGGCCTGTCTAACAATTGTGGAATAACAAAAGCATGGAAATGTTATATTAAACTTATACTTAATTTTTTTTTAAATGACAATTAAATTCCCAAGGTTTTACACAAATACGAACACCTCCGACAGTGTAGGAACATAGGCAAGGATCCTGTTCATTGACTTCAACTCTGCATTAATGCCATCATCCCCGAACTCCTCTCCTCCAAGTGAGTAAATTGTTTGATCCATCAACTTAACAAAGGTCCTTCAAACAAGAAAGTCATTTTTTGGTTGTGATTCTTTATGAATGCACACCAGTGTGAATAAAGGGTTACAATACGTCAGTGGCAAATTATTTGGCCATATTGAGTAGTAGTAGCAGTAGCAGTACCTACATGACCTGAGAGTTTTTGTTTTTGAGGGGGGAATGTATTTTATTGACAGTGTAACTGATAGTTACAGGACCTTTTTGATTTTGCAGACTCTAGGCTCTCTTTCCCCTCCACTGTCATTGTAACGATGTGCTGGGTGACAACAGGTCAAACAATGAAATCATGAAGGATCAGGCACACACTCCTGCCTAGTTTACATTACACCACCCCCCTCCGCTCTTGACATTGACTCTTGACTCAAAATTACAGATGTTACAGTAGTTACACAGCCCATCAATGTGGTATATAATTACAGTGTCGTTATGCACCGCCCACCACCAGTGCTTTAGTTAGAAACACAGTCTGGGCAACATTGAGCAAAGACGAGCTAGACATGCTGCTTATGTTTACTCTTGATAGTAATTGTAAAAGTAAAAAAAAAAAAAATGCTGTTGCTTTAAGATGCCATGAATCTCTGAGGAGGAAGTGGTGAAACTGGACGAGATTTTTTTTTTTTTTTTGAGTGAGAAAGGTCTGTTCTGAAGCCAAAGTAGAAAGTGCAGGATGAAATGGTGTATAAAGTTAGAATTCTACCTTGACACAGCCTGACTGAGGATGAAAGGACAGACAATACAGTGCACAAAAAGCTACTTTTGTATTTTAAAAATAGGAGGCAACATAAGATTAACCTTAAAACTGTTTGGGGGCATCATTCAGCTTTCAACATGCATTGCTCAAGATATTCTGGAAGCAATAATTCAGTTTTATACCAAGAAAAACAGACGGGATATCATTGTGGACTAAATGAAAATAAATGAAACAAAGTTGGAATTGACCTTTCACATTTCTAGTTCATTGTTGGCTTGGTTTGGATAGCAATGTATTTTTTGTTTGTTGACATTTTCATGGTAAGTTTGCAAAATCCCAAATGAAATTGTTCTTAAAAATGTTTTCATGGGAATGTAAATGCTTCAATCTGAATCTTTTAATGATCCATGTAACTTGAAAGGATGACACTGATCTGACCACAGTGGTCAAAGGGAGCGCTCACGGGCCGAGTATGTTTGCTCAGATGTAAAAAAAAAAAAAAAAAAAAAAGAGGGAATGTTTATGTCAGTTTACATACATCTCTCGTCTCTTGATTCAAGCGTGGCAGGTACGTCGATTGCACACACATAAAGGCGTGTTCGAGCAAGGTGGCTTACGGTCTCTCTTTTGCAAGGCTTCAGTCTCGTCAGACCTATCACTACCAAGTGTGTTAATCCCTGTGAGGATAAACCACTTGGAAAATGGATGGATATATGACAAATGAAGGTGAAATGTGAAAATATGATTTGATGCCTTCTCTACGTAGTGATATGGACATTAGCTGAACTCAATTTATAATGATTGTTTTAGGCTTAATTCTTAACTATTAGTGTGCTTTATTGCAAAAAAAAAAAAGAAAAAACAAACAAACAAAACCAAGCAGTGACTGTTTCTTTCCTTCTTGGACTACACTTGTTTTAATTCCTTCTGTATGGACAAAATTTGGCCAAATGAGCTTTTAGCTCTGCTACCCCCATGGCATGGAATACTTACTTGAAGTTGTTCGACTCGAGTTTTCTACTGAGGGAGCCCCCAGCTTGAAGTACAAACTGAACACTGTGTGCGTTCAATTGTTCAATAGTTGGTTTTTCTGTTATTTTAAAAATATCATTGCGCCTTAAAAACAGCATTGCACCTTAAACATGGTATGTATTATTCTACAGTATATTATCACTTATTTGTGAATGTTTGCTTGTAGGGAGACACTGGCCAGAATCCAAGTCACACTTTGCAGGAGAGGACACAGACTGGCACTCCCATTCATTCCTCTAATGAATCTATGCTCCTTTCCTAACAAAATAGATGAGCTCTCCTGATAAGAACCAGCAAGGACTTTGGACGTTCTGCTGTCCTGTGCTTCACCGAGACTTGGCTGTGTCAATGCATTCCCAACGGACCTACTGTATCTATAGTGCTAGCCAGCTTCCCTATTCACTGTCCGGATTGCATTGTGGAACTGTTGGGGAAAACAAAAGGCAGTGGGATAATGTTTTGGCAACAATGAAAAAATGCCTGGATATTCACACAATTCAGGAGACATTGCAGTCCACTATTAGAGTCTTTGCTCTTGAACTGTAAGCCATGTTACGTGAGTTTGCGTGTTTCATCCTTGACTGATCTTCATTTCGATGAAACCAGCACTGCTAACCCTCTCTGAACAAGTAAACGAAATTGAGAAAAAACATCCAGACTTACCCCTCATTATTCTAGGAGATTTTAACATAGCTGAGTTAAATAAATAAATAAAAAAATAAATAAATAAATAAAATAAAGTTCTCTGTCAATTGACTGTCTGTCTGGTGTCAACATGTGTGTCGGACTGGGGGGGTTTCAACTACCGGAGACAAATTCAATGTTTGGTTTTTACAGACCTGGCCAATAAACCTGATTATCATATGTCCTGGTGACCTTTTTGCCACATCACCCATGTGAAAGAAATCATGAGCTCAGTGGGTTTTACCTCATTCAATAAATCTTAAAAGGAACGCTGTGCTGCTAAATAGTTTTATTGATTTTAAAGGCAAAAAAAATATTATGATATGGCTGCTGACCTGACCTGTAAAATATGTGGTTCCTGGTTAGTAAAATATGTGATTCTTTAGTTTGTGTAGTTATCTGTTAACTAAATTAATCTGGTAACTGTCGAGGTGGGATTATTATTTTTTTCGGGGGGAGGGCCGGGTGTTTTTTGTTTTTTTTTCTCCTTGCAAATTGCTTTTATACAAGCAGTCACACTTGTGTTGGCGTCCTCTGCAGGAGATGGCGGTAATGTACCTCAGTTATTTGCTAACATCAAGAGAAGAAGAAGAAGAAAGTCCTCATCCTGCTGGTGTCGTCGGCGCATGTCTGTTTCTTGGTGAACACTGTATCATCCGTCACGAATCTGCTATTCCATATAGGTAAATACCTCTCTCCATTTCAGAGTTATTTTTCTAATTTATATTATTATTTATTGTTATACTGCATTTACTGAATCCAGTGCATAGTGTCGTCCTAGTGGTTTTCACATCAGCATACACAGTTTACGTTTATTTTATGCATTTATTTTTCCGTTACTGTTGTATTCGTAATGGGTAAAGAAACTCATTGAAACGGGAAGATTTCAGATTCACCTCACCGGGTATAAATTGTGTTCAGATTGACCGAATGATGTAATTTGTGACGTTTATGATTAAATCACCAAAATGTATTTTTTATGCTCCGGTTTTACGATGGCGACGCAAATTTTTTTTTTACGTAAGATGAAAATTGCGGTCGTTTTTGGGCTGGACGATGATGGAAAAACAAATACAGTGGAATCAGTTTGATTTTTACCATTATTATTGTTAGTAGTTGTATACCATTATTATTGTTAGTAGTTGTAGGAGTAGTATATATTTATCATTATTTTCCTATTGAAATAATTATTTAGCACATCCATCCATTATGTACCACTTTTCCGGGTCAGGTTGTGGGGGAAGTAGCTTCAGCAGGGATACCCAGACTTCCCTTTCCCCAGCCACTTCTTCCGGAGGGATCCTGAGGCGTTCCAAAGCCAGCCGCGAGACATAGTCTCTCTTTCCGGTGGCACATGCCCGAAAGAACTCACCAGGGAGGCGTCCAGGAGGCATCCGAATCAGATGCCCCAGCCACTTCATCTGCTTCCTCTCAATGCGGAGGAGTAGCGGCTTGACACTGAGCCCCTCCCAGATGACTGAGCTCCTCACCCTATCTCAAAGAGAGAGCTTGGACACCCTGTAGAGGAAACTCATTTCGGCCGCTTG